>NC_133527.1:64012866-64371866 GCF_048544455.1 Silene latifolia
AGTCTCATGGACTAATGAACAAGGACAAATGATTCACACAACGAGTCACAAGGACTAATGAACATGGACAAATGGTTAGAACAACAAGTCACCATGACAAGGACAAATAGTTCACACAACGAATCACAAGGACTAATTAACCAGCACAAATGGTTCACACAACGAGTCACATGGACTAAAGAACAAGGACAAATGGTTCACACAACGAGTCACAAGGGATAATGAACAAGGACAAATGGTTCACACAACGAGTCACAAGAATTAATGAACAAGGATAAATGGTTCACACAACGAGTCACAATGACTAATGAACAAGGATAAATGGTTTCAACAACAAGTCTCATGGACTAATGAACAAGGACAAATGATTCACAAAACGAGTCACAAGGACTAATGAACATGAACAAATGGTTAGAACAACATGTCACCATGACAAGGATAAATGGATCACACAACGAGTCAGAAGGACTAATTAAGAAGCACAAATGGTTCACACAACAAGTCACAAGGACTAAAGAACAAGGACAATTGGTTTACACAACGTGTCACAAGGGATAATGAACAAGGACAAATGGTTCACACAACGAGTCACAAGGATTAATGAACAAGGACAAATGGTTCACACAACGAGTCACGATGACTAATGTACAAGGATAAATGGTTAGCAGAACAAGTCACAATGAGAAGGACAACTGGTTCACACAACAAGTCACATGGACTAATGAACAAGGACAAATGGTTAGCACATGAAGTTCCATTGACAAGGACAAATGGTTCACACAACGAGTCACATGGAATAATGAACAAGGACTAATGGTTCATACAACGAGTCACAAGGACTAATAAACAAGAAAAAATGGATCACACAACGAGTCATAAGGACTAATAAATAATGACAAATCGTTCACACAAAGAGTCTCAAAGACTAATTAACAAGGACAAATGGTTAGCAAATCAAGTTCCATTCACAAGGACAAATGGTTCACACAAAGAGCCCCAAGGACTAATGAACAAGGTCAAATGGTTTACACAACGAGTCACATGGACAAATGAACAAGGACAAATGGTTCACACAACGAGTCACAATGACTAATGAACAAGTTTAAATGGTTAGCACAACAAGTCACAATGACAAGGACAAAATTATTCACACAACGTGTCACAAAGACTAATGAACAAGGACAAATGGTTTACACAACAAGTCACAAGGACTAAGAACAAGGACAAATGTTTTACACAACGAGTCACAAGGACTAATGAACATGGACAAATAGTTAGAACAACAAGTCACCATGACAAGGATAAATGGATCACACAACTAGTCATAAACCCTCTAATTTTCGGCCCACTTGGTAATATGGATTCCATATTATTTTTGTCAATTGTCAATATGTCACATGTCATATGTGACATAAATTTTGTTATGTATTTTTAACATATTAAAAATCAACGTATTAATAAAAATACGTCACATACAAAAATCGACTTAGTAATTTCATAATTACTTGTGCCAAAATATTTTACCATTTATAAATCACAACAGATTGTATTTATAATAATTCATTCAATTTTGATTGTTTCTTTAAACAATAATTTCATCCAAAATAGAGATTTTAGTGAGATAAAAAGCTCTCTTCTCCTCCCTCTTTTAGACCGAAAATATTCAAAGTGTTAACAATATTTTTGGTTCAATTTTCTACCTTAATTAATATTATACTAGTATTTGTAATATTAATTAAATTAAGAGAAGCCTTGGGTATAAAGCTTGGGGAGAGATCTTGTACTTAGATCTTGTTCATCCATAAAGGAAAAGCTCAAGAACAAGAGAGAAAGGTGATCTCTCTTGTGCCCTAATAGCCGAAATCCACTATGTAAGGACATGATTTCTCCTCTATTTATATTATTGTTTGCATGCATAAAATCTGTTTTAATTTTATGACAAATTAATTAAGACATATATGAGTATGTTAGTATGTATATGAATCTACATTTTGAGATACCAATTGAAGGAAAAGTAGATTCATATACATGTTAACATACTCTTATATGTCTAAATAATTTGTCATAAAATTAAAACGGATCTTATGCATGCAAACAATAAAATAAATAGAGGAGAAATCATGTCCATACATTGTAAATTTCGGCTATTAGGGCACAAGAGAGATCACCTATCTCTTCTTGTTCTTGAGCTATTCCAATGGAAGAACAAAGATCTAAGTGTAAGATCTCTCCCTATGCTTTATACCCAAGGCTTCTCTTAATTAAATTAATATTACAAATACTAGTTATAATATTAATCAAGGTAGAAAAATGGAACCAAAATATTTATAAACTCTTATATTATTTCGGTTTTTAGAGAGATAAAAGGGAGGTTTTTATTTCTCTCTAAAACTCTAATTTTTGGAGAAGTGAATTTGAATTAATACACACTAAAACATTTTAGTGTTATTAGGTAAAATTATAAGAAAAAAGTAATGATCACATTTTGCTTCCCAAAACCGTGTAAGAGGAGCTTTAGGGTGAGCCAATGCATGGAGAAATTGTTCTTCACAAGGAACAATAGGCTTGCATGGCTAGGTTGCTTTTTAATCATTGTGTTTTCCACTAATCACAAACAACTTATAATTAGCTAAACACCTTCTAATTTTTCGGCCCTTTACATAATATGGTGTCCATATTATTTTTGTCAATTGTCTATATGTTACATGTCACATGTCACATATATTTGTTATGTAATTTTTAACTTATTAAAAATCAACGTATTAATAAAAATACGTCACATACAAAATCGACTTTAGTAATATCATAATTACTAGTACCAAAATATTTTACCAATTATAAATCACAACTGATTGCATTTATAACAATTCATTCAATTTAATTGCTACATTAAACAATTATTTCATCCGAGTAATGATACAATTCAATTACTCAGACCGTACCTTATTTAATCACATTTCAATATGATACGTAAATTTTACTTCCAAAATCGTCCGTCAATTTTCAAGTAATTTAATTAACTCGTAACATTATACGATTAATTAAATAATCAATTAAGAGTATTGCCCTTTAGGTATGACCTAGGGGTCAATCGATCACCACCGTCACACGACAGTAATGTCAAACTCTAGTCAGCCAATCATTACCGATATATGTTGACCAGTTGACAGTAACAAAATTACTTCCCAATTGTATTCATTTTAATGAGACTTAAACATGTGATCATCATGATCAACAGTCGTGATCGCATTATTGTCGGAGGACACATATTCCAACAATCTCCCACTTGTCCTCGACAAGTGTGCGTCACCAATTCTCTTGTCCTATTACTATCTCCCACTCAATGCAAGGTGTCTTTCGGTCGTACTTGCAAGTGATCATATCGAGAGTGGTTTCCTCGATCCGGAGAATAACGATTGACCGGATTTATCCACTCTGGATGCCATCCGAGCGTGGCCACGCATTTCCAATTCATTACTCCTCGAGTGGCCCTGAGATATTGTTATAACCCCGACAAGGGGTGGACAATTCCTATCGCACTCATTCCCTTCGACTAGCCACACCCATCATAACCCAAAATATGCCCATTTGACCCCATTTACGAAGGTCGTAGTAACACAAATCAAAGTTAATCTGAAACTGTGCCATCTTAGGAGAATAGTCTTTAGTCAAAAGAATCGACTCATTTGAATACTATAGTAGCTCTCGCCACGACCAGGCTATATAAATTTGCAGAACTCTATAAGCGGTCATAAGGCCCGACAAAATGTTCCTAACATCTGCCTATGTGATCGACTAGTCATCTCACATGACTCTATGGCACTTGAACTTGCCATCAATCGCCTCACACTCTAGTCACTTCGAGACGTCACCTCATATAAGTAACTATGGGCAAAAACAATGTTAATCCATGTTCACTTTAACGGGGTTCAATTGTCTCTACAACCCGTTTGGATATAACAATGTACAGGGTGAGTTAAGAATAACTCATACGACAAATGTCGACATCACACTCGGGTAGTCAATATCATATTGCAACCTTGTGATGTTTATCATAAGTGTAAACACTTATTGATTGCAATAGAAGTTTAACATCCCATGTGTCCATGTGTTCAAACTTCTTACACTTGCATTTTCCTTCACATTCATGTTCTCTCTCATAGCATGAATCTTACCAAGTACACATCAAGGTTCTCGACCATGGTTTTGGTTCTTTAACTTGAAAGAACTTTCTTATCGATCATCTCATAACGAACGAATTTGCGATGAATAATACAACTTGTACTGATCAAGTGTTCCATCCACACACAATGCACTAGGTATATGTTTTGTAGAATCTTGTAACAATTTACAAGATTATTCAGCTTAGCACTTCTCACAAGTCCTAGCTTTACTAGGAAAGATTGTTTTTGAATAACCTCTTATTCAACCAAGCATCTTTCCAAAGCTTCTCATTTCTCTTTCTAGCTCGAAAGTTTTAGGATTCTCATAAATCCTTACATGTGTTCGGATTTCATATGTATGTGCAACCTATTGTCACATAATCGAGTATTCCGTAAAACACCGAAATCGCTCATCGGATTCTACTCGAGAATTCATGACGTTTCTATTATGGCTCACCAACCAATCATCATGCTCTTATGCATATGATTCAAAATTGGACATGTACATGATTATTCTAATGGCGGAAACATTAGTTACTAATAATCATGAGATCAACCGTTCTCAGGTTCAATGAACTACCATGACTGCTAATGGTAATCCCATTTTCATTCATATGAATAACCTATGTATATGTTGATGTGATGTGTATCTCTTAATACTAATCCAACATCCCATGATGTAATTGGATTCATCATTGTCCATTTTCATCCAGAATTGAAAACTCAAAAGCTTCTTTATGAAAGAAGGTATTAGCTCGTCATTCTTTAATGAGTAATGAGTTTTATACATTCAAGGATGATAGCTCCCACTAAATTCCATGTCTTCACATGAGAATTTCCTAACTCCCACTCAATTCCACATATTTCGAAATTGACTTCTCAATCGAAATTTGTCAAAGATATAAATATAAATTGCTTTGCCAAGTTACTAGGATAAAATCATATATATTCCCATCATATCCTTTCAAAAAGCCTATTTTGAAGTGGTCTCATCTCAACCTTACGGAAAGAGATTTTAAATCTCTAACACACTCATGTCATAATGATGTGTAGCAATGTCATTATTCAAATACAAATAATATTTAGAATAAGTCCTTTGGAATACCCTTTCGGAAGGAGGTTTAACCATTTCATAGCGAGGTTAAACAATGACATTTGCGTGGTTAAAACGTTGGCTATTGAAGATATCGGAATATCAATCTTTGCAACTTGATCATAACTAGTATGTTACTATGATTCATTTAGGCTCTTAAGTAAAACTCATGATTGAAACTATTGGTCAAATGATTCATAACCTTAGTCAAAAGCTTGTTAAGACTTTACATTAGTCATTTTTCTTCCAAAACTTCTTTTGGTCTCCTCGTGTAGTTATCTTGAGAATAAACTCTTATGATTACTTCACTTGGTCTCTTAAGTCATTTAGAACTAACTTGAGACTATAGATCTCATCTATTTGGTATACTATGTAAATAGATATACCTTCATTCAAATCATTCTCTCTTGCGTAGATCTTCATTTACACAAGAACACAATTATATCTTGCCTTGTGTGTTGTGTCCTCATTTTAAGAATACAACTGGGAAGTAATATTGTTACTGTCAACTGGTCAACATATATCGGTAATGATTGGCTGACTAGAGTTTGACATTACTGTCGTGTGACGGTGGTGATCAGTTGACCCCCTAGGTCATACCTAAAGGGCAATACACTTAATTGATTATTTAATTGATCGTATAATGTTGCGAGTTAATTAAATTACTTGAAAATTGACGGACGATTTTGGAAGTAAAATTTACGTATCATATTGAAATGTGATTAAATAAGGTACGGTCTGAGTAATTGAATTGTATCATTACTCGGATGAAATAATTGTTTAATGTAACAATTAAATTGAATGAATTGTTATAAATACAATCAGTTGTGATTTATAAATTGGTAAAAATTTTGGCACAAGTAATTATGAGATTACTAAGTCAATTTTTGTATGTGACGTATTTTATTAATACGTTGATTTTTAATATGATAAAAATTACACATCAAATATATGTGACATGTGACATGTAACATATAGACAATTGACAAAAATAATATGGACACCATAATATGTAAAGTGCCGAAATATTGGAGGTGCATTAGCTAGAATTGTGTTTATAAATCTTAATAGAAAACATAATGATGAAAATAGCTAAGTAGCCATGCAACCCTATTCTCCTTGTGAAGACCAATATGGGCATGCATTGGCTCCCCAAAAAGCACCCCACCCACCGGTTTTCCTAGGGGCTTTTAGAGAGTTTTCTCTCTAATTTTTATTCATTCAATTCACATTTTATTTTTCTAGAGTTAGAAAGATAATTTCCTCTCTACATTTTATGATAAATTAGAGAGATTATTTACTCAAAATCTCTTCTCCTCTACCCGGTTTTAGGAGCTAAAATACCAACTATTTTGGTTCAATTTTCATAAGATTAATATTATACTAGTATTCATAATATTAATTAGATTAAGTGAAAGCCTTGGGTATAAAGCATAGGGAGAGATCTTACACTTAGATCTTTGTTCTTCCATTGGAAAAGCTCAAGAACAAGAAGAGAAAGGTGATCTCTCTTGTGCCCTAATAGCCGAAATATACAATGTAAGGACATGATTTCTCCTCTATTTATATTATTGTTTGCATGCATAAAATCCGTTTTAATTTTATGACAAATTAATTTAGCATATATGAGTATGTTATTTATGTATATGAATCTACATTTCCTTCAATTGGTATCAGAGCCACGTTGTTTGCATGCAAATTGGTTAAAAGTTTTTCCGAGTTATATGAATAACAAATAAAACTTGTAAAATTTGTGTTATTATGATATATCACGAAATAAATACATGCATGTTAATATTTCTGGTCCTAAAATGTTTTAGGATATTTTGGTTAATTTTTTTCGGATTTTTATTGTTCATAATTTACAATAATGGCATTTAAATGTGATTTTATGAATAAAAATGTCATTTTTGGTCGAAAATTAGCTATACTTCGAATTTTAAGTTGATCTTTGGATATGTTATCACATATATTATTTTGAGATAACCTGTAATGTTTCATAATTTTTTCACTTGTTATGCTCGAAAAATGAATTTTTCATTATTAAATATGGATTTAAGAGAAAAATAGGTTAATATGAGTTAATTTTCGAATCTGGTCATAGAAAATTAATATGTTGTCAAATGCAATTTTACAAAATGTGTGTAAAATAATTGGCTATAAAGAAGGCTTTTAGCATGATTTATGAATTTTTGAAGAAAAATTAGCATAAATAGTGATATTATTAGTGTAAAATTAATAAAACATAATCTATGACTTAGGAAAAACGTATAATGTTGCATTTTATTATATTTTTCAGATCTAAAATTGAAAAGTTAGTGAAAATAATTTTTCCATGTTTTTATGATTATTTTATTAAATATCGATAAACCGCAACATTGTTTTTCCGGAAAATTTTCGAAATGTTTAACCTAAGATTTTGAACATTATGAGTGTCATGGAATTTTTCCAGAATGTTCATGAATTTAAATTTCAAATTTTGAATTTATTTGAAATTTTTGGATTTATTTGAAGTTTAATAGCTTATTTTTGTAATTTTGGTCCATTTATGAACAATTTTGTAAATAAAAGTTAATTATGGTCAAAATTATTAGTGAAGACTATATTTTGAGTCCTAAGAGGTTAGGGTAATTAACTTATGCATAAATATGAGTTTATGTATTTTTGTGATTATAAAATGTTGAAATCACGCAAATCCGTAAAAACCGAGTAATATACGATATTGGCTAATTAAAAGGCGATTTAGCATAAAAATTGAGCATGTTCATACATATTATAATGCTGCATTTTTCTTTATGATTGTCATAATTTTAATTTATGTAATTTTGAATTATGTAATTTTACTTAGTATGGCCTTAGATTTTAATTGGTATTTCCCGAAATGTATGGGAATATCGATTCGGTTGTAATTTTTATTGTGATCTCGTATCACCGTTTTGTATTTTAATAGATTTATTTTATTTTAGTTACAAATGTATAATAGGAAATTATGTAATTTATTATGTAATTTTTATTCATTCCGGAGTTCCAAAAGACGGATTTCTTCAAGAATGGCGATACATAAAGACGGTGTTACCTCGAGATGTGTGCCACAACCGAAGTTCAAGGGACCAATGGAGTTGGTTTCCGAATATGTAATAGATTAATAGTTTTTCTATTTTAGGAAAGGCCATACTAGG
Organism: Silene latifolia; assembly: GCF_048544455.1. Classification (NCBI taxonomy): domain Eukaryota; kingdom Viridiplantae; phylum Streptophyta; class Magnoliopsida; order Caryophyllales; family Caryophyllaceae; genus Silene; species Silene latifolia. Next base: position 64,021,302 of record NC_133527.1, read on the forward strand.
ATTTATTTATCTTTATGCTTGCATTTTATTTTATGTCACATGCATCGCTAAATCGCCATAACTAAACATGCATTGTCTTATTTTATCGAGTTAATCGACCGTGTCAAATATAATTATCGTAGTTCACCGCTTTAGTTCACTTAAAACGTGATAGATAATAATTTGACATGACCTCTCGCTAAAACTATCAATTGAGATATAGCCTTACCAAATAGTAGAAACCATGAAAACCTATTTCGCGAGGGAGTGCGCTCGGCCCCACCGGGGTACAAACCTTGTTACGTAGGGGAAGTGGGTGATGAATGTTAATCCACCGAATTCATGTTGATGAGGGATGTATCGGCCCCACCGTGCCCAAGTTAATGTGGGTTTGGATCATGGACACATTTATTCGAAATTTGGATTGAACTCAACAAAAGTATTTGATAAGGGATGTATCGGCCCCACCGTGCCCCTGTCGATGTGTTTTGGGCTATAGATAATAGTTAATGTAATATTATCGACCAAGAGTTCTAAAAGTAGAATCGATTAAACGTTAATCCACCGAGTTATATTGATGAAGGATGTATCGGCCCCACCGTGCCTAAGTCGATATGAATTTGGGTCTTGGAATCATTTATTATAGTTGGGTAGAGGTCACTATATAAATGTTCATATCTTTTTAAATTTGCAAGTATGATTTAAAAAGACAAATGTTAATATTTCCTTTCCTCCATATTTGTAGTGCATTACAATGAATCCAACAAATGCTACCGCACCAATTACTATTGAGTCATATCATCATGTTCTTGACGACGTATGCTCCAACAATAATTTCGATACAACTAGAGAACTTCATTTCGGGATAGGTTCGGATGGAAACCTAAATTTCATCACTTCTTCTAAACCACCCACTACTACTAGACCTCGTGTGAGTCCGTCTCAGGAAGACTACCTCATACGATCTATAGGGTCTTTGTCTCTGGAAGATAAAGATGCCAAAGCTAGTGGGAGCTCTAGCAATCAAGTTCTTGCTTCAAAGGGCAAGAGGTTCAAGAAGAAAGCAAAGAAAGTCAAAAACTTCAAGCAAGTTAATGATGAGTGCCATTATTGCTATGGCATGGGACATTGGCTTAGGAATTGCCCTATGTATTTGCGAAATATAAGGGAAGGACTCATTACTCCAAAAGGTACAATTCCTAAAGAAATTTATGTTATTGATATAAATTATACTTCCACTACGACATGGGTACTAGATACCGGTTGTGGTTCTCACCTTTGTAATCATTTACAGGGTTTAAGAGATGTGGAGAAGCTTAGCAAGGGAGATGTGGATATTCGACTTGGAAATGGAGCTCGGGTAGCGGCCGAATCCAAAGGAACTTATGTTCTAGCTTTGCCAAACGGTTTTGAGTTGTATTTGCATAATTGTTTTTATGTTCCTACGCTCTCTAAAAACATTATCTCAATCGCCATGCTAGACATGGACGGTTTTTGTTTTGTCATTAAGAACAATCGTTGCTCTATTTCTAGGAATGATTTGGTTATTGGCCAAGCTTCTTCCATAAATGGCATTTACATTTTAGAGACCTCAAAACCGACCAATGATATTTATAACATTCAATCAAAGAAACTCAAAACAAGTGACCCAAGTGAAGCGTTCATTTGGCATTGTCGATTAGGTCACATAAACGAGAATCGCATCAAAAGATTAATTTCTACTAATGTGATTACACCATTTGATTATCAATCATTTGGTACATGCGAATATTGCCTACTTGGCAAAATGACTCGTAATCCTTTTAGCGGTAAAGGGACACGAGCTAGTGAGCTATTAGGACTCATACACACCGATGTATGCGGACCAATGAGTATCACCGCTCGTGGTAATTATGACTACTTTATAACCTTCACCGATGACTTAAGTAGATATGGGTATATCTATTTAATGAAACATAAGAGTGAAGCATTTGAGAAATTCAAGGAATTCCAAAACGAAGTAGAGAACCAATTGAACAAAAGGATTAAGGCACTACGATCCGATCGTGGTGGTGAATACCTTAGCCTTGAATTTGATTCACACTTGAAAAGTCGTGGTATTATATCACAACTTTCTCCACCCGGAACACCTCAACTTAATGGTGTTGCCGAAAGGAGAAATCGAACCTTACTAGATATGGTTCGATCCATGATGAGTCAAACCGAGTTACCGAACTCGTTTTGGGGATTTGCGATACAAACCGCAATTCGATCTTTGAATAATAGTCCCACAAAGTCCACCGAAAAGACTCCATGTGAGATGTGGACGGGTAAGATCCCAAATATATCCTATATGAAGATTTGGGGATGTGATGCTTACGTCAAAACTAAGAACGACAACAAGCTAGCCCCAAGATCCGAAAAATGCATCTTTGTAGGTTATCCCTCGACCTCTCGAGGGTATTACTTCTACAAACCTCAAGATCATAAAGTGTTTGTGTCTTGCGAGGCTGTCTTCTTAGAAAGAGAATTCATTTCTAAAAGACAGAGAGTGGGAGAAATTTTGAACTTGATGAAGTTCAAGAGCCACAAACCGAGATAGAGACGCAAGAAGATGTTCCTTCGTCGTCTAACGCCGTTGTACCTCCTCCACTAAGAAGGACGGGCCGAGTAATTCGCCATCCCGATCGATATGTGGGACTTATCGAAGAAGATGGAACACTCGATGTGTTACTTATGGAAAGTGACGAGCCCGCCACCTACAAGGCCGCAATCTCTAGTCCTAATTCCACCTTATGGCTTGAAGCCATGAAATCCGAAATGGATTCTATGCTTGAAAACCAAGTTTGGGACTTGGTAGATTTGCCTAAAGGGGCAAGACCCTCCAATGCAAATGGATATTCAAGGTCAAGAATGGCATAGAAGGACATGACGATGTCTACAAAGCTAGGCTAGTGGCAAAAGGATTTACCCAAGTCCAAGGTCTCCATTATGATGAGACCTTCGCCCCGTAGCCATGCTAAGATCCATACGGATTTTGTTAGCGATCGCCGCATTTCATGATTATAAAATATGGCAAATGGATGTCAAAACCGCTTTTCTAAATGGGCATTTAGAGGAGGAGGTGTACATGATACAACCCGAAGGTTTTGTTGATTCTAAAAATCCTAACAAAGTGTGCAAGCTTAAGAGATCCATTTATGGTCTTAAGCAAGCATCTAGAAGTTGGAATCATCGATTCAATCATGTTATAAAAGAAAATGGTTTCACTCGAAATGTTGAGGAACCATGTTTATACATGAAATTCAGGGGGAGCAATGTTGTGTTCCTAATCTTGTATGTCGATGACATACTACTCATTGGAAATGATATTCCAATGTTGTCTTCTGTTAAGAAGTGGTTAGGTAACCACTTCCAAATGAAGGATTTAGGAGAGGCACAACGCATATTAGGTATCTGGATCTATAGAGATAGACCCAAGAGGATATTGGCACTAAGTCAAGAGTCTTATGTTGATAAGATTCTTCGACGATTCAGCATGGACAAATCCAAAAGGGGTTTGGTACCTATGGTAACCGGAACGATATTGAGCAGGACTCAATGTCCCTCCGAACCCCATGATGTTGAACGCATGAAGTTGATCCCTTACGCTTCCATTGTTGGATCAATCATGTATGCCATGATATGCACACGTCCCGATGTCTCGTATGCCTTGAGCATGACGAGTAGATATCAAGGAAATCCAGGTGAGAGTCACTGGATTGTTGTCAAGAACATCCTTAAGTACTTGAGAAGAACTAAGGACTCTATCCTTGTGTTTGGAGGAGACACCGAGTTGCGTGTTACAGGATACACGGACTCAAGTTTTCAAACAGATAGAGATGACATGAAATCACAAGTGGTTTTGTTTTCATGCTCAATGGTGGTGCCGTAAATGGAGAAGCTTCAAGGAAGTCAGAATCATGGATTCGACAACGGAGGCTGAGTACATAGCAAAGATCGAAGCGCCAAGGAAGCTATGTGGATCAAGCAATTCACGGAAGGTCTAAAAGTAGTACCTACCACCGATGATCCCATCACTCTCTATTGTGATAATAGTGGGACGATCTTCCAAGCTAAGGAGCCAAAGTCTAGTAATAGATCTAGACATGTACTTAGAAAGTATCATGTAATAAGAGATTTCATTGAAAGAAAGGAAATTGCGATTTGTAAGGTTGGGACGGATGACAACATAGCTGATCCGCTCACCAAGCCTTTATCGCAGGCTAAGCATGATGGGCATGTTGCGTCCATGGGACTTAAACGTGTACCAAATTTTTGTTAGATTTTGAAATGAAATAAAAGTGTTGTTTTTGTTCATGTTCATAATCGCATTTGTCTTTTATCCTTAATTTATACTTTGTTACATCAAAACGGGTTGTAGAGACAATTGAACCCCGTTAAAGTGAACATGGATTAACATTGTTTTGCCCATAGTTACTTATATGAGGTGACGTCTCGAAGTGACTAGAGTGTGATGCGATTAATGGCAAGTTCAAGTGCCATAGAGTCATGTGAGATGACTAGTCGATCACATAGGCAGATTGTTAGGAACTTTCTGTCGGGCCTTATGACCGCTTATAGAGTTCTGGCAAATTTATATAGCCTGGTCGTGGCGAGAGCTACTATAGTATTCTAATGAGTCAATTCTTTTGACTAAAGACTATTCTCCTAAGATGGCACAGTTTCAGATTAACTTTGATTTGTGTTACTACGACCTTCGTAAATGGGGTCAAATGGGCATATTTTGGGTTATGATGGCTGTGGCTAGTCGAAGGTGATGCGAACCAAGCTAATGACCAAGTTAATGACTCGAATTTGGTTAACAGGCTGGACGAGCTGGTTGTGAACAGTCACGGTGACAGTCTGATTGTGGCTCGTAATTTTCAGCCTATGAACTCTAATTGTTCTTCCTATGTTACTTTGCTAAGTATGGTGCATGGGGGCTGATGGTGGCACGTTTACCAAGAGGAGAGGACGGTCCAAGCTTCACTTTTATTTTACATTTTCAGATTATCTTAACAATAAAATGTTAGCTTAAAATGTGGTTTGTCTAAGTTCAATGTATTAGTTGTTTTAATGATTGTAATTAAGTGAAGAGTAAATGATAAACTCTTCACTTTGCTAGGCTTGCACGGCTCACTTGAGGCTATATAATGCCTTCTTTTGCTTGAATAAAATCATCCAGAAATTACCAACAAAACTTGTGTTTACAAAATCGTTTCTTGCGTAGAAACAAAACTGGTTTTAGTTAGAACGCGATTCTAATTAAAATTCTCGAGTTGTTGATCAATAGGTCTTGGTCTCACTCACTTTGATCAAGTAATAGGTCTTACTTGTTCAAAACACTATCCCTTATATACAAAATCCAGAACTGGTCGTACCTAGTACGTTCGGTTCGCCAAAAAACAAAAATCGTCATTTTAATAGTTCTTGTTGTCTTAATCAAACAATTCCAGGTCTGCGCGTACCTAGTACGAACAGTCCTCAGCACTGTCCAAAACGTCCTTAATTCCGCTGCTCAATTCGCATAATGATAAACTCTTCACTTTGCTAGGCTTGCACGGCTCACTTGAGGCTATATAATGCCTTCTTTTGCTTGAATAAAATCATCCAGAAATTACCAACAAAACTTGTGTTTACAAAATCGTTTCTTGCGTAGAAACAAAACTGGTTTTAGTTAGAACGCGATTCTAATTAAAATTCTCGAGTTGTTGATCAATAGGTCTTGGTCTCACTCACTTTGATCAAGTAATAGGTCTTACTTGTTCAAAACACTATCCCTTATATACAAAATCCAGAACTGGTCGTACCTAGTACGTTCGGTTCGCCAAAAACAATCCGTCATTTTAATAGTTCTTGTTGTCTTAATCAAACAATTCCAGTGTCTGCGCGTACCTAGTACGAACAAATCCTCAAGACCTTTCCAAAACGTCCTTAATTCCATTTTGCTCAATTCGCATCATTTGTGGTATCAGAGCTTCGGCTCTTGATCCTTGTTTAACTATGTCGGTGGATTTTAACAGTCCGGAATTCATTCATCAATTACGGGAAGCCTTGAAACATGCTCGTGAAACTGATGAGCGTTGGCAACCTAGGAGAGGAGAACGAATTGTTGATGCATTCAAAGCGAGTGATCTTCCTGAATTCGTTGGAGGGGCTGATCCCGAGGCCTATTTGGAGTGGGAACGGAAAATCGATCGTTTATTCGATTTTAAAGACTTGGATGATGACAAGAGGTGTAGATTTGCAATTCTGAAATTAAGCAAAGGAGCATCGTTGTGGTATGAGGCGATGAAGGCTAAGAGGGTCCGAGAAGGCAAGGAGAAAATTGATTCTTGGGTGTCCCTAAAACGCAAACTACGGAAAAGGTATGTACCATCGACTCATAGGTTGTCTACTTATCGCAAAATCGCTGATTTTAGACAAGGCAAATTGAGTGTTAGCGAGTACTTAGATGAATTTCAGAATCTTGCTATTATGGGTGAATTGGAGGAAATAGAGGAACAAAAAATTGCTCGATTCTTGCGTGGTTTAAATTATAACATTGCTAGCACGGTTGAGTTATACCAATATTCTGATTTTGATACTCTTGTTGGTCTTTGTCCAGAAAGTAGAGTCACAAGGGAAGCCTAAATATGGGGGAGGGTCGAGTTCAGAATCGAGTGAGCCAAAATCATGGTCTAAACCCGAGTCTAAATTTGTTGGTACTCCTAATAACCAGGCCGTGTCTAATACTTCGATTGGTAGTCCTAAAAACACCGCTGGTCAGTCCTCTAAAACTCCGGGAAAAGACTAGTTTGGCTAAGGTTCGATGCTTTAAGTGTCAAGGGTTCGGTCATTACCAAAGTGCGTGTCCTAACCAACGAGTTGTGACCTTAAGAGAAGCCTTAGAGTGTCGGGATGAATTGTTGGCCGAGGAGAAACAAATGGATGAATTTCTGATTTCTAATGATAATGAGGAAGGGGAAGAAGAAGTAGAGAGTTATGAGGCACCTAATGTCAATACTAGTTTGGTTTTGCGAACTTTGAAAGTTGATTCTAAACCAATTGAGTCGGGACAAAAAACCAACTGTTTCAAACTAATTGTAAGGTGAATGATAGATGGGTGAGTCTAATTATCGATGGAGGGAGTTGTACTAACGTTGCCTCTACTGAAATGGTGTCTAAATTGGGTCTTAAGACCACAAAACATCCCCATCCTTATGAGTTGCATTGGCTAGATAACGGTAGTAGTGTCAAAGTCACTAAACAGGCCCGTGTGAATTTAACAATGGGTTCGTATGTTGATGAGATTTTGTGTGACGTTATACCCATGGATGCTTGTCATATCTTGTTGGGTCGGCTTTGGCAATTTGATCGGGATGTATTGCATCGGGGAAGGTGTAATGAGTATGAATTGAGGTATAAGGGGAAACGAATTGTGCTCAAGCCTCTATCACCTCAAAACAACCGTGTTGCTGCCACAAACACGGTTCCCAAGGCTGGTATGTCGTTGTTGATTGGAGAACGGGACATGGAGCATGCTATTGATGATGGTGAGCGAGTTTCCTTACTGGTTGCTAAAGAAAATTCGAGTTCTAATGTTGTTTTGCAGGAAAATGGGCGAATTGATAAACTCCTTACGGAGTTTAGTGATGTATTACCCGATGGTTTGCAGATTGGTTTGCCTCCTAATCGGGGTATTGATCATCAAGTTGACCTTATTCCTGGCTCATCTCTCCCGAATAAGGCTGCTTATCATTGTAATCCCGAAGAAACAAAGGAACTCCGAAAGCAAAAGGATGAAATGGTACATAAAGACGCCGCATCAAAGTGGAAAGCAATGTCGAAACCCCATGAGCAAGTCCGGACCAAAATTGAAACCATGCAAGCTGCCTATCAACACAAGTCCAACAGAAAAAGGAAGCGGAGGGTGTTCGGGATTGGAGACTTGGTTTGGTTGCAATTTAGGAAAGAAAGATTCCCGAGCAAACGCAAGAATAAGCTCATGCCTAGGATCGAGGGTCCTTACAAGATTGTGGGTCGGGTGAACAACAATGCTTACAAGGTTGAACTTCCCGGTGATTATGGTGTCCATGCCACTTTTAATGTTGGTGATCTCTCTCCTTACTTGGATGACGATGGCCTAGCTGAATTGAGGTCAATTCCTTTTCAAGGGGGAGGGGATGATGCGAACCAAGCTAATGACCAAGTTAATGACTCGAATTTGGTTAACAGGCTGGACGAGCTGGTTGTGAACAGTCACGGTGACAGTCTGATTGTGGCTCGTAATTTTCAGCCTATGAACTCTAATTGTTCTTCCTATGTTACTTTGCTAAGTATGGTGCATGGGGGCTGATGGTGGCACGTTTACCAAGAGGAGAGGACGGTCCAAGCTTCACTTTTATTTTACATTTTCAGATTATCTTAACAATAAAATGTTAGCTTAAAATGTGGTTTGTCTAAGTTCAATGTATTAGTTGTTTTAATGATTGTAATTAAGTGAAGAGTAAATGATAAACTCTTCACTTTGCTAGGCTTGCACGGCTCACTTGAGGCTATATAATGCCTTCTTTTGCTTGAATAAAATCATCCAGAAATTACCAACAAAACTTGTGTTTACAAAATCGTTTCTTGCGTAGAAACAAAACTGGTTTTAGTTAGAACGCGATTCTAATTAAAATTCTCGAGTTGTTGATCAATAGGTCTTGGTCTCACTCACTTTGATCAAGTAATAGGTCTTACTTGTTCAAAACACTATCCCTTATATACAAAATCCAGAACTGGTCGTACCTAGTACGTTCGGTTCGCCAAAAAACAGTCCGTCATTTTAATAGTTCTTGTTGTCTTAATCAAACAATTCCAGGTCTGCGCGTACCTAGTACGAACAGTCCTCAGCACTGTCCAAAACGTCCTTAATTCCGCTGCTCAATTCGCATCAGAAGGGAATGAGTGCGATAGGAATTGTCCATCCCTTGTCAGGGTTATAACAATATCTCAGGGCCACTCGAGGAGCAATGAACTGGAAATGCGTGGCCACGCTCGGATGGCATCCAGAGTGGATAAATCCGGTCAATCAGTTATTCTCCAGATCGAGGAAACCACTCTCGATATGATCACTTGCAAGTACGACCTGAAAGACACCTTGCATTGAGTGGGAGATAGTAATAGGACAAGAGAGTTGGTGACGCACACTTGTCGAGGACAAGTGGGAGATTGTTGGGAAATGTGTCCTCAACAATAGTGCGATCACATGATTTAAATATCATTATTAAATCTCATTTTAAGAATACAACTGGGAAGTAATATTGTTACTGTCAACTGGTCAACATATATCGGTAATGATTGGCTGACTAGAGTTTGACATTACTGTCGTGTGACGGTGGTGATCAGTTGACCCCCTAGGTCATACCTAAAGGGCAATACACTTAATTGATTATTTAATTGATCGTATAATGTTGCGAGTTAATTAAATTACTTGAAAATTGACGGACGATTTTGGAAGTAAAATTTACGTATCATATTGAAATATGATTAAATAAGATACTGATCCGAGTAATTGAATTGTATCATTACTCGGATGAAATAATTGTTTAATGTAACAATTAAATTGAATGAATTGTTATAAATACAATCAGTTGTGATTTATAAATTGGTAAAATTTTTGGCACAAGTAATTATGAGATTACTAAGTCAATTTTTGTATGTGACGTATTTTATTAATACGTTGATTTTTAATATGATAAAAATTACACATCAAATATATGTGACATGTGACATGTAACATATAGACAATTGACAAAAATAATATGGACACCATAATATGTAAAGTGCCGAAATATTGGAGGTGCATTAGCTAGAATTGTGTTTATAAATCTTAATAGAAAACATAATGATGAAAATAGCTAAGTAGCCATGCAACCCTATTCTCCTTGTGAAGACCAATATGGGCATGCATTGGCTCCCCAAAAAGCACCCCACCCACCGGTTTCCTAGGGGCTTTTAGAGAGTTTTCTCTCTAATTTTTATTCATTCAATTCACATTTTATTTTTCTAGAGTTAGAAAGATAATTTCCTCTCTACATTTTATGATAAATTAGAGAGATTATTTACTCAAAATCTCTTCTCCTCTACCCGGTTTTAGGAGCTAAAATACCAACTATTTTGGTTCAATTTTCATAAGATTAATATTATACTAGTATTCATAATATTAATTAGATTAAGTGAAAGCCTTGGGTATAAAGCATAGGGAGAGATCTTACACTTAGATCTTTGTTCTTCCATTGGAAAAGCTCAAGAACAAGAAGAGAAAGGTGATCTCTCTTGTGCCCTAATAGCCGAAATATACAATGTAAGGACATGATTTCTCCTCTATTTATATTATTGTTTGCATGCATAAAATCCGTTTTAATTTTATGACAAATTAATTTAGCCTATATGAGTATGTTATTTATGTATATGAATCTACATTTCCTTCAATCCATCATACTTTTAACATTACCAATGGAGTTGGTTTCCGAATATGTAATAGATTAATAGTTTTTCTATTTTAGGAAAGGCCATACTAGGATTTATTTATTTTATGCTTGCATTTTATTTTATGTCACATGCATCGCTAAATCGCCATAACTAAAACATGCATTGTCTTCTTTTATCGAGTTTATCGACCGTGTCAATTAAAATTATCGTAGTTCACCGCTTTAGTTCACTTAAAACGTGATAGATAATAAATTGACATGACCTCTCGCTAAAACTATCAATTGAGACATAGCCTTACCAAATAGTAGAAACCATGAAAACCTATTTCGCGAGGGAGTGCGCTCGGCCCCACCGGGGTACAAACCTTGTTACGTAGGGGAAGTGGGTGATGAATGTTAATCCACCGAATTCATGTTGATGAGGGATGTATCGGCCACATCGTGCCCAAGTTAATGTGGGTTTGGATCATGGACACATTTATTCGAAATTTGGATTGAACTCAACAAAAGTATTTGATAAGGGATGTATCGGCCCCACCGTGCCCTTGTCGATGTGTTTTGGGCTATAGATAATAGTTAATGTAATATTATCGACCAAGAGTTCTAAAAGTAGAATCGATTAAACGTTAATCCACCGAGTTATATTGATGAAGGATGTATCGGCCCCACCGTGCCTAAGTCGATATGAATTTGGATCTTGGAATCATTTATCTAGTTGGGTAGAGGTCACTAGAAAAATGCGTAAAACTTGTTTAAATCATACATTTTTACGAGTATAATTAAAACGACAATTGTTTTACTCCTTATATTTTGTTTTGTAGACCACTTCCTTTTCATAACAAATGGCAACATCAACACCCACTCCTAATGCTACACCACTCGCTACTTCGTCTTGGCTCCGATCCTTCATGGATCGATGTAAACTTGAAAAGAATGGGTCAAATTTCTCCGAGTGGGATGCCCAACTCAAATTAGCCGCCGAAGGTGACGACAAGCTTCGTTACCTTACCGAGGCCTCTCCACCCGAACCCTCCACTAGGTCCACCGCGGCCACGAGGGAAGCCTATGAGACTTACCAAAAGGAGTCCGCCGCAATGAAAAATGTCTTAATATTTGCGATGGAGGCGGACCTCCAAAGGAGAGCCTTCAAAATGGGCAATGCTAATGAGATTTACTCCAAACTTGTGACCATGTTTTCACAAACTCCGCGGATCGTCCAATATGAGGCGGCGCGGCATTCTTTGATCTCGACTTCAAAGAGGGCCAAAAGGTTAGCCCTCATGTGCTCAAACTCATGGAGCTTGTCGAGACCTTGAAAATTCAAAAGGTTGAAATCCCCAAAGAACTCATCGTAGATAGGATTCTACACTCCTTGTCCAAAGTCAAGGCATATGTGCAATTCCGGGTGAATTTCAACATGCAAGACAAGGACGTGTCTCTTGAGGAGTTGCACAAGTTACTTGTGCAAGCCGAGAGGGACATGGGGTTAAATGTGAACCCTCCCAAGGATGTGCTCAATATAAGCACAAAGAGTAAGGGGAAGTTCAAGAAGAATGGGAGAAAGGGCAAGAAGCAAGCTCCCACATTCACCAAAGCTAAGTCTTGTGAAGCTAGCACCTCCAAAGTCAAGAAGGGTCCTCTTGACAAATGCCATTATTGTAATGGCATGGGACATTGGAAAAGAAATTGTTCCAAATACCTTGGTGATATCAAAGTCTGGAAAGATCACTCCAGAGGTAAATGACTAACCTTCTTTTTATGTTTCAAATTCAACTATGGTAATATGATGCAAAGTTGTGATAATGTATCTCCCTTTTTTTATTATAAATAGGGCCTCCACCAAGCAAAGACAAGGGAAAAGAAAAACAAGCATGAGATACCATGGAGAAGCTAAGGATAGCTTTTATGGAGCTTTGTTTTTCATTGTCTTATTTTAAGTTATGTTTTGAATTTTAGAACTTTAAGTTTCCGTGTTCGACATGGAAAGGTATTTTGGATAATGGTTTGTATTTTGGATGATGGTGACTTGGTTTGCAACCCAAGTCACCCGTTTTATCATTTATCCTTATGTTCTAAAATTTCATCCTTAAATGCTTGCGTTTTGAAACATAAGATTATTCACTAAAAATGATCTAATAGACAATTATAATGACGGGTTTCATTATATGTCCACATGCTTAAGGCTTGTGTATGATCATTTATAAAGTGACTTTGAGTCTATGAACTCTCTTAAAGGTATGTCAACCACCAAGTACACATATGGAATCAATAACAATTAGTCAACCTATGAGGTAGTCCTCCTTATACTTCAACATCATTAATTTGTGTCTCATATGCTATCTTTGAATGCTTAGTGTATTCATTCTAAAGATAGAGTGGGAGAAAAATGAGGACACAACACACAAGGCAAGATATAATTGTGTACTTGTGTAAATGAAGATCTACGCAAGAGAGAATGATTTGAATGAAGGTATATCTATTTACATAGTATACCAAATAGATGAGATCTATAGTCTCAAGTTAGTTCTAAATGACTTAAGAGACCAAGTGAAGTAATCATAAGAGTTTATTCTCAAGATAACTACACGAGGAGACCAAAAGAAGTTTTGGAAGAAAAATGACTAATGTAAAGTCTTAACAAGCTTTTGACTAAGGTTATGAATCATTTGACCAATAGTTTCAATCATGAGTTTTACTTAAGAGCCTAAATGAATCATAGTAACATACTAGTTATGATCAAGTTGCAAAGATTGATATTCCGATATCTTCAATAGCCAACGTTTTAACCACGCAAATGTCATTGTTTAACCTCGCAATGAAATGGTTAAACCTCCTTCCGAAAGGGTATTCCAAAGGACTTATTCTAAATATTATTTGTATTTGAATAATGACATTGCTACACATCATTATGACATGAGTGTGTTAGAGATTTAAAATCTCTTTCCGTAAGGTTGAGATGAGACCACTTCAAAATAGGCTTTTTGAAAGGATATGATGGGAACATATATGGTTTTATCCTAGTAACTTGGCAAAGCAATTTATATTTATATCTTTGACAAATTTCGATTGAGAAGTCAATTTCGAAATATGTGGAATTGAGTGGGAGTTAGGAAATTCTCATGTGAAGACATGGAATTTAGTGGGAGCTATCATCCTTGAATGTATAAAACTCATTACTCATTAAAGAATGACGAGCTAATACCTTCTTTCATAAAGAAGCTTTTGAGTTTTCAATTCTGGATGAAAATGGACAATGATGAATCCAATTACATCATGGGATGTTGGATTAGTATTAAGAGATACACATCACATCAACATATACATAGGTTATTCATATGAATGAAAATGGGATTACCATTAGCAGTCATGGTAGTTCATTGAACCTGAGAACGGTTGATCTCATGATTATTAGTAACTAATGTTTCCGCCATTAGAATAATCATGTACATGTCCAATTTTGAATCATATGCATAAGAGCATGATGATTGGTTGGTGAGCCATAATAGAAACGTCATGAATTCTCGAGTAGAATCCGATGAGCGATTTCGGTGTTTGACGGAATACTCGATTATGTGACAATAGGTTGCACATACATATGAAATCCGAACACAGGTAAGGATTTATGAGAATCCTAAAACTTTCGAGCTAGAAAGAGAAATGAGAAGCTTTGGAAAGATGCTTGGTTGAATAAGAGGTTATTCAAAAACAATCTTTCCTAGTAAAGCTAGGACTTGTGAGAAGTGCTAAGTTGAATAATCTTGTAAATTGTTACAAGATTCTACAAAACATATACCTAGTGCATTGTGTGTGGATGGAACACTTGATCAAGATAAGTTGTATTATTCATCGCAAATTCGTTCGTTATGAGATGATCGATAAGAAAGTTCTTTCAAGTTAAAGAACCAAAACCAAGGTCGAGAACCTTGATGTGTACTTGGTAAGATTCATGCTATGAGAGAGAACATGAATGTGAAGGAAAATGCAAGTGTAAGAAGTTTGAACACATGGACACATGGGATGTTAAACTTCTATTGCAATCAATAAGTGTTTACACTTATGATAAACATCACATGGTTGCAATATGATATTGACTACCCGAGTGTGATGTCGACATTTGTCGTATGAGTTATTCTTAACTCACCCTGTACATTGTTATATCCAAACGGGTTGTAGAGACAATTGAAACCCGTTAAAGTGAACATGGATTAACATTGTTTTTGCCCATAGTTACTTATATGAGGTGACGTCTCGAAGTGACTAGAGTGTGAGGCGATTGATGGCAAGTTCAAGTGCCATAGAGTCATGTGAGATTACTAGTCGATCACATAGGCAGACTATTAGGAACATTTTGTCGGGCCTAATGACCGCTTATAGAGTTCTGGAAAAATTTATATAGCCTGGTCGTGGCGAGAGCTACTATAGTATTCAAATGAGTCGATTCTTTTGACTAAAGACTATTCTCCTAAGGTGGCACAGTTTTTGATTAACTTTGATTTGTGTTACTACGACCTTCGTAAATGGGGTCAAATGGGCATATTTTGGGTTATGATGGTCGTGGCTAGTCGAAGGGAATGAGTGCGATAGGAATTGTCCACCCCTAGTCGGGGTTATAACAATATCTCGGGGCCACTCGAGGAGTAATGAATCGAAATGCGTGGCCACGCTCGGATGGCATCCGAGTGGATAAATCCGGTCAATCGCTTATTCTCCCGGATCGAGGAAACCACTCTCGATATGATCACTTGCAAGTACGACCGAAAGACACCTTGCATTGAGTGGGAGATAGTAATAGGACAAGAGAATTGGTGACGCACACTTGTCGAGGACAAGTGGGAGATTGTTGGAATATGTGTCCTCCGACAATAATGCGATCACGAATGTTGATCATGATGATCACATGTTTAAGTCTCATTAAAATGAATACAATTGGGAAGTAATTTTGTTCTCACAACTGGTCAACATATATCGGTAATGATTGGCTGACTAGAGTTTGACATTACTGTCGTGTGACGGTGGTGATCAGTTGACCCCCTAGGTCATACCTAAAGGGCAATACTCTTAATTGATTATTTAATTAATCGTATAATGTTACGAGTTAATTAAATTACTTGAAAATTGACGGACGATTTTGGAAGTAAAATTTACGTATCATATTGAAATGTGATTAAATAAGGTATGCATGTCGAGTAATTGAATTGTATCATTACTCGGATGAAATAATTGTTTAATGTAGCAATTAAATTGAATGAATTGTTATAAATGCAATCAGTTGTGATTTATAATTGGTAAAATATTTTGGTACTAGTAATTATGATATTACTAAAGTCGATTTTGTATGTGACATATTTTTATTAATACGTTGATTTTTAATAAGTTAAAAATTACATAACAAATATATGTGACATGTGACATGTAACATATAGACAATTGACAAAAATAATATGGACACCATATTATGTAAAGGGCCGAAAAATTAGAAGGTGTTTAGCTAATTATAAGTTGTTTGTGATTAGTGGAAAACACAATGATTAAAAAGCAACCTAGCCATGCAAGCCTATTGTTCCTTGTGAAGAACAATTTCTCCATGCATTGGCTCACCCTAAAGCTCCTCTTACACGGTTTTGGGAAGCAAAATGTGATCATTGTTTTTCTTATAATTTTACCTAATAACACTAAAATGTTTTAGTGTGTATTAATTCAAATTCACTTCTCCAAAAATTAGAGTTTTAGAGAGAAATAAAAACCTCCCTTTTATCTCTCTAAAAACCGAAATAATATAAGAGTTTATAAATATTTTGGTTCCATTTTTCTACCTTGATTAATATTATAACTAGTATTTGTAATATTAATTTAATTAAGAGAAGCCTTGGGTATAAAGCATAGGGAGAGATCTTACACTTAGATCTTTGTTCTTCCATTGGAATAGCTCAAGAACAAGAAGAGATAGGTGATCTCTCTTGTGCCCTAATAGCCGAAATTTACAATGTATGGACATGATTTCTCCTCTATTTATTTTATTGTTTGCATGCATAAGATCCGTTTTAATTTTATGACAAATTATTTAGACATATAAGAGTATGTTAACATGTATATGAATCTACTTTTCCTTCAATAAGAGTGTTCAAGTCACAACTCAATACAAGGCTTAGAGCCATGAAAATCCGAAATAAAAAGGCTTGATTAGTGACAAAGGGTTTTGCACTAATAAAGAGATATTTCAAAGCAAGATTGGTTGATTAGTGACAAAGGGTTTTGCACTAATTGAAATGCTTAAGTCTATTTGGATCTTCTTAGGGATTGTGTTTCATTATGAGGTTATGAAATACATAGCGAGTGAATCTAAAACCCACTTCTTCAATAGAAGGAATGTATTCAATACATGTCTTGAGTTTAGTAGATTCTTGCAATCCTAAGATAATATGAAACTTAAGAGAGGGTCTTAAGTAGGACATCAATGAGTTAGAATCAACATTTTGATCATGTGATAAAACATTTCTCGATAAGTCGAGAAGTTGTGTTTATACATGGAGTTTAGTGGGAGTTACGGAAATTTCAATTAGTCCGATATGTGGATGACATATTGATCATTGAGAATGATTTAAGACTTTTGGAGTATTATAATACATCTTGAATATCCGGATTTATGAATATAAATCCACATGATATTAGCATCAGTAAGAAGTCTTATGTTGATAAGATTCATGACTATTACATATGCTCAATTGAAGTATGAGTTAGAATCAACATTTTGATCACAAGGTAATGTTAAAAGTAAAGTTGTTGAGAATGACGATACTAAACCTATCAATCCCGACCGATAAAGTTTCCATTGTCTCAAATGTTGGACACGAGAAAGGAAACTACCCCAAATTATTGAAGAATCAACAAGTTAGTTGTGGCACATCTAATGGGACCTTCTTCTTTAAATGTTTATTTGATTAAACATAATTTTTGCTAGTACCACTTCGTCAATATTAGAAACCAATGGAGGTTTTCATCATTGTACTTGATACATAGGATGATTAGAATATGACGACTAGCAACAATCATATTGAGAGATAGAGTCATTGTGTAATCAATCTAGTTTTGTGTTTGGAGTTGTACTTAATTGTGACTATTAAGTACATAAACTCTAAATAAGAATACAATTTGTTAAAGATACAAAAGAGGTTTCACTTTTGTGACCATATACACCATGATTTGATGTATGGCTAGCCCATCATCAAGATGATTATATTCTAAACCAAACTAGAATGATATATCATGTAGATGATGTAAAGACTCAAATTGGTAACCCAAGATTAAACCTTAATATTTTGGAATGATGAACGCAAAGAGTTAACGAGTACTCTTGAAACCATTAGATTGTTAATGGTATATGCGTATCTTGTATTCAAAGCAAGATGTCTCGTGCCTTTTGGTTGAAAAGGAGATCGAGGTTGTATATCATCGATCCAATATAGGTTGATCATTATCTTTTACCAACGATTTAAGTTGACACTAATATGTTCACTTAATAAGGTAAATAGAAAATCTTTAAAGAAGTTTAAAGAGTTAAAGAAATCATGATTTAGTCGTGATGGGATTATCAAAGTGAAGACTTTGATATAAGCCAAAGTAATGTGATATAGTATCACAAGTTAATCTCTCTTAGCACGCATCATGGAATAATGTGTGATTAGATAAGAAATCAAACGCTATTCGATATGATTTGGATTTCAATCAAGTTACTTTGAGTTACTTGATCATTTTGGGGATTTTATCATTTTTGTCTAAATTATTTTTCCACTAAATCGAATCATATGAGATATGAAATGGTAAGGGTACCATATTTGTAAGTTTTCACAAGAAACAAATGCTCATTTTTCCTTTTCAATTATCACGAGTACGACGGGTTTGTGGCTCGTGAAGCTGTCTTTCTAAAATACAAGTTTATTTTTGAAGACGGAGTGGGAGAAATTATTCAAGAGCCACAAAGAATGTTATGTAGCAAGAAACTGGTCTTTCTTGGCTACATGAGACGTTTTGTGCAAGACGTTGTTTCTTCAAAACCTAGGAGGTTAAATTCGTCACTTGTTAAAAATGATGAATTCATGCTACTTTTAAGAAAGTAAAGAGCTTATAACTTACAAAAGAAATTGGTTGATTCAAGTTGATTACTTCTAGAAAGTAATGAACATATGACTTACATAAGAGTGTTCAAGTCACAACTCAATACAAGGCTTAGAGCCATGAAAATCCGAAATAAAAAGGCTTGATTAGTGACAAAGGGTTTTTGCACTAATAAAGAGATATTTCAAAGCAAGATTGGTTGATTAGTGATAAAGGGTTTTGCACTAATTGAAATGCTTAAGTCTATTTGGATCTTCTTAGGGATTGTGTTTCATTATGAGGTTATGAAATACATAGCGAGTGAATCTAAAACCCACTTCTTCAATAGAAGGAATGTATTCAATACATGCCTTGAGTTTAGTAGATTCTTGCAATCCTAAGATAATGTGAAACTTAAGAGAGGGTCTTAAGTAGGACATCAATGAGTTAGAATCAACATTTTGATCATGTGATAAAACATTTCTCGATAAGTCGAGAAGTTGTGTTTATACATGGAGTTTAGTGGGAGTTACAGAAATTTTAATTAGTCCGATATGTGGATGACATATTGATCATTGAGGATGATTTAAGACTTTTGGAGTATTATAATACATCTTGAATATCCGGATTTATGAAGATAAATCCACATGATATTAGCATCAGTAAGAAGTCTTATGTTGATAAGATTCATGACTAGTTCAATTAAAATTGAACATATTTGATTGATTCCATTTGCTTCCGCTGTCGGATCAATTAAATGAGTAATGATGTATAACACTTCATATGCTTTGAGTATGATGAATTGTTTTCAAAATCGAATTTGAGTAATCCTTGCCAAGTAAGCCATAAAGATTACCCTTAAGTGCATGCAGAAGCATTAAGGAAGTAAAGCAAAGTGTTTATGATGCAATTTTGTGTAAGGGTGTTACACAAGTGACAATTGACAATTGAGGTTGCGCATGGTTTCTGAAAAAACCATAATCAAAACACATTAGGATGGTTAAGATACCATTGTGGCTAAGTTAATTAAGAAGTAGATTTTCTAGAATCGTTCTGGACAATAAAGAACAATAAGAGATATTTATAACGGAAATTGAGTATACTTGCAATCATGAGATGTGCAAGAGGATGAGTCCCACACACTGTAAAAACAGTGGGAGCTATTCTTAGGCTAGAGGACCTATGTCTTGATTGGATCTCGACACGTACTCAGAAAATTTTGTGATGCAAATGTATACATTACAAAGGAAAATGAGTATGTAGTAAGGTTGAGTAAGGTACAAGAAGTTGATAAAACCTACTAACCAAAGCCTTCTCAAAGGCTAAACATGATGAGTCATGTCATTTCAATTGAATTGAAATGAACAACTACGTACAAGATCAAATTAGATTATAGAATATGAAATAGTAATCAGGCATTGACTATTCATATGTGATAATCACATTTGTCGTTCGAGTTTTACTTTAAAACTCTTTTATTATACTTTGTTACATCCAAACGGGTTGTGGAGACAATTGAACCCCGTTAAAGTGAACACGGATTAGCATTGTATTCGCCCATAGTCACTTATATGAGGTGACGTCTCGAAGTGACTAGAGTGTGATGCGATTGATGGCAAGTTCAAGTGTCATACAGTCATGTGAGATGACTAGTCGATCACATAGGCAGATTGTTAGGAACACCTTATCGGGCCTTATGACCGCTTATAGAGTTCTGGCAAATTTATATAGCCTGGTCGTGGCGAGAGCTGCTATAGTATTCAAATGAGTCGATTCTTTTGACTAAAGACTATTCGCCTAAGATGGCACGATTTGATTAACTTTGATTTGTGTTACTACGACCTTCGTAAATGGGGTCAAATGGGCATATTTTGGGTTATGATGGCTGTGGCTAGTCGAAGGGAATGAGTGCGATAGGAATTGTCCATCCCCTTGTCAGGGTTAAAACAATATCTCAGGGCCACTCGAGGAGTAATGAACTGGAAATGCGTGGCCACGCTCGGAAGGTATCCAGTGGATAAATCCGGTCAATCGATTATTCTCCGGATCGAGGAAACCATTCTTGATATGATCACTTGCAAGTACGACCTGAAAGACACCTTGCATTGAGTGGGAGATAGTAATAGGACAAGAGAATTGGTGACGCACACTTGTCGAGGACAAGTGGGAGATTGTTGGGAAATGTGTCCTCAACAATAGTGCGATCACATGATTTAAATATCATTATTAAATCTCATTTTAAGAATACATGTGGGATGTAATTTTTACAGTCAACTGGTCCACACATATCGGTAATGATTGGCTGACTAGAGTTTGACATTACTGTCGTGCGACGGTGGTGATCAGTTGATCCCCTTAGGTCATACCTATAGGGAAATACTCTTAATTGATTATTTAATTAATCGTATACCGATACGAGTTAATTAAATTGCTTAAAATTGACGGATGATTTTGTGAGTATAATTTACGTAACTTATTGTAAATATGATTAAATGAGATACGATGCGAGTAATCGAATTGTATCATTGCTCAGATGAAATTATTGTTTAAGGAAACAATTGAATTGAATGAATTATTATAAATACAATTTATTGTGATTTATAAATTGGTAAAATATTTTGGTACAAGTAATTATGAATTACTAAGTCGATTTTTGTATATGACGTATTTTTATTAATACGTTGATTTTTAATATGATAAAAATACATTGCATTGTAACATGTCATGTAACATGTAACATGTGACAAAATTGACAAATGACAAAATATAAAATGGACTCTCCATTTTATAAGTGCCGAAATATTAAGAGGGAGTTAGTGGAAATTGTGTTAATTGTTTAAATATAAACACAATGATGAAAGCTAGCTAGTAGGCATGCCAACCTAAGCTTTTGAGAAGAGCAAAATCTAAAGGCATTGGGCATGCTACCCAAGGCCATATTTTCGGCCACCCTAAGGAAAGAAAAGGAGTTTTTCTTTTTCCTAATTTATTTTCATTCAAAGAATACAATGATTTTCTAGTGTAAGAAAATTAAAATGCTCTCTACATCTTATGAGATTTCTAGAGAAATAAAATCACAAAATCCTCTTCTCTCTCAACCGAAATTTATGAGAGAACAAAAACATTTTGTGTCATATTTTTTTAAGTAAGACTAATAATAATACTAGATCACATTATTTTTAGTCTTTAAGATGTATTCCTTGGGTATATGCTTTTGGGAGGGATTCTACACTTGAATCCTTGTTCTTCCATTTGGAAAGCTCAAGAACAAGTGAGTAGGTGAACTCACTTGTGCCCATAAATCCGAATATCACATGGTGAGATATAGATTTTTCCATCTCTTTATTTAATGTTTGCATGCATAAGACCTTTATTAATTTTATGACAAATTAATTTATAAACATATATGAATATGTTAGTGTATATGAATCTACATTTCCTTCAATTGGTATCGATACCAATTGAAGGAAAAGTAGATTCATATACATGTTAACATACTCTTATATGTCTAAATAATTTGTCATAAAATTAAAACGGATCTTATGCATGCAAACAATAAAATAAATAGAGGAGAAATCATGTCCATACATTGTAAATTTCGGCTATTAGGGCACAAGAGAGATCACCTATCTCTTCTTGTTCTTGAGCTATTCCAATGGAAGAACAAAGATCTAAGTGTAAGATCTCTCCCTATGCTTTATACCCAAGGCTTCTCTTAATTAAATTAATATTACAAATACTAGTTATAATATTAATCAAGGTAGAAAAATGGAACCAAAATATTTATAAACTCTTATATTATTTCGGTTTTTAGAGAGATAAAAGGGAGGTTTTTATTTCTCTCTAAAACTCTAATTTTTGGAGAAGTGAATTTGAATTAATACACACTAAAACATTTTAGTGTTATTAGGTAAAATTATAAGAAAAACAATGATCACATTTTGCTTCCCAAAACCGTGTAAGAGGAGCTTTAGGGTGAGCCAATGCATGGAGAAATTGTTCTTCACAAGGAACAATAGGCTTGCATGGCTAGGTTGCTTTTTAATCATTGTGTTTTCCACTAATCACAAACAACTTATAATTAGCTAAACACCTTCTAATTTTTCGGCCCTTTACATAATATGGTGTCCATATTATTTTTGTCAATTGTCTATATGTTACATGTCACATGTCACATATATTTGTTATGTAATTTTTAACTTATTAAAAATCAACGTATTAATAAAAATACGTCACATACAAAATCGACTTTAGTAATATCATAATTACTAGTACCAAAATATTTTACCAATTATAAATCACAACTGATTGCATTTATAACAATTCATTCAATTTAATTGCTACATTAAACAATTATTTCATCCGAGTAATGATACAATTCAATTACTCGATCGTACCTTATTTAATCACATTTCAATATGATACGTAAATTTTACTTCCAAAATCGTCCGTCAATTTTCAAGTAATTTAATTAACTCGTAACATTATACTATTAATTAAATAATCAATTAAGAGTATTGCCCTTTAGGTATGACCTAGGGGGTCAACTGATCACCACCGTCACACGACAGTAATGTCAAACTCTAGTCACCAATCATTACCGATATATGTTGACCATTGTGATAACAAAATTACTTCCCAATTGTATTCATTTTAATGAGACTTAAACATGTGATCATCATGATCAACAGTCGTGATCGCATTATTGTCGGAGGACACATATTCCAACAATCTCCCACTTGTCCTCGACAAGTGTGCGTCACCAATTCTCTTGTCCTATTACTATCTCCCACTCAATGCAAGGTGTCTTTCGGTCGTACTTGCAAGTGATCATATCGAGAGTGGTTTCCTCGATCCGGAGAATAATCGATTGACCGGATTTATCCACTCTGGATGCCATCCGAGCGTGGCCACGCATTTCCAATTCATTACTCCTCGAGTGGCCCCGAGATATTGTTATAACCCCGACTAGGGGTGGACAATTCCTATCGCACTCATTCCCTTCGACTAGCCACAGCCATCATAACCCAAAATATGCCCATTTGACCCCATTTACGAAGGTCGTAGTAACACAAATCAAAGTTAATCTGAAACTGTGCCATCTTAGGAGAATAGTCTTTAGTCAAAAGAATCGACTCATTTGAATACTATAGTAGCTCTCGCCACGACCAGGCTATATAAATTTGCCGAACTCTATAAGCGGTCATTAGGCCCGACAAAATGTTCCTAACGATGCGCCTATGTGATCGACTAGTCATCTCACATGACTCTATGGCACTTGAACTTGCCATCAATCGCCTCACACTCTAGTCACTTCGAGACGTCACCTCATATAAGTAACTATGGGCAAAAATAATGTTAATCCATGTTCACTTTAACGGGATTCAATTGTCTCTACAACCCGTTTGGATATAACAATGTACATGGTGAGTTAAGAATAACTCATACGACAAATGTCGACATCACACTCGGGTAGTCAATATCATATTGCAACCTTGTGATGTTTATCATAAGTGTAAACACTTATTGATTGCAATAGAAGTTTAACATCCCATGTGTCCATGTGTTCAAACTTCTTACACTTGCATTTTCCTTCACATTCATGTTCTCTCTCATAGCATGAATCTTACCAAGTACACATCAAGGTTCTCGACCTTGGTTTTGGTTCTTTAACTTGAAAGAACTTTCTTATCGATCATCTCATAACGAACGAATTTGCGATGAATAATACAACTTGTACTGATCAAGTGTTCCATCCACACACAATGCACTAGGTATATGTTTTGTAGAATCTTGTAACAATTTACAAGATTATTCAGCTTAGCACTTCTCACAAGTCCTAGCTTTACTAGGAAAGATTGTTTTTGAATAACCTCTTATTCAACCAAGCATCTTTCCAAAGCTTCTCATTTCTCTTTCTAGCTCGAAAGTTTTAGGATTCTCATAAATCCTTACCTGTGTTCGGATTTCATATGTATGTGCAACCTATTGTCACATAATCGAGTATTCCGTCAAACACCGAAATCGCTCATCGGATTCTACTCGAGAATTCATGACGTTTCTATTATGGCTCACCAACCAATCATCATGCTCTTATGCATATGATTCATAATTGACATGTACATGATTATTCTAATGGCGGAAACATTAGTTACTAATAATCATGAGATCAACCGTTCTCAGGTTCAATGAACTACCATGACTGCTAATGGTAATCCCATTTTCATTCATATGAATAACCTATGTATATGTTGATGTGATGTGTATCTCTTAATACTAATCCAACATCCCATGATGTAATTGGATTCATCATTGTCCATTTTCATCCAGAATTGAAAACTCAAAAGCTTCTTTATGAAAGAAGGTATTAGCTCGTCATTCTTTAATGAGTAATGAGTTTTATACATTCAAGGATGATAGCTCCCACTAAATTCCATGTCTTCACATGAGAATTTCCTAACTCCCACTCAATTCCACATATTTCGAAATTGACTTCTCAATCGAAATTTGTCAAAGATATAAATATAAATTGCTTTGCCAAGTTACTAGGATAAAACCATATATGTTTCCATCATATCCTTTCAAAAAGCCTATTTTGAAGTGGTCTCATCTCAACCTTACGGAAAGAGATTTTAAATCTCTAACACACTCATGTCATAATGATGTGTAGCAATGTCATTATTCAAATACAAATAATATTTAGAATAAGTCCTTTGGAATACCCTTTCGGAAGGAGGTTTAACCATTTCATAGCGAGGTTAAACAATGACATTTGCGTGGTTAAAACGTTGGCTATTGAAGATATCGGAATATCAATCTTTGCAACTTGATCATAACTAGTATGTTACTATGATTCATTTAGGCTCTTAAGTAAAACTCATGATTGAAACTATTGGTCAAATGATTCATAACCTTAGTCAAAAGCTTGTTAAGACTTTACATTAGTCATTTTTCTTCCAAAACTTCTTTTGGTCTCCTCGTGTAGTTATCTTGAGAATAAACTCTTATGATTACTTCACTTGGTCTCTTAAGTCATTTAGAACTAACTTGAGACTATAGATCTCATCTATTTGGTATACTATGTAAATAGATATACCTTCATTCAAATCATTCTCTCTTGCGTAGATCTTCATTTACACAAGTACACAATTATATCTTGCCTTGTGTGTTGTGTCCTCATTTTTCTCCCACTCTATCTTTAGAATGAATACACTAAGCATTCAAAGATAGCATATGAGACACAAATTAATGATGTTGAAGTATAAGGAGGACTACCTCATAGGTTGACTAATTGTTATTGATTCCATATGTGTACTTGGTGGTTGACATACCTTTAAGAGAGTTCATAGACTCAAAGTCACTTTATAAATGATCATACACAAGCCTTAAGCATGTGGACATATAATTAAACCCGTCATTATAATTGTCTATTAGATCATTTTTAGTGAATAATCTTATGTTTCAAAACGCAAGCATTTAAGGATGAAATTTTAGAACATAAGGATAAATGATAAAACGGGTGACTTGGGTTGCAAACCAAGTCACCATCATACTAGATAAACCGCAACATTGTATATTAGCATATCATACTAAGTCTTATGTCTATTAGCATGTGATTTTATGTCAATTGAGCAACTCATAACTAGTATGTTACTATGATTCATTTAGGCTCTTAAGTAAAACTCATGATTGAAACTATTATAATATTGAGCATGTTCATACATATTATAATGCTGCATTTTCTTTATGATTGTCATAATTTTAATTTATGTAATTTTTGAATTATGTAATTTTACTTAGTATGGCCTTAGATTTTAATTGGTATTTCCCTAAATGTATGGGAATATCGATTCGGTTGTAATTTTATTGTGATCTCGTATCACCGTTTTGTAATTTAATAGATTTATTTTATTTTAGTTACAAATGTATAATAGGTAATTATGTAATTTATTATGTAATTTTATTCATTCCGGAGTTCCAAAAGACGGATTTCTTCAAGAATGGCGATACATAAAGACGGTGTTACCTCGAGATGTGTGCCACAACCGAAGTTCAAGGGACCAATGGAGTTGGTTTCCGAATATGTAATAGTTAAATAGTTTTTCTATTTTAGGAAGGCCATACTAGGATTTATTTATCTTTATGCTTGCATTTTATTTTATGTCACATGCATCGCTAAATCGCCATAACTAAACATGCATTATCTTTTATCGAGTTTATCGACCGTGTCAATTAAAATTATCGTAGTTCACCGCTTTAGTTCACTTAAAACGTGATAGATAATAAATTGACATGACCTCTCGCTAAAACAATCAATTGAGACATAGCCTTACCAAATAGTAGAAACCATGAAAACCTATTTCGTGAGGGAGTGCACTCGGCCACACCGGGTACAAACCTTGTTACGTAGGGGAAGTGGGTGATGAATGTTAATCCACCGAATTCATGTTGATGAGGGATGTATCGGCCCCACCGTGCCCAAGTTAATGTGGGTTTGGATCATGGACACATTTATTCGAAATTTGGATTGAACTCAACAAAAGTATTTGATAAGGGATGTATCGGCCCCACCGTGCCCTTGTCGATGTGTTTTGGGCTAAAGATAAATGTTAATGTAATTTTATCGACCAAGAGTTCTAAAAGTAGAATCGATTAAAGAGTTAATCCACCGAGTTATATTGATAAGGGATGTATCGGCCCCACCGTGCCCAAGTTAATATGAATTTGGATCTTGGAATCATTTATCATAGTTGGGTAGAGGTCACTATGTAAATGCTATACTTGTTTACAAGTATTAATAAAACGATAAATGTTAAGTTTTCCACTATTCCGGTGTTATATTGTTCTATTTCTTTACCACAATTCATATACGATATCATTTCGTTTTTTGATTCAAATCTCCATTAAAACATCGTAACTAAAGACAAAAATTTGAATTTTCTTCTAAAACCTCAAATGGACCATTGATAAGGATCTCTTGTAAAGAGTATAGATTAAAGTTATTCATTATCAAACAGGTTTTTGATTCATGACTAACACTTCTACTTACAATGGATTATTTTTCATGTACTTAAATGAATTAAGTACCTTGAAGCAATAAATTGTTTTGGTAATTAGTTTTGTCAAGAATTCGTAATTGACCAAAATAACGCAACCACTTCAATGAAAGTTTTAAGACTAAAACGAACAAATGAAGAGTAATCTTCATGAATTCAATTTTGCTTCTCAAAGCAAAGACTCATTGAAATGAGTGGGAGCATTCTCTTAAACCGTTAAGATGAGGACGAGGTTAAAGAAGTAAAATTAGAATGGAATTGATACAAGGTTATGTTAAAGGTAAAGTTGTTGAGAATGACGATACTAAACCTATCAATCCCGACCGATAAAGTTTCCATTGTCTTAAATGTTGGACACGAGAAAGGAAACTACCCCAAATTATTGAAGAATCAACAAGTTAGTTGTGGGACATCTAATGGGACCTTCTTCTTTAAATTTTTATTTGATTAAACATAAATTTTTGCTAGTCCTACTTCGTTAATATTAGAAACCGGTGGTGGTTTTCATCATTATGTTTGATACATGGGATGATAAGAATATGACGACTAGCGACAATAATGTCGAGAGATAGAGTAATTGTGTACTCAATCTAGTTTTGGATTTAAAGTTGTACTTAATTGTGACTATTAAGTGCATAAACTCTAAATAAGAATATAAACTTGTTAAGATACAAAAGAGGTTTTCACTTTTGTGACCCTATACACCACGATTTGATGTATGGCTAGCCCATCATCAAGGTGAGTATATTCTAAACCAAACTAGAACGATATATCATGAAGATGATGCAAGACTCAAATTGGTAACACAAGATTAAACCTTAAAAATTTTGGAATGATGAACGCAAAGAGTTATCGAGTACTCTTGAAACCATTAGATTGTTAATGGTATGTGCGTATCTTGTATTCTAAGCAAGATGTCTCGTGCCTTTTGGTTGAAAAGGAGATCGAGATTGTAAATCATTGATCCAAAATAGGTTGATCATTTTCTTTTACCAACGATTTAAGTTGACACTAATATGTTCACTTAATAAGGTAAATAGAGAAATCTTTGAAGAGGTTCAAGAGTTCAAGAAATCACGATTTAGTCGTGATGGGATTATCAAAGTGAAGACTTTGATATAAGCCAATGGAAATGTGATCTAATATCACAAGTTAATCTCTCTTAGCACGCATTATGAAATAATGTGTGATTGGATAAGAAATCAAACGCTATTCGATATGGTTTGAACTTCAATCAAGTTACTTTGAGTTACTTGATCATTTTGGGGATTTTATCATTTTTGTCTAAATTATTTTTCCACTAAATCGAATCATATGAGATATGAAATGGTAAAAGTACCATGTTTGTAAGTTTTCATAAGAAACAAATGCTCATTTTTCCTTTTCCATTATCACGAGTACGACGGGTTTGTGGCTCGTGAAGCTGTCTTTCTAAAATACAAGTTTATTTTTAGAAGACAGAGTGGGAGAAATTATTCAAGAGCCACAAAGAATGACACAGAGAGTGTTATGTCGCAAGAAATGTAGGCTTTCTTGGCTACATGAGACGTTTTGTGTAAGACATTGTTTCTTCAAAAAACCTAGGAGGTTAAATTCGTCACTTGCTAAAAATGATGAATTCATGCTACTTTTAAGAAAGTAAAGAGCTTATAACTTACAAAAGAAATTGTTTGATTCAAGTTAATTACTTCTAGAAAGTAATGAACGAATGACTTACATAAGAGTGTTTAAGTCACAACTCAATACAAGGCTTAGAGTCATGAGAATCCGAAATAAAAGGCTTGATTAGTGACAAAGGGTTTTGCACTAATAAAGAGATATTTCAAAGCAAGATTGGTTGCAAAGGGTTTTGCACTAGTTGAAATGCTTAAGTATATTTGGATCTTCTTAAGGATTGTGTTTCATTATGAGGTTATGAAATACGTAGCAAGTAAATCTAAAACCCGCTTCTTGATAGAAGGAATGTATTCAATACATATCATGAGTTTAGTAGATTCTTGCAATCCTAAGATAATGTGAAACTTAAGAGAGGGTCTTAAGTAGGACATCAATGAGTTAGAATCAACATTTTGATCATGTGATAAAACATTTCTCGATAAGTCAAGAAGTTGTGTTTATACATGAAGTTTAGTGGGAGTTACGGAAATTTTAATTAGTCCGATATGTGGATGACATATTGATCATTGAGAATGATTTAAGACTTTTGGAGTATTACAATACATCTTTAATATCCAGATTTATGAAGATAAATCCACGTGATATTAGCGTCAATAAGAAGTCTTATGTTGATAAGATTCATGACTAGTTCAATTAAATTGAACATATTTGATTGATTTCATTTGCTTCCGCTGCCGAATCAATTAAAAAGAAATGATGTATAACACTTCATATGCTTTGAGTATGATGAACTGTTTTCAAAATCGAATTTAAGTAATCTTTACCTAGTATATAAAGATTGCCCTTAAGTGCTTGCAGAAGCATTAAGAAAGTAAAGCAGAGTGTTTATGATGCAATTTTGTGTAAGGGTGTTACACAAGTGACAATTGACAATTGAGGTTGCGCATGGTTTCCGACAAAACCATAATCAAAACACATTAGGATGGTTAAGATACCATTGTGGCTATGATAATTAAGAAATAGATTTTCTAGAATCGTTCTAGGCAATAAAGAACAATGAGAGATATTTATAACGGAAATTGAGTACACTTGCGATCATGAGATGTGCAAGAGGGATGAGTCCCGCACACTGTGAAGACAGTGGGAGCTATTCTTAGGCTAGAGGGCCTATGTCTTGATTGGATCTCGACACGTACTCAGAAAGTTTTGTTATGCAAATGTATACATTACAAAGGAAAACGAGTATGTAGTAAGGTTGAGTAAGGTACAAGAAGTTGATAAAACCTACTAACCAAAGCCTTCTCAAAGGCTAAACATGATGAGTCATGTCATTTCAATTGAATTGAAATGAACAACTACGTACAAGATCAAATCAGATTATAGAACATGAAATAGTAATCAGGTATTGACTATTCATGTGTGATAATCGTATTTGTCGTTCGAGTTTTATTTTTTAAAACTCTTTTATTATACTTTGTTACATCCAAACGGGTTGTGGAGACAATTGAACCCCGTTAAAGTGAACACGGATTAACATTGTATTTGCCCATAGTTACTTGTATGAGGTGACGTCTCGAAGTAACTAGAGTGTGATGCGATTGATGGCAAGTTCAAGTGCCATAGAGTCATGTGAGATGACTAGTCGATCACATAGGCGATCGTTAGGAACATTTTGTCGGGCCTTATGACCGCTTATAGAGTTCTGGCAATTTATATAGCCTGGTCGTGGCGAGAGCTGCTATAGTATTCAAATGAGTCGATTCTTTTGACTAAAGACTATTCACCTAAGATGGCTCGTTTGATTAACTTTGATTTGTGTTACTACGACCTTCGTAAATGGGGTCAAATGGGCATATTTTGGGTTATGATGGCTGTGGCTAGTCGAAGGGAATGAGTGCGATAGGAATTGTCCATCCCCTTGTCAGGGTTAAAACAATATCTCAGGGCCACTCGAGGAGTAATGAACTGGAAATGCGTGGCCACGCTCGGAAGGTATCCAGAGTGGATAAATCCGGTCAATCAGTTATTCTCCATATCGAGGAAACCACTCTCGATATGATCACTTGCAAGTACGACCTGAAAGACACCTTGCATTGAGTGGGAGATAGTAATAGGACAAGAGAATTGGTAACGCACACTTGTCGAGGACAAGTGGGAGATTGTTGGGAAATGTGTCCTCAACAATTGTGCGATTACATGATTTAAAAAATATCATTATTAAATCTCATTTTAAAGAATACAATTGGGAAGTAATATTGTTACTGTCAACTGGTCAACATATATCGGTAATGATTGGCTGACTAGAGTTTGACATTACTGTCGTGTGACGGTGGTGATCAGTTGACCCCCTAGGTCATACCTAAAGGGCAATACTCTTAATTGATTATTTGATTAATCGTATAACGTTACGAGTTAATTAAATTACTTGAAAATTGACGGACGATTTTGGAAGTAAAATTTACGTATCATATTGAAATGCGATCAAATGAGATACGGTCTGAGTAATCGAATTGTTTCATTACTCGGATGAAATTATTGTTTAAAGAAACAATCAAAATTGAATGAATTATTATAAATACAATCTGTTGTGATTTATAAATGGTAAAATATTTTGGCACAAGTAATTATGAAATTACTAAGTCGATTTTTGTATGTGACGTATTTTTATTAATACGTTGATTTTTAATATGTTAAAAATACATAACATATTTTTAACATATTAAAAATTGACACATTTCCCAACAATCTCCCACTTGTCCTCGACAAGTGTGCGTTACCAATTCTCTTGTCCTATTACTATCTCCCACTCAATGCAAGGTGTCTTTCAGGTCGTACTTGCAAGTGATCATATCGAGAGTGGTTTCCTCGATCTGGAGAATAACTGATTGACCGGATTTATCCACTCTGGATACCTTCCGAGCGTGGCCACGCATTTCCAGTTCATTACTCCTCGAGTGGCCCTGAGATATTGTTTTAACCCTGACAAGGGGTTGGACAATTCCTATCGCACTCATTCCCTTCGACTAGCCACAACCATCATAACCCAAAATATGCCCATTTGACCCCATTTACGAAGGTCGTAGTAACACAAATCAAAGTTAATCAAAACCGAGCCATCTTAGGTGAATAGTCTTTAGTCAAAAGAATCGACTCATTTGAATACTATAGCAGCTCTCGCCACGACCAGGCTATATAAATTTGCCAGAACTCTATAAGCGGTCATAAGGCCCGACAAGGTGTTCCTAACATCTGCCTATGTGATCGACTAGTCATCTCACATGACTCTATGGCACTTGAACTTGCCATCAATCGCATCACACTCTAGTTACTTCGAGACGTCACCTCATACAAGTAACTATGGGCAAATACAATGTTAATCCGTGTTCACTTTAACGGGGTTCAATTGTCTCCACAACCCGTTTGGATGTAACAAAGTATAATAAAAGAGTTTTAAAAAAATAAAACTCGAACGACAAATGCGATTATCACACATGAATAGTCAATACCTGATTACTATTTCATGTTCTATAATCTGATTTGATCTTTGTATTTAGTTGTTCATTTCAATTCAATTGAAATGACATGACTCATCATGTTTAGCCTTTGAGAAGGCTTTGGTTAGTAGGTTTTATCAACTTCTTGTACCTTACTCAACCTTACTACATACTCGTTTTCCTTTGTAATGTATACATTTGCATTACAAAACTTTCTCAGTACGTGTCGAGATCCAATCAAGACATAGGCCCTCTAGCCTAAGAATAGCTCCCACTGTCTTTACAGTGTGCGGGACTCATCCCTCTTGCACATCTCATGATCGCAAGTGTACTCAATTTCCGTTATAAATATCTCTCATTGTTCTTTATTGCCTAGAACGATTCTAGAAAATCTATTTCTTAATTATCATAGCCACAATGGTATCTTAACCATCCTAATGTGTTTTGATTATGGTTTTGTCGGAAACCATGCGCAACCTCAATTGTCAATTGTCACTTGTGTAACACCCTTACACAAAATTGCATCATAAACACTCTGCTTTACTTTCTTAATGCTTCTGCAAGCACTTAAGGGCAATCTTTATATACTAGGTAAAGATTACTTAAATTCGATTTTGAAAACAGTTCATCATACTCAAAGCATATGAAGTGTTATACATCATTTCTTTTTAATTGATTCGGCAGCGGAAGCAAATGAAATCAATCAAATATGTTCAATTTAATTGAACTAGTCATGAATCTTATCAACATAAGACTTCTTATTGACGCTAATATCACGTGGATTTATCTTCATAAATCTGGATATTAAAGATGTATTGTAATACTCCAAAAGTCTTAAATCATTCTCAATGATCAATATGTCATCCACATATCGGACTAATTAAAATTTCCGTAACTCCCACTAAACTTCATGTATAAACACAACTTCTTGACTTATCGAGAAATGTTTTATCACATGATCAAAATGTTGATTCTAACTCATTGATGTCCTACTTAAGACCCTCTCTTAAGTTTCACATTATCTTAGGATTGCAAGAATCTACTAAACTCATGATATGTATTGAATACATTCCTTCTATTGAAGAAGCGGGTTTTAGATTTACTTGCTACGTATTTCATAACCTCATAATGAAACACAATCCTTAAGAAGATCCAAATATACTTAAGCATTTCAACTAGTGCAAAACCCTTTGCAACCAATCTTGCTTTGAAATATCTCTTTATTAGTGCAAAACCCTTTGTCACTAATCAAGCCTTTTATTTCGGATTCTCATGACTCTAAGCCTTGTATTGAGTTGTGACTTAAACACTCTTATGTAAGTCATTCGTTCATTACTTTCTAGAAGTAATTAACTTGAATCAAACAATTTCTTTTGTAAGTTATAAGCTCTTTACTTTCTTAAAAGTAGCATGAATTCATCATTTTTAGCAAGTGACGAATTTAACCTCCTAGGTTTTTTGAAGAAACAATGTCTTACACAAAACGTCTCATTTAGCCAAGAAAGCCTACATTTCTTGCGACATAACACTCTCTGTGTCATTCTTTGTGGCTCTTGAATAATTTCTCCCACTCTGTCTTCTAAAAATAAACTTGTATTTTAGAAAGACAGCTTCACGAGCCACAAACCCGTCGTACTCGTGATAATGGAAAAGGAAAAATGAGCATTTGTTTCTTATGAAAACTTACAAACATGGTACTTTTACCATTTCATATCTCATATGATTCGATTTAGTGGAAAAATAATTTAGACAAAAATGATAAAATCCCCAAAAGGATCAAGTAACTCAAAGTAACTTGATTGAAGTTCAAACCATATCGAATAGCGTTTGATTTCTTATCCAATCACACATTATTTCATAATGCGTGCTAAGAGAGATTAACTTGTGATATTAGATCACATTTCCATTGGCTTATATCAAAGTCTTCACTTTGATAATCCCATCACGACTAAATCGTGATTTCTTGAACTCTTGAACCTCTTCAAAGATTTCTCTATTTACCTTATTAAGTGAACATATTAGTGTAAACTTAAATCGTTGGTAAAAAAAATGATCAACCTATTTTGGATCAATGATTTACAATCTCGATCTCCTTTTCAACCAAAAGGCACGAGACATCTTGCTTAGAATACAAGATACGCACATACCATTAACAATCTAATGGTTTCAAGAGTACTCGATAACTCTTTGCGTTCATCATTCCAAAATTTTTAAGGTTTAATCTTGTGTTACCAATTTGAGTCTTGCATCATCTTCATGATATATCGTTCTAGTTTGGTTTAGAATATACTCACCTTGATGATGGGCTAGCCATACATCAAATCGTGGTGTATAGGGTCACAAAAGTGAAAACCACTTTTGTATCTTAACAAGTTTATATTCTTATTTAGAGTTTATGCACTTAATAGTCACAATTAAGTACAACTTTAAATCCAAAAACTAGATTGAGTACACAATTACTCTATCTCTCGACATTATTGTCGCTAGTCGTCATATTCTTATCATCCCATGTATCAAACATAATGATGAAAACCACCACCGGTTTCTAATATTAACGAAGTAGGACTAGCAAAAATTTATGTTTAATCAAATAAACATTTAAAGAAGAAGGTCCCATTAGATGTCCCACAACTAACTTGTTGATTCTTCAATAATTTGGGGTAGTTTCCTTTCTCGTGTCCAACATTTAAGACAATGGAAACTTTATCGGTCGGGATTGATAGGTTTAGTATCGTCATTCTCAACAACTTTACCTTTAACATAACCTTGTATCAATTCCATTCTAATTTTACTTCTTTAACCTCGTCCTCATCTTAACGGTTTAAGAGAATGCTCCCACTCATTTCAATGAGTCTTTGCTTTGAGAAGCAAAATTGAATTCATGAAGATTACTCTTCATTTGTTCGTTTTAGTCTTAAAACTTTCATTGAAGTGGTTGCGTTATTTTGGTCAATTACGAATTCTTGACAAAACTAATTACCAAAACAATTTATTGCTTCAAGGTACTTAATTCATTTAAGTACATGAAAAATAATCCATTGTAAGTAGAAGTGTTAGTCATGAATCAAAAACCTGTTTGATAATGAATAACTTTAATCTATACTCTTTACAAGAGATCCTTATCAATGGTCCATTTGAGGTTTTAGAAGAAAATTCAAATTTTTGTCTTTAGTTACGATGTTTTAATGGAGATTTGAATCAAAAAACGAAATGATATCGTATATGAATTGTGGTAAAGAAATAGAACAATATAACACCGGAATAGTGGAAAACTTAACATTTATCGTTTTATTAATACTTGTAAACAAGTATAGCATTTACATAGTGACCTCTACCCAACTATGATAAATGATTCCAAGATCCAAATTCATATTAACTTGGGCACGGTGGGGCCGATACATCCCTTATCAATATAACTCGGTGGATTAACTCTTTAATCGATTCTACTTTTAGAACTCTTGGTCGATAAAATTACATTAACATTTATCTTTAGCCCAAAACACATCGACAAGGGCACGGTGGGGCCGATACATCCTTTATCAAATACTTTTGTTGAGTTCAATCCAAATTTCGAATAAATGTGTCCATGATCCAAACCCACATTAACTTGGGCACGGTGGGGCCGATACATCCCTCATCAACATGAATTCGGTGGATTAACATTCATCACCCACTTCCCCTACGTAACAAGGTTTGTACCCCGGTGTGGCCGAGTGCACTCCCTCACGAAATAGGTTTTCATGGTTTCTACTATTTGGTAAGGCTATGTCTCAATTGATTGTTTTAGCGAGAGGTCATGTCAATTTATTATCTATCACGTTTTAAGTGAACTAAAGCGGTGAACTACGATAATTTTAATTGACACGGTCGATAAACTCGATAAAAGATAATGCATGTTTAGTTATGGCGATTTAGCGATGCATGTGACATAAAATAAAATGCAAGCATAAAGATAAATAAATCCTAGTATGGCCTTCCTAAAATAGAAAAACTATTTAACTATTACATATTCGGAAACCAACTCCATTGGTCCCTTGAACTTCGGTTGTGGCACACATCTCGAGGTAACACCGTCTTTATGTATCGCCATTCTTGAAGAAATCCGTCTTTTGGAACTCCGGAATGAATAAAATTACATAATAAATTACATAATTACCTATTATACATTTGTAACTAAAATAAAATAAATCTATTAAATTACAAAACGGTGATACGAGATCACAATAAAATTACAACCGAATCGATATTCCCATACATTTCGGGAAATACCAATTAAAATCTAAGGCCATACTAAGTAAAATTACATAATTCAAAAATTACATAAATTAAAATTATGACAATCATAAAGAAAATGCAGCATTATAATATGTATGAACATGCTCAATATTATAATAGTTTCAATCATGAGTTTTACTTAAGAGCCTAAATGAATCATAGTAACATACTAGTTATGAGTTGCTCAATTGACATAAAATCACATGCTAATATACATAAGACTTAGTATGATATGCTAATATACAATGTTGCGGTTTATCTAGTATGATGGTGACTTGGTTTGCAACCCAAGTCACCCGTTTTATCATTTATCCTTATGTTCTAAAATTTCATCCTTAAATGCTTGCGTTTTGAAACATAAGATTATTCACTAAAAATGAACTAATAGACAATTATAATGACGGGTTTCATTATATGTCCACATGCTTAAGGCTTGTGTATGATCATTTATAAAGTGACTTTGAGTCTATGAACTCTCTTAAAGGTATGTCAACCACCAAGTACACATATGGAATCAATAACAATTAGTCAACCTATGAGGTAGTCCTCCTTATACTTCAACATCATTAATTTGTGTCTCATATGCTATCTTTGAATGCTTAGTGTATTCATTCTAAAGATAGAGTGGGAGAAAAATGAGGACACAACACACAAGGCAAGATATAATTGTGTACTTGTGTAAATGAAGATCTACGCAAGAGAGAATGATTTGAATAAAGGTATATCTATTTACATAGTATACCAAATAGATGAGATCTATAGTCTCAAGTTAGTTCTAAATGACTTAAGAGACCAAGTGAAGTAATCATAAGAGTTTATTCTCAAGATAACTACACGAGGAGACCAAAAGAAGTTTTGGAACAAAAATGACTAATGTAAAGTCTTAACAAGCTTTTGACTAAGGTTATGAATCATTTGACCAATAGTTTCAATCATGAGTTTTACTTAAGAGCCTAAATGAATCATAGTAACATACTAGTTATGATCAAGTTGCAAAGATTGATATTCCGATATCTTCAATAGCCAACGTTTTAACCACGCAAATGTCATTGTTTAACCTCGCTATGAAATGGTTAAACCTCCTTCCGAAAGGGTATTCCAAAGGACTTATTCTAAATATTATTTGTATTTGAATAATGACATTGCTACACATCATTATGACATGAGTGTGTTAGAGATTTAAAATCTCTTTCCGTAAGGTTGAGATGAGACCACTTCAAAATAGGCTTTTTGAAAGGATATGATGGGAACATATATGGTTTTATCCTAGTAACTTGGCAAAGCAATTTATATTTATATCTTTGACAAATTTCGATTGAGAAGTCAATTTCGAAATATGTGGAATTGAGTGGGAGTTAGGAAATTCTCATGTGAAGACATGGAATTTAGTGGGAGCTATCATCCTTGAATGTATAAAACTCATTACTCATTAAAGAATGACGAGCTAATACCTTCTTTCATAAAGAAGCTTTTGAGTTTTCAATTCTGGATGAAAATGGACAATGATGAATCCAATTACATCATGGGATGTTGGATTAGTATTAAGAGATACACATCACATCAACATATACATAGGTTATTCATATGAATGAAAATGGGATTACCATTAGCAGTCATGGTAGTTCATTGAACCTGAGAACGGTTGATCTCATGATTATTAGTAACTAATGTTTCCGCCATTAGAATAATCATGTACATGTCCAATTTTGAATCATATGCATAAGAGCATGATGATTGGTTGGTGAGCCATAATAGAAACGTCATGAATTCTCGAGTAGAATCCGATGAGCGATTTCGGTGTTTGACGGAATACTCGATTATGTGACAATAGGTTGCACATACATATGAAATCCGAACACAGGTAAGGATTTATGAGAATCCTAAAACTTTCGAGCTAGAAAGAGAAATGAGAAGCTTTGGAAAGATGCTTGGTTGAATAAGAGGTTATTCAAAAACAATCTTTCCTAGTAAAGCTAGGACTTGTGAGAAGTGCTAAGCTGAATAATCTTGTAAATTGTTACAAGATTGTACAAAACATATACCTAGTGCATTGTGTGTGGATGGAACACTTGATCAGTACAAGTTGTATTATTCATCGCAAATTTCGTTCGTTATGAGATGATCGATAAGAAAGTTCTTTCAAGTTAAAGAACCAAAACCAAGGTCGAGAACCTTGATGTGTACTTGGTAAGATTCATGCTATGAGAGAGAACATGAATGTGAAGGAAAATGCAAGTGTAAGAAGTTTGAACACATGGACACATGGGATGTTAAACTTCTATTGCAATCAATAAGTGTTTACACTTATGATAAACATCACAAGGTTGCAATATGATATTGACTACCCGAGTGTGATGTCGACATTTGTCGTATGAGTTATTCTTAACTCACCCTGTACATTGTTATATCCAAACGGGTTGTAGAGACAATTGAACCCCGTTAAAGTGAACATGGATTAACATTATTTTTGCCCATAGTTACTTATATGAGGTGACGTCTCGAAGTGACTAGAGTGTGAGGCGATTGATGGCAAGTTCAAGTGCCATAGAGTCATGTGAGATGACTAGTCGATCACATAGGCAGATTATTAGGAACATTTTGTCGGGCCTAATGACCGCTTATAGAGTTCTCGCAAATTTATATAGCCTGGTCGTGGCGAGAGCTACTATAGTATTCAAATGAGTCGATTCTTTTGACTAAAGACTATTCACCTAAGATGGCACAGTTTGATTAACTTTGATTTGTGTTACTACGACCTTCGTAAATGGGGTCAAATGGGCATATTTTGGGTTATGATGGCTGTGGCTAGTCGAAGGGAATGAGTGCGATAGGAATTGTCCACCCCTAGTCGGGGTTATAACAATATCTCGGGGCCACTCGAGGAGTAATGAATCGAAATGCGTGGCCACGCTCGGATGGCATCCGAGTGGATAAATCCGGTCAATCGATTATTCTCCGGATCGAGGAAACCACTCTCGATATGATCACTTGCAAGTACGACCTGAAAGACACCTTGCATTGAGTGGGAGATAGTAATAGGACAAGAGAATTGGTGACGCACACTTGTCGAGGACAAGTGGGAGATTGTTGGAATATGTGTCCTCCGACAATAATGCGATCACGACCGTTGATCATGATGATCACATGTTTAAGTCTCATTAAAATGAATACAATTGGGAAGTAATTTTGTTCTGTCAACTGGTCAACATATATCGGTAATGATTGGGTGACTAGAGTTTGACATTACACGCGTCGTGTGACGGTGGTGATCGTTGACCCCTCTAGGTCATACCTAAAGGGCAATACTCTTAATTGATTATTTAATTAATCGTATAATGTTACGAGTTAATTAAATTACTTGAAAATTGACGGACGATTTTGGAAGTAAAATTTACGTATCATATTGAAATGTGATTAAATAAGGTACGGTCTGAGTAATTGAATTGTATCATTACTCGGATGAAATAATTGTTTAATGTAGCAATTAAATTGAATGAATTGTTATAAATGCAATCGATTGTGATTTATAATTGGTAAAATATTTTGGTACTAGTAATTATGATATTACTAAAGTCGATTTTGTATGTGACGTATTTTTATTAATACGTTGATTTTTAATAAGTTAAAAATTACATAACAAATATATGTGACATGTGACATGTAACATATAGACAATTGACAAAAATAATATGGACACCATATTATGTAAAGGGCCGAAAAATTAGAAGGTGTTTAGCTAATTATAAGTTGTTTGTGATTAGTGGAAAACACAATGATTAAAAAGCAACCTAGCCATGCAAGCCTATTGTTCCTTGTGAAGAACAATTTCTCCATGCATTGGCTCACCCTAAAGCTCCTCTTACACGGTTTTGGGAAGCAAAATGTGATCATTGTTTTTCTTATAATTTTACCTAATAACACTAAAATGTTTTAGTGTGTATTCATTCTAATTCACTTCTCCAAAATTAGAGTTTTAGAGAGAAATAAAAACCTCCCTTTTATCTCTCTAAAAACCGAAATAATATAAGAGTTTATAAATATTTTGGTTCCATTTTTCTACCTTGATTAATATTATAACTAGTATTTGTAATATTAATTTAATTAAGAGAAGCCTTGGGTATAAAGCATAGGGAGAGATCTTACACTTAGATCTTTGTTCTTCCATTGGAATAGCTCAAGAACAAGAAGAGATAGGTGATCTCTCTTGTGCCCTAATAGCCGAAATTTACAATGTATGGACATGATTTCTCCTCTATTTATTTTATTGTTTGCATGCATAAGATCCGTTTTAATTTTATGACAAATTATTTAGACATATAAGAGTATGTTAACATGTATATGAATCTACTTTTCCTTCAATCGGTATCAAGAGCCACGGTTGTTTGCATGCAAATTGGTTAAAAGTTTTTCCGAGTTATATGAATAACAAATAAAACTTGTAAAAATTTGTGTTATTATGATATATCACGAAATTATTACATGCATGTTAATATTTCTGGTCCTAAAGTATTTTAGGATATTTTGGTTAATTTTTCGGATTTTTATTGTTCATATTTTACAATAATGGCATTTAAATGTGATTTTATGAGTAAAAATGTCATTTTTGGTCTAAAAATACCTATACTTCGAATTTTCACTTGGTTTTTGGATATATTGTTACATATATTATTTTGAGATAACCTGTAAATTTTCATAATTTTTGGACTTGTTATGCTCGAAAAATGAATTTTTCATTATTAAATTCGGATTTAAGAGAAAAATAGGTTAATATGAGTTAAATTTCGAATCTGGTCATAGAAAATTAATATGTTGTCACATGCAATTTTACAAAATGTGTGTAAAATAATTGGCTATAAAGAAGTCTTTTAGCATGATTTATGAATTTTTGAAGAAAAATTAGCATAAATAGTGACATTATTAGTGTAAAATTAATAAAACATAATCTATGACTTAGGAAAAACGTCTAATGTTGCATTTTATTGTATTTTTCAGATCTAAAATTGAAAAGTTAATGAAAATAATTTTTCCCTTGTTTTTTATGATTATTTTATTAAAATTGATAAACCGCAACATTGTTTTTCCGGAAAAATTTCGAAATTTTTAACCTAAGATTTTGAACATTATGAGTGTCATGGAATTTTTCCAGAATGTTCATAAATTTAAATTTCAAATTTTGAATTTATTTGAAATTTTTGGATTTATTTGAAGTTTAATAGCTTATTTTTGTAATTTTTGGTCCATTTATGAACAATTTTGTAAATAAAAGTTAATTATGGTCAAAATTATTAGTGAAGACTAAATTTTGAGTCCTAAAAGGTTAGGGTAATTAACTTATGCATAAATATGAGTTTATGCATTTTTGTGATTATAAAATGTTGAGATCACGCAAATCCGTAAAAACCGAGTAATATACGATATTGGCTAATTAAAAGGCGATTTAGCATAAAATTGAGCATGTTCATACATATTATAATGCTGCATTTTTCTTTATGATTGTCATAATTTTAATTTATGTAATTTTGAATTATGTAATTTTACTTAGTATGGCCTTAGATTTTAATTGGTATTTCCCGAAATGTATGGGAATATCGATTCGGTTGTAATTTTTATTGTGATCTCGTATCACCGTTTTGTAATTTAATAGATTTATTTTATTTTAGTTACAAATGTATAATAGGAAATTATGTAATTTATTATGTAATTTTATTCATTCCGGAGTTCCAAAAGACGGATTACTTCAAGAATGGCGATACATAAAGACGGTGTTACCTCGAGATGCGTGCCACAACCGAAGTTCAAGGGACCAATGGAGTTGGTTTCCGAATATGTAATAGATTAATAGTTTTTCTATTTTTAGGAAGGCCATACTAGGATTTATTTATTTTATGCTTGCATTTTATTTTATGTCACATGCATCGCTAAATCGCCATAACTAAAACATGCATTGTCTTCTTTTATCGAGTTTATCGACCGTGTCAATTAAAATTATCGTAGTTCACCGCTTTAGTTCACTTAAAACGTGATAGATAATAAATTGACATGACCTCTCGCTAAAACTATCAATTGAGACATAGCCTTACCAAATAGTAGAAACCATGAAAACCTATTTCGCGAGGGAGTGCGCTCGGCCCCACCGGGGTACAAACCTTGTTACGTAGGGGAAGTGGGTGATGAATTTTAATCCACCGAATTCATGTTGATGAGGGATGTATCGGCCACACCGTGCCCAAGTTAATGTGGGTTTGGATCATGGACACATTTATTCGAAATTTGGATTGAACTCAACAAAAGTATTTGATAAGGGATGTATCGGCCCCACCGTGCCCTTGTCGATGTGTTTTGGGCTATAGATAATAGTTAATGTAATATTATCGACCAAGAGTTCTAAAAGTAGAATCGATTAAACGTTAATCCACCGAGTTATATTGATGAAGGATGTATCGGCCCCACCGTGCCTAAGTCGATATGAATTTGGATCTTGGAATCATTTATCTAGTTGGGTAGAGGTCACTAGAAAAATGCGTAAAACTTGTTTAAATCATACATTTTTACGAGTATAATTAAAACGACAATTGTTTTACTCCTTATATTTTGTTTTGTAGACCACTTCCTTTTCATAACAAATGGCAACATCAACACCCACTCCTAATGCTACACCACTCGCTACTTCGTCTTGGCTCCGATCCTTCATGGATCGATGTAAACTTGAAAAGAATGGGTCAAATTTCTCCGAGTGGGATGCCCAACTCAAATTAGCCGCCGAAGGTGACGACAAGCTTCGTTACCTTACCGAGGCCTCTCCACCCGAACCCTCCACTAGGTCCACCGCGGCCACGAGGGAAGCCTATGAGACTTACCAAAAGGAGTCCGCCGCAATGAAAAATGTCTTAATATTTGCGATGGAGGCGGACCTCCAAAGGAGAGCCTTCAAAATGGGCAATGCTAATGAGATTTACTCCAAACTTGTGACCATGTTTTCACAAACTCCGCGCATCATCCAATACGAGGCGGCCGCGGCATTCTTTGATCTCGACTTCAAAGAGGGCCAAAAGGTTAGCCCTCATGTGCTCAAACTCATGGAGCTTGTCGAGACCTTGAAAATTCAAAAGGTTGAAATCCCCAAAGAACTCATCGTAGATAGGATTCTACACTCCTTGTCCAAAGTCAAGGCATATGTGCAATTCCGGGTGAATTTCAA
This sequence comes from Silene latifolia, assembly GCF_048544455.1. NCBI lineage: Eukaryota > Viridiplantae > Streptophyta > Magnoliopsida > Caryophyllales > Caryophyllaceae > Silene > Silene latifolia. Next base: position 64,065,490 of record NC_133527.1, read on the forward strand.
CATGCAAGACAAGGACGTGTCTCTTGAGGAGTTGCACAAGTTACTTGTGCAAGTCGAGAGGGACATGGGGTTAAATGTGAACCCTCCCAAGGATGTGCTCAATATAAGCACAAAGAGTAAGGGGAAGTTCAAGAAGAATGGGAGAAAGGGCAAGAAGCAAGCTCCCACATTCACCAAAGCTAAGTCTTGTGAAGCTAGCACCTCCAAAGTCAAGAAGGGTCCTCTTGACAAATGCCATTATTGTAATGGCATGGGACATTGGAAAAGAAATTGTTCCAAATACCTTGGTGATATCAAAGCTGGAAAGATCACTCCAGTAGGTAAATGACTAACCTTCTTTTTATGTTTCAAATTCAACTATGGTAATATGATGCAAAGTTGTGATAATGTATCTCCCTTTTTTATTATAAATAGGGCCTCCACCAAGCAAAGACAAGGGAAAAGAAAAACAAGCATGAGATACCATGGAGAAGCTAAGGATAGCTTTTATGGAGCTTTGTTTTTCATTGTCTTATTTTAAGTTATGTTTTGAATTTTAGAACTTTAAGTTTCCGTGTTCGACATGGAAAGGTATTTTGGATAATGGTTTGTATTTTGGATGATGGTGACTTGGTTTGCAACCCAAGTCACCCGTTTTATCATTTATCGTTATGTTCTAAAATTTCATCCTTAAATGCTTGCGTTTTGAAACATAAGATTATTCACTAAAAATGATCTAATAGATAATTATAATGACGGGTTTCATTATATGTCCACATGCTTAAGGCTTGTGTATGATCATTTATAAAGTGACTTTGAGTCTATGAACTCTCTTAAAGGTATGTCAACCACCAAGTACACATATGGAATCAATAACAATTAGTCAACCTATGAGGTAGTCCTCCTTATACTTCAACATCATTAATTTGTGTCTCATATGCTATCTTTGAATGCTTAGTGTATTCATTCTAAAGATAGAGTGGGAGAAAAATGAGGACACAACACACAAGGCAAGATATAATTGTGTACAAGTAAATGAAGATCTACGCAAGAGAGAATGATTTGAATGAAGGTATATCTATTTACATAGTATACCAAATAGATGAGATCTATAGTCTCAAGTTAGTTCTAAATGACTTAAGAGACCAAGTGAAGTAATCATAAGAGTTTATTCTCAAGATAACTACACGAGGAGACCAAAAGAAGTTTTGGAAGAAAAATGACTAATGTAAAGTCTTAACAAGCTTTTGACTAAGGTTATGAATCATTTGACCAATAGTTTCAATCATGAGTTTTACTTAAGAGCCTAAATGAATCATAGTAACATACTAGTTATGATCAAGTTGCAAAGATTGATATTCCGATATCTTCAATAGCCAACGTTTTAACCACGCAAATGTCATTGTTTAACCTCGCTATGAAATGGTTAAACCTCCTTCCGAAAGGGTATTCCAAAGGACTTATTCTAAATATTATTTGTATTTGAATAATGACATTGCTACACATCATTATGACATGAGTGTGTTAGAGATTTAAAATCTCTTTCCGTAAGGTTGAGATGAGACCACTTCAAAATAGGCTTTTTGAAAGGATATGATGTGAACATATATGGTTTTATCCTAGTAACTTGGCAAAGCAATTTATATTTATATCTTTGACAAATTTCGATTGAGAAGTCAATTTCGAAATATGTGGAATTGAGTGGGAGTTAGGAAATTCTCATGTGAAGACATGGAATTTAGTGGGAGCTATCATCCTTGAATGTATAAAACTCATTACTCATTAAAGAATGACGAGCTAATACCTTCTTTCATAAAGAAGCTTTTGAGTTTTCAATTCTGGATGAAAATGGACAATGATGAATCCAATTACATCATGGGATGTTGGATTAGTATTAAGAGATACACATCACATCAACATATACATAGGTTATTCATATGAATGAAAATGGGATTACCATTAGCAGTCATGGTAGTTCATTGAACCTGAGAACGGTTGATCTCATGATTATTAGTAACTAATGTTTCCGCCATTAGAATAATCATGTACATGTCCAATTTTGAATCATATGCATAAGAGCATGATGATTGGTTGGTGAGCCATAATAGAAACGTCATGAATTCTCGAGTAGAATCCGATGAGCGATTTCGATGTTTGACGGAATACTCGATTATGTGACAATAGGTTGCACATACATATGAAATCCGAACACAGGTAAGGATTTATGAGAATCCTAAAACTTTCGAGCTAGAAAGAGAAATGAGAAGCTTTGGAAAGATGCTTGGTTGAATAAGAGGTTATTCAAAAACAATCTTTCCTAGTAAAGCTAGGACTTGTGAGAAGTGCTAAGCTGAATAATCTTGTAAATTGTTACAAGATTCTACAAAACATATACCTAGTGCATTGTGTGTGGATGGAACACTTGATCAGTACAAGTTGTATTATTCCTCGCAAATTCGTTCGTTATGAGATGATCGATAAGAAAGTTCTTTCAAGTTAAAGAACCAAAACCAAGGTCGAGAACCTTGATGTGTACTTGGTAAGATTCATGCTATGAGAGAGAACATGAATGTGAAGGAAAATGCAAGTGTAAGAAGTTTGAACACATGGACACATGGGATGTTAAACTTCTATTGCAATCAATAAGTGTTTACACTTATGATAAACATCACAAGGTTGCAATATGATATTGACTACCCGAGTGTGATGTCGACATTTGTCGTATGAGTTATTCTTAACTCACCCTGTACATTGTTATATCCAAACGGGTTGTAGAGACAATTGAACCCCGTTAAAGTGAACATTGATTAACATTGTTTTTGCCCATAGTTACTTATATGAGGTGACGTCTCGAAGTGACTAGAGTGTGAGGCGATTGATGGCAAGTTCAAGTGCCATAGAGTCATGTGAGATGACTAGTCGATCACATAGGCAGATTATTAGGAACATTTTGTCGGGCCTAATGACCGCTTATAGAGTTCTCGCAAATTTATATAGCCTGGTCGTGGCGAGAGCTACTATAGTATTCAAATGAGTCGATTCTTTTGACTAAAGACTGTTCACCTAAGATGGCACAGTTTTCGATTAACTTTGATTTGTGTTACTACGACCTTCGTAAATGGGGTCAAATGGGCATATTTTGGGTTATGATGGCTGTGGCTAGTCGAAGGGAATGAGTGCGATAGGAATTGTCCACCCCTAGTCGGGGTTATAACAATATCTCGGGGCCACTCGAGGAGTAATGAATCGAAATGCGTGGCCACGCTCGGATGGCATCCGGTGGATAAATCCGGTCAATCGCTTATTCTCCGGATCGAGGAAACCACTCTCGATATGATCACTTGCAAGTACGACCTGAAAGACACCTTGCATTGAGTGGGAGATAGTAATAGGACAAGAGAATTGGTGACGCACACTTGTCGAGGACAAGTGGGAGATTGTTGGAATATGTGTCCTCCGACAATAATGCGATCACGACTGTTGATCATGATGATCACATGTTTAAGTCTCATTAAAATGAATACAATTGGGAAGTAATTTTGTTCTTGTCAACCGGTCAACATATATCGGTAATGATTGGGCGACTAGAGTTTGACATTACCGTCGTGTGACGGTGGTGATCGATTGACCCCTAGGTCATACCTAAAGGGCAATACTCTTAATTGATTATTTAATTAATCGTATAATGTTACGAGTTAATTAAATTACTTGAAAATTGACGGACGATTTTGGAAGTAAAATTTACGTATCATATTGAAATGTGATTAAATAAGGTACGGTCTGAGTAATTGAATTGTATCATTACTCGGATGAAATAATTGTTTAATGTAGCAATTAAATTGAATGAATTGTTATAAATGCAATCAGTTGTGATTTATAATTGGTAAAATATTTTGGTACTAGTAATTATGATATTACTAAAGTCGATTTTGTATGTGACGTATTTTTATTAATACGTTGATTTTTAATAAGTTAAAAATTACATAACAAATATATGTGACATGTGACATGTAACATATAGACAATTGACAAAAATAATATGGACACCATATTATGTAAAGGGCCGAAAAATTAGAAGGTGTTTAGCTAATTATAAGTTGTTTGTGATTAGTGGAAAACACAATGATTAAAAAGCAACCTAACCATGCAAGCCTATTGTTCCTTGTGAAGAACAATTTCTCCATGCATTGGCTCACCCTAAAGCTCCTCTTACACGGTTTTGGGAAGCAAAATGTGATCATTGTTTTTCTTATAATTTTACCTAATAACACTAAAATGTTTTAGTGTGTATTCATTCTAATTCACTTCTCCAAAATTAGAGTTTTAGAGAGAAATAAAAACCTCCCTTTTATCTCTCTAAAAACCGAAATAATATAAGAGTTTATAAATATTTTGGTTCCATTTTTCTACCTTGATTAATATTATAACTAGTATTTGTAATATTAATTTAATTAAGAGAAGCCTTGGGTATAAAGCATAGGGAGAGATCTTACACTTAGATCTTTGTTCTTCCATTGGAATAGCTCAAGAACAAGAAGAGATAGGTGATCTCTCTTGTGCCCTAATAGCCGAAATTTACAATGTATGGACATGATTTCTCCTCTATTTATTTTATTGTTTGCATGCATAAGATCCGTTTTAATTTTATGACAAATTATTTAGACATATAAGAGTATGTTAACATGTATAGAGTTTGACATTACTGTCGTGCGACGGTGGTGATCAGTTGATCCCCTTAGGTCATACCTATAGGGAAATACTCTTAATTGATTATTTAATTAATCGTATACCGATACGAGTTAATTAAATTGCTTAAAATTGACGGATGATTTTGTGAGTATAATTTACGTAACTTATTGTAAATATGATTAAATGAGATACGGTCTGAGTAATCGAATTGTATCATTGCTCAGATGAAATTATTGTTTAAGGAAACAATTGAATTGAATGAATTATTATAAATACAATTTATTGTGATTTATAAATTGGTAAAATATTTTGGTACAAGTAATTATGAATTACTAAGTCGATTTTTGTATATGACGTATTTTTATTAATACGTTGATTTTTAATATGATAAAAATACATTGCATTGTAACATGTCATGTAACATGTAACATGTGACAAAATTGACAAATGACAAAATATAAAATGGACTCTCCATTTTATAAGTGCCGAAATATTAAGAGGGAGTTAGTGGAAATTGTGTTAATTGTTTAAATATAAACACAATGATGAAAGCTAGCTAGTAGGCATGCCAACCTAAGCTTTTGAGAAGAGCAAAATCTAAAGGCATTGGGCATGCTACCCAAGGCCATATTTTCGGCCACCCTAAGGAAAGAAAAGGAGTTTTTCTTTTTCCTAATTTATTTTCATTCAAAGAATACAATGATTTTCTAGTGTAAGAAAATTAAAATGCTCTCTACATCTTATGAGATTTCTAGAGAAATAAAATCACAAAATCCTCTTCTCTCTCAACCGAAATTTATGAGAGAACAAAAACATTTTGTGTCATATTTTTTTAAGTAAGACTAATAATAATACTAGATCACATTATTTTTAGTCTTTAAGATGTATTCCTTGGGTATATGCTTTTGGGAGGGATTCTACACTTGAATCCTTGTTCTTCCATTTGGAAAGCTCAAGAACAAGTGAGTAGGTGAACTCACTTGTGCCCATAAATCCGAATATCACATGGTGAGATATAGATTTTTCCATCTCTTTATTTAATGTTTGCATGCATAAGACCTTTATTAATTTTATGACAAATTAATTTATAAACATATATGAATATGTTAGTGTATATGAATCTACATTTTCTTCAATTGGTATCAGAGCCACGGTTGTTTGCATGCAAATTGGTTAAAAGTTTTTCCGAGTTATATGAATAACAAATAAAACTTGTAAAATTTGTGTTATTATGATATATCACGAAATTATTACATGCATGTTAATATTTCTGGTCCTAAAGTGTTTTAGGATATTTTGGTTAATTTTTCGGATTTTTATTGTTCATAATTTACAATAATGGCATTTAAATGTGATTTTATGAGTAAAAATGTCATTTTTGGTCTAAAAATAGCTATACTTCGAATTTTCACTTGGTTTTTGGATATGTTGTCACATATATTATTTTGAGATAACCTGTAAATTTTCATAATTTTTGGACTTGTTATGCTCGAAAAATGAATTTTTCATAATTAAATTCGGATTTAAGTGAAAAATAGGTTAATATGAGTTAAATTTCGAATCTGGTCATAGAAAATTAATATGTTGTCACATGCAATTTTACAAGATGTGTGTAAAATTATTGGCTATAAAGAAGTCCTTTTGCATGATTTATGAATTTTTGAAGAAAAATAGCATAAATAGTGACATTATTAGTGGAAAATTAATAAAACATAATCTATGACTTAGGAAAAACGTCTAATGTTGCATTTCATCATATTTTTCAGATCTAAAATTGAAAAGTTAATGAAAATAATTTTTCCATGTTTTTATGATTATTTTATTATAAATCGATTAACCGCAACATTGTTTTTCCGGAAAAATTTCGAAATTTTTAACCTAAAGATTTTGAACATTATGAGTGTCATGGATTTTTCCAGAATGTTCATGAGTTTAAATTTTGAATTTTGAATTTATTTGGAATTTTTGTGATTTATTTGAAGTTTAATGGCTTATTTTTGTATTTTTGGTCCATTTATGAACAATTTTGTAAATAAAAGTTAATTATGGTCAAAATTATTAGTGAAGACTATATTTTGAGTCCTAAGAGGTTAGGGTAATTAACTTATGCATAAATATGAGTTTATGTATTTTTGTGATTATAAAACGTTGAAATCACGCAAATCCGTAAAAACCGAGTAATATATGATATTGGCTATTTAAAGGCGATTTAGCATAAAAATTGAGCATGTTCATACATATTATAATGCTGCATTTTCTTTATGATTGTCATAATTTTCATTTATGTAATTTTGAATTATGTAATTTTACTTAGTATGGCCTTAGTTTTTAATTGGTATTTCCCGAAATGTATGGGAATATCGATTCGGTTGTAATTTTTATTGTGATCTCGTATCACCGTTTTGTAATTTAATAGATTTATTTTATTTTAGTTACAAATGTATAATAGGAAATTATGTAATTTATTATGTAATTTTATTCATTCCGGAGTTCCCAAAGACGGATTACTTCAAGAATGGCGATACATAAAGACGGTGTTACCTCGAGATGCGTGCCACAACCGAAGTTCAAGGGACCAATGGAGTTGGTTTCCGAATGTGTAATAGATTAATAGTTTTTTCTATTTTAGGAAAGGCCATACTAGGATTTATTTATCTTTTTGCTTGCATTTTATTTTATGTCGCATGCATCGCTAAATCGCCATAACTAAACATGCATTGTCTTTTATCGAGTTTATCGACCGTGTCAATTAAAATTATCGTAGTTCACCGCTTTAGTTCACTTAAAACGTGATAGATAATAAATTGACATGACCTCTCGCTAAAACTATCAATTGAGACATAGCCTTACCAAATAGTAGAAACCATGAAAACCTATTTCGCGAGGGAGTGCGCTCGGCCACACCGGGGTACAAACCTTGTTACGTAGGGGCAGTGGGTGATGAATGTTAATCCACCGAATTCATGTTGATGAGGGATGTATCGGCCCCACCGTGCCCAAGTTAATGTGGGTTTGGATCATGGACACATTTATTCGAAATTTGGATTGAACTCAACAAAAGTATTTGATAAGGGATGTATCGGCCCCACCGTGCCCTTGTCGATGTGTTTTGGGCTATAGATAATTGTTAATGTAATGTTATCGACCAAGAGTTCTAAAAGTAGAATCGATTAAAGAGTTAATCCACCGAGTTATATTGATAAGGGATGTATCGGCCCCACCGTGCCCAAGTTAATATGAATTTGGATCTTGGAATCATTTATCATAGTTGGGTAGAGGTCACTATGTAAATGCTATACTTGTTTTTTCCAAGTATTAATATAACATCCCAATGTTGTTAAAATCGCGATCCGGATCGTAGGATCGCACGATCCTACGATCCAAAAACAGGCAAACGATCCAAGTCGTTCATAGGATCGTCACGGAGTAGAATCGTCATAGAATCGTGCAGAATCGTTCAGGATCGTTGGGATCGCGATTCCACATGGGATCGTACGATCTTATTGAAATGGCTTATAATTGCCATATAACATGTTTTGGGCTACAATTCATGATATTAGCTACGGCCCACTACTAATACTTACCCATTTATCTAAAAAAATAAAAAAAAAAAGCTAAAAGAAAGTTAGAAACATAACCAAACAAGTGAACAACACTATCAAATTACCAGTTCTTCCTTCTTCACGATGAAACCTAATTCCCAATTTGCTTAATCATCAATCATTCAATCATCACTCATCAACTCATCATTTATCAACAAGGATATTCACGGTATGATTAATCTTACAATATTACTCATATTTAAGGTTTTATTATTCGTTTTTCAATTAGTCGAGTATCTCTTTTAATTTTTCTAATTTTTTTTTAATCTTACATTCTTAGTCATCTTTATGCTTAATTTATATTTTTCAATTGTTGTGTACTTGAGTCTTGAGCTATACATATATGCTGAACTAGACGTCTATACTCTATACTTGTATGAAACGATGAGCAATTGTTTATTTGTTTAAGCTTAATTTCTGAAATTAGTTCAATAATCTTGTGTTTATCAGTTTATCAATGTAGTCTGTATAACTTGATCACTTCAAATGGTGCTTACCTGTGTTCAATCTTATACTTTGTATTGAAAGATGTCAAGTTCCGCTTCAAGTAAACCTAAAAGAAAAAACGCTCCTGGTAATAGAAGTGACCCGGGTTGGGAGCATGGCACAGAGATAGATGGGGCGCAAAAAAAAGTTAAATGTAAATATTGTGGCGTTACTCGTGGTGGTGGTGTTTATAGGCTGAAACATCATCTTGCTGGCACCCGTAACAATGTTGAACCATGCTTACAAGTCCCTGATGAAATTAAAGAAGAGTTTAGAGCATTGTTAGAAAAACAAGTCGAGGAAGCAAATAACAAAAAAAGGAAAATGAATGACATTGGTGATGAGGATGATTATTCTGGAATATCGCGTCATGGGTACAATAAAAAGACAAGGGGAGCTATGGATTCCTTTGTAACCAGGAAAGGAGGGTCTGTACAAACCACTCTAAATCAAAAATATAAAAGAGGAGAAAGGGAGGAAGTTTGCCAACAAATTGCTCGTTTTTTCTATACTAGTGGTATTCCGTTTAATGTGGTCAATAATCCTGAATTTCCAATAATGATTGACATGGTTGGAAAGTTTGGTATTGGACTAAAACCTCCGTCTTATCATGAGATTAGAGTCAAATTTTTGAACAACGAAGTCCAAAATGTGATGAAGATGCTTGATGAGTACAAAGAAGAATGGAAAAAAACAGGTTGTACAATTATGTCTGATGGATGGAGTGATAGGAAAAGACGTTCCATTTGTAATTTCTTAGTTAATAGCCCTAAAGGGACTGTTTTTCTGTCATCTATTGACACGTCTGAGATATCTAAAACAGCCGATAACGTACTTAAGATGCTAGATGCTATTGTAGAGAAAGTTGGTGAAGAAAATGTAGTGCAAATTGTTACTGACAATGCAGCAAACTATAAAGCGGCCGGGCTGAAGTTGATGGAGAAAAGGCAAAAACTGTTCTGGACACCATGTGCAGCTCACTGTATTGATTTGATGCTAGAGGATCTTGATAAAAAGATTAGCATTCATGGTGTGACGATAACAAAAGCTAGAAAGATAACAACGTATATCTACTCTAGGACGTTGCTCCATTCTTGGATGAAAGAATTTACGAAAGATAGGGAGCTTCTACGACCTGCTGTGACCAGATTTGCTACTTCCTACCTAACATTAAGATGTTTAAATGAGCAAAAAGGTCCTCTCTTAGCATTATTTGCTTCTGATAAGTGGAAAGGTAGTAAATTTGTCAAATCCGTTGAAGGGAAAAATGTGCAAAGGATAGTTTTGGATACTAGAGGGTTCTGGCCAGGGATTATTACATGTTTGAGAGCTGCATTGCCATTAGTAAAGGTTCTTCGTATGGTTCAAGAGTCCATTATATTGGAGGATCTGCCTTCCGATGATGAGTGGATAACGGAGAGGGAGGAGCCTCTTCTTCCTTCTGATGGGGCATGGTTAAATGCGCTAGACAGAGCAGCAAGGAGGTCTGCACGAGAGGGAGCATCACGAATTGAGAATCAGAACAATTATGAAGACTTGACTGCAACTAGAGGATGTCCAGATGAAAATTTAGAGTACGAGGAGATAAGTGACGATGACATTGAAGCAGTCGCAGCAACTCTTGTTGGTTCCAATGAATTTGATCATGTCGATGATTTTGATATGCTATCCAGTGGTCACGACTTCGATGCCGTTGATAAAAATTTAGACTTGGCTGGTGATGACCTGAGAAGTGATGAAGTGGATGACAGGAATTTAGGTTATGAAGACTAATTGACTAATGCTTTTGGGTATGGTAGTAATGGAACCATGTGTGATGGATCATTTTGATGAAATTTCAACATTATAAACCATGACTTAAAATGTATTCTTGGTTTCAGTATGTTGTCAAGAATCCAAATTGTTCTTGTCACTTCTTTTTTCATCATTTTGCTTCTTAATCGTAGTAATGGTAAGTTGGTAACATTAGCGGTTGAATTGTCGCTTCTTTTGTTCCAAAACTCTATTGTCGCTATTATAATTATAAGATTAGTACTTTATTTGTGTTTTTTTATAGTTACTTTACATATTTGTTAGATCCCTTCCATCAATCATAGCTAAATTAGTGAAAATCGTAGGATCGTACGATTCTACGATCCGATCCCACGATCCGATCCTGTGAGATCTCCACGATCCAAAGTAGAATCCCGATCCTGACAACATTGATAACGATAAATGTTAAGTTTTCCACTATTCCGTTAATATATTGTTCTATTTCTTTACCACAATTCATATACGATATCATTTCGATTTTTCCAAAATCTCCATTAAAACATCGTAACTAGAGACAAATTTGAATTTTGCTTCTAAAAACCTCAAATGAACCATTGCTAAGGATCTCTTGTAAAGAGTATAGAATAAAGTTATTCATTATCAAACAGGTTTTTGATTTTTGACTAACACATCTACTTACAATGGATTATTTTTCATGTGCTTAATTGAATTAAGTACCTTGAAGCGATAAATTGTTTTGGTGATTAGATTTTCAGAATTCGTAATTGACCAAAATAACGCAACCACTTCAATGAAAGTTTTAAGACTAAAACGAACAAATGGAGAGTAATCTTCATGAATTCAATTTTTGCTTCTCAAAGCAAAGACTCATTGAAATGAGTGGGAGCATTCTCTTAAACCGTTAAGATGAGGACGAGGTTCAAGAAGTAAAAGATTATAATGGAATTGATACAAGGTAATGTTAAAAGTAAAGTTGTTGAGAATGACGATACTAAACCTATCAATCCCGACCGATAAAGTTTCCATTGTCTCAAATGTTGGACACGAGAAAGGAAACTACCCCAAATTATTGAAGAATCAACAAGTTAGTTGTGGGACATCTAATGGGACCTTCTTCTTTAAATGTTTATTTGATTAAACATAATTTTTGCTAGTACCACTTCGTCAATATTAGAAACCAATGGAGGTTTTCATCATTGTACTTGATACATAGGATGATTAGAATATGACGACTAGCAACAATCATATTGAGAGATAGAGTCATTGTGTAATCAATCTAGTTTTGTGTTTGGAGTTGTACTTAATTGTGACTATTAAGTACATAAACTCTAAATAAGAATACAATTTGTTAAAGATACAAAAGAGGTTTCACTTTTGTGACCATATACACCATGATTTGATGTATGGCTAGCCCATCATCAAGATGATTATATTCTAAACCAAACTAGAATGATATATCATGTAGATGATGTAAAGACTCAAATTGGTAACCCAAGATTAAACCTTAATATTTTGGAATGATGAACGCAAAAAGTTAACGAGTACTCTTGAAACCATTAGATTGTTAATGGTATATGCGTATCTTGTATTCAAAGCAAGATGTCTCGTGCCTTTTGGTTGAAAAGGAGATCGAGGTTGTATATCATCGATCCAATATAGGTTGATCATTATCTTTTACCAACGATTTAAGTTGACACTAATATGTTCACTTAATAAGGTAAATAGAAAATCTTTAAAGAAGTTTAAAGAGTTAAAGAAATCATGATTTAGTCGTGATGGGATTATCAAAGTGAAGACTTTGATATAAGCCAAAGTAATGTGATATAGTATCACAAGTTAATCTCTCTTAGCACGCATCATGGAATAATGTGTGATTAGATAAGAAATCAAACGCTATTCGATATGATTTGGATTTCAATCAAGTTACTTTGAGTTACTTGATCATTTTGGGGATTTTATCATTTTTGTCTAAATTATTTTTCCACTAAATCGAATCATATGAGATATGAAATGGTAAGGGTACCATATTTGTAAGTTTTCACAAGAAACAAATGCTCATTTTTCCTTTTCAATTATCACGAGTACGACGGGTTTGTGGCTCGTGAAGTCAGTCTTTCTAAAATACAAGTTTATTTTTGAAGACAGAGTGGGAGAAATTATTCAAGAGCCACAAAGAATGTTATGTAGCAAGAAACTGGTCTTTCTTGGCTACATGAGACGTTTTGTGCAAGACGTTGTTTCTTCAAAACCTAGGAGGTTAAATTCGTCACTTGTTAAAAATGATGAACTCATGCTACTTTTAAGAAAGTAAAGAGCTTATAACTTACAAAAGAAATTGGTTGATTCAAGTTGATTACTTCTAGAAAGTAATGAACATATGACTTACATAAGAGTGTTCAAGTCACAACTCAATACAAGGCTTAGAGCCATGAAAATCCGAAATAAAAAGGCTTGATTAGTGACAAAGGGTTTTTGCACTAATAAAGAGATATTTCAAAGCAAGATTGGTTGATTAGTGACAAAGGGTTTTGCACTAATTGAAATGCTTAAGTCTATTTGGATCTTCTTAGGGATTGTGTTTCATTATGAGGTTATGAAATACATAGCGAGTGAATCTAAAACCCACTTCTTCAATAGAAGGAATGTATTCAATACATGTCTTGAGTTTAGTAGATTCTTGCAATCCTAAGATAATGTGAAACTTAAGAGAGGGTCTTAAGTAGGACATCAATGAGTTAGAATCAACATTTTGATCATGTGATAAAACATTTCTCGATAAGTCGAGAAGTTGTGTTTATACATGGAGTTTAGTGGGAGTTACAGAAATTTTAATTAGTCCGATATGTGGATGACATATTGATCATTGAGGATGATTTAAGACTTTTGGAGTATTATAATACATCTTGAATATCCGGATTTATGAAGATAAATCCACATGATATTAGCATCAGTAAGAAGTCTTATGTTGATAAGATTCATGACTAGTTCAATTAAAATTGAACATATTTGATTGATTCCATTTGCTTCCGCTGCCGGATCAATTAAATGAGTAATGATGTATAACACTTCATATGCTTTGAGTATGATGAATTGTTTTCAAAATCGAATTTGAGTAATCCTTGCCAAGTAAGCCATAAAGATTACCCTTAAGTGCATGCAGAAGCATTAAGGAAGTAAAGCAAAGTGTTTATGATGCAATTTTGTGTAAGGGTGTTACACAAGTGACAATTGACAATTGAGGTTGCGCATGGTTTCTGACAAAACCATAATCAAAACACATTAGGATGGTTAAGATACCATTGTGGCTAAGTTAATTAAGAAGTAGATTTTCTAGAATCGTTCTGGACAATAAAGAACAATAAGAGATATTTATAACGGAAATTGAGTATACTTGCAATCATGAGATGTGCAAGAGGATGAGTCCCACACACTGTGAAAACAGTGGGAGCTATTCTTAGGCTAGAGGACCTATGTCTTGATTGGATCTCAACACGTACTCAGAAAATTTTGTGATGCAAATGTATACATTACAAAGGAAAACGAGTATGTAGTAAGGTTGAGTAAGGTACAAGAAGTTGATAAAACCTACTAACCAAAGCCTTCTCAAAGGCTAAACATGATGAGTCATGTCATTTCAATTGAATTGAAATGAACAACTACGTACAAGATCAAATTAGATTATAGAATATGAAATAGTAATCAGGCATTGACTATTCATATGTGATAATCACATTTGTCGTTCGAGTTTTACTTTAAAACTCTTTTATTATACTTTGTTACATCCAAACGGGTTGTGGAGACAATTGAACCCCGTTAAAGTGAACACGGATTAGCATTGTATTCGCCCATAGTCACTTATATGAGGTGACGTCTCGAAGTGACTAGAGTGTGATGCGATTGATGGCAAGTTCAAGTGCCATACAGTCATGTGAGATGACTAGTCGATCACATAGGCAGATTGTTAGGAACACCTTGTCGGGCCTTATGACCGCTTATAGAGTTCTGGTAAATTTATATAGCCTGGTCGTGGCGAGAGCTGCTATAGTATTCAAATGAGTCGATTCTTTTGACTAAAGACTATTCGCCTAAGATGGCACGATTTGATTAACTTTGATTTGTGTTACTACGACCTTCGTAAATGGGGTCAAATGGGCATATTTTGGGTTATGATGGCTGTGGCTAGTCGAAGGGAATGAGTGCGATAGGAATTGTCCATCCCCTTGTCAGGGTTAAAACAATATCTCAGGGCCACTCGAGGAGTAATGAACTGGAAATGCGTGGCCACGCTCGGAAGGTATCCAGAGTGGATAAATCCGGTCAATCAGTTATTCTCCAGATCGAGGAAACCATTCTTGATATGATCACTTGCAAGTACGACCTGAAAGACACCTTGCATTGAGTGGGAGATAGTAATAGGACAAGAGAATTGGTGACGCACACTTGTCGAGGACAAGTAGGAGATTGTTGGGAAATGTGTCCTCAACAATAGTGCGATCACATGATTTAAATATCATTATTAAATCTCATTTTAAGAATACATGTGGGAAGTAATTTTTACTATCAACTGGTCCACACATATCGGTAATGATTGGTGACTAGAGTTTGACATTACTGTCGTGCGACGGTGGTGGTGATTTGATCCCCTTAGGTCATACCTATAGGGAAATACTCTTAATTGATTATTTAATTAATCGTATACCGATACGAGTTAAATAAATTGCTTAAAATTGACGGATGATTTTGTGAGTATAATTTACGTAACTTATTGTAAATATGATTAAATGAGATACGGTCTGAGTAATCGAATTGTATCATTGCTCAGATGAAATTATTGTTTAAGGAAACAATTGAATTGAATGAATTATTATAAATACAATTTATTGTGATTTATAAATTGGTAAAATATTTTGGTACAAGTAATTATGAATTACTAAGTCGATTTTTGTATATGACGTATTTTTATTAATACGTTGATTTTTAATATGATAAAAATACATTGCATTGTAACATGTCATGTAACATGTAACATGTGACAAAATTGACAAATGACAAAATATAAAATGGACTCTCCATTTTATAAGTGCCGAAATATTAAGAGGGAGTTAGTGGAAATTGTGTTAATTGTTTAAATATAAACACAATGATGAAAGCTAGCTAGTAGGCATGCCAACCTAAGCTTTTGAGAAGAGCAAAATCTAAAGGCATTGGGCATGCTACCCAAGGCCATATTTTCGGCCACCCTAAGGAAAGAAAAGGAGTTTTTCTTTTTCCAAATTCAATTTCATTCAAAGAATACAATGATTTTCTAGTGTAAGAAAATTAAAATGCTCTCTACATCTTATGAGATTTCTAGAGAAATAAAATCACAAAATCCTCTTCTCTCTCAACCGAAATTTATGAGAGAACAAAAACATTTTGTGTCATATTTTTAAGTAAGACTAATAATAATACTAGATCACATTATTTTTAGTCTTTAAGATGTATTCCTTGGGTATATGCTTTTGGGAGGGATTCTACACTTGAATCCTTGTTCTTCCATTTGGAAAGCTCAAGAACAAGTGAGTAGGTGAACTCACTTGTGCCCATAAATCCGAATATCACATGGTGAGATATAGATTTTTCCATCTCTTTATTTAATGTTTGCATGCATAAGACCTTTATTAATTTTATGACAAATTAATTTATAAACATATATGAATATGTTAGTGTATATGAATCTACATTTCCTTCAACGAGTCACAAGGACTAATAAACAAGGAAAAATGGATCACACAACGAGTCATACGGACTAATGAACAATGACAAATGATTCACACAAAGAGTCTCAAGGACAAATGAACAAGGACAAATGGTTAGCACATGAAGTTCCATTGACAAGGACAAATGGTTCACACAACGAGTCACAAGGACTAATGAACATGGACAAATGGTTAGAACAACAAGTCACCATGACAAGGACAAATACTTCACACAGCGAATCACAAGGACTAATTAACCAGCACAAATGGTTCACACAACGAGTCACAAGGGATAATGAACAAGGACAAATGGTTCACACAACGAGTCACAAGGATTAATGAACAAGGACAAATGGTTCACACAACGAGTCACGATGACTAATGAACAAGGATAAATGGTTAGCAGAACAAGTCACAATGAGAAGGACAAATGGTTCACACAACAAGTCACACGGACTAATGAAGAAGGACAAATGGTTAGCAGATGAAGTTCCATTGACAAGGACAAATGGTTCACACAACGAGTGGAATAAAACTCTAAGAACACAAAAATGGACAGAAAAACAAGTTAAAACCGTGACTCAAAATGCTAAGGATCGAGTGAATTGGATATGAAATAAACCAAGCACAAAGCCAAGGTTTAAGACTAAGAGCTTGTTCAAGCACCTAGCAAAGAACTCACTCAACCCCTAGCACTAAGCATAGGAGGATCTTCTAGCACAAAGCAAAGAATTTAAGAGGAAAAACTAGGTTTTCACTTGTATTAATGTTCATTCAAATCTGAAGTTCTCAAGTGTTTAGCTTGGTTTATATAGACCAAGGCTTACAATCTTGACCCTTGATTACTAGTTACATCTAAGGGCCACAAAAATAGCAGCTAAAGACCAAGAAAAACGGCAGCCAAGGACTATGACAAATCTGAAATGAAAAGGACATAAAGCAAAGAAAGTAAACTAATAGTCCAAACTTCCTTGTTTGTAGCTCAACTTCTTATTTATGATTATATGGACTGAAATGGGGCTTGAGGAACCGTGTAAGAGTCCTTGTTGCAGCCATAAAGTCCCTTGAGCTTTGTTGGTTCAAAAGAGGAAGGTTGATAGCGACATAATGCACAAAAAACTAAGCTTGTTCCAGCCATGGTCCTGATTGCGCGCGGTTCAAAAAGCTTGGCAAACTCTATGATAGGCACGGCTTTGGGATATAA
Source organism: Silene latifolia (assembly GCF_048544455.1). Classification (NCBI taxonomy): domain Eukaryota; kingdom Viridiplantae; phylum Streptophyta; class Magnoliopsida; order Caryophyllales; family Caryophyllaceae; genus Silene; species Silene latifolia. The sequence goes on from NC_133527.1 coordinate 64,082,961, forward strand.
GTTCCTACACAAAAACGTCCCAAACTCACCAAAGATTAATCCCATGCTGGAAAATGGCACGACTTCTTAGACGGAATTCATGTTAGACCTCAATCTAGTGCAAGGTCCAAAACCGGGTGAAATGTGGCCTTTCTCGGTTTGATTTGTTTCAATCTCCCCTTCTTGAAAAGGATTTGCCCTCAAATCCTCGAGCTTATCCTCCTCAATTTCTTCATAATAAGGACTTAAATCCCCAACATTGAAAGTTCCATGGACTCCATATTCTCCTGGAAGGTTTATCTTGTATGCATTGGACCCGAACTTCTCAAGTACTTTGAATGGACCATCAGCTCTAGGCATGAGCTTATTCTTCCTCTTTTCTGGAAATCTTTCCTTCCTCAAGTGTATCCAAACAAGATCTCCGGGTTCAAAGCTTTTGGTTCCCTTAACACCCTTGGATTTGGCCTTGTGAGCCTCATTAGCCTTCTCAATTTGCTTCTTGACTTGTTCATGGACATGGAGCATTTGTTCAACCCTTTTCTTAGCATCATAATCAATGGTATTTCTTTTGATGGGTGCCAAATCAGTAGGCATCATAGGATTCACGCCATAGACCACCTCAAATGGAGACTTGCCCGTGGTTGTGGAAGGGGCTCGGTTGAAGGCAAACTCGGCTTGAGCTAGTTTGAGGTCCCAATCTTTCAATGATCTTGCAACCGTGCACCTAAGGATCCTCCCCAAGGTCTTGTTGGTAACTTCCGTTTGCCCATCAGTTTGGGGGTGATGGGAGGTGCTAAACAAGAGCCTTGTTTTGAGTAGCTTCCATAAGGTTCTCCAAAAATGACTCATGAACTTGGAATCCCTATCCGAGACAATGGACTTAGGAATACCATGTAGCTTGACCACTTCTTTGAAATAGAGCTCGGCCACACTAGTTGCATCTTCGGTTTTCTTGCAAGCAATGAAATGAGCCATTTTGCTGAATCTATCCACAACCACCATGATTGAATCCTTCCCTCTTTGAGTTCTTGGTAAAGCAACAATGAAATCCATGCTTATGTCTTCCCATGGCTGATTTGGAACCGGCAAAGGAGTGTAGGGGCCTGTTTGGAAATAGGACTTTGATTGTTGACAAGGAGCACACCTCTTGATCACATCTTGGACATCCCCAAGCATCTTAGGCCAATAGAATTGCTCTTGGAGTATGTCATAGGTCTTTTGAATGCCAAAGTGCCCGGCAAGACCATTGGAGTGAACTTCCCTTATCAATAAGTTTCTATAAGGTCCCCTAGGCACACACAACTTGTTCCCAAAGAATAAGAACCCATTTTGAACCAAGTATTTGCTCTTGAGCTTGATTTGGCCAGATTGAAGAAGCTCCCATTCTCCCTTAAAATCCGGATCTTCCACATATAATTCTTTCATGTACTCAAACCCAAGGACTCTTTGCTCCATAAAACTCAACATAATGAACCTCCTTGACAATGCATCAGCCACTATGTTATCTTTCCCCTCTATGTACTTGCTTGAGAAGTTGAAGGATTGTAAGAACTCCACCCATTTAGCATGCCTATGATTGAGCTTGTGTTGACCATTAATGTATTTGAGAGCCTCATGATCAGAATGTAGGACGAATGGTCGTGGTTTCAAGTAGTGACTCCAATGGTTTAAGGCTCGAACAATAGCATAGAACTCCTTATCATAAGTTGAGTAATTGAGCTTGGCACCACTCAATTTCTCACTAAAGTAAGCAATTGGCTTGTGCTCTTGAACAAGGACAGCCCCAATGCCAATGCCACTAGCATCACACTCAACTTCAAATAACTTATTGAAATTTGGCAAAGTAAGAATAGGAGACTCACAAAGCTTCTCCTTGATGATATTGAAGGATGATTCAGCCTTGTCTCCCCATTTGAACTCCCCTTTCTTCATACATTCGGTTATAGGAGCCATAAGTGTGCTAAAATCTTTGATGAACCTCCTATAGAATGACGCCAACCCATGGAAACTCCTTACATCCGTGATATTCTTAGGTATAGGCCATGATTTGATTGCCTTAACCTTCTCTTGATCAACCAATATGCCACGGTCAGAAATGATAAAGCCCAAGAATTGGACTTCACTTTGCATAAAAGAACACTTCTCTAGCTTGCCATACAACTTGTGTTCCCTAAGAGTTTCAAACAACACTTGCAAATGCTTGAGGTGCTCTTCCTTGGAAGGACTATAAACCAAGATATCATCAAAGTAAACAACCACAAATCTGCCCAAATAAGGTCTAAGTACCTCGGTCATGAGCCTCATGAAGGTACTTGGTGCATTAGAAAGACCAAATGGCATGACAAGCCATTCATACAACCCATGCTTTGTTTTGAATGCGGTTTTCCACTCATCTCCTTCTTTGATTCTTACTTGGTGATAGCCTTGCCTTAAATCAATCTTTGAAAACAATTGAGCTCCACTAAGCTCATCCAAAATGTCATCAAGCCTAGGTATGGGAAACCTATACTTGATGGTAATGTTGTTGATAGCTCTACTATCCGTACACATCCTCCAAGACCCATCTTTCTTTGGCACTAATAGGGCCGGACAAAGACACGGACTAAGGGATTCTCTCACAAAGCCTTTGCTTACAAGTTCTCCAATTTGTTGTTGTAATTCTTGAGTAGCCTTAGGATCACTTCTATAGGCAGCCTTGTTTGGTAATGTAGCTCCCGGAATGAAATCAATTTGATGCTCAATGCCCCTAAGAGGAGGCAAGCCACTTGGGAGCTCATTTGGGAACACATCTTCATAGGATTGGAGGAGCTCTTGGACCTCCTTAGGAAGTGAAACATTCTGCCCAAAGACCACATCTTTTGCAATAAGAGCATAGACATCTTCATCACCCTTTAACTCTTGGAGCATCTCGGCCTCATTGATCAATAATACCTCTTTTGAAGGTTCAAGCATGGATGGTGGTGTAGTATGCTTAAGGACGGGTGGAAGTGGTGTTAGAATGACCTTTCTTGAGCCAAACTTGAAGGTGTAAGTGTTGTCTCTCCCATGGTGTACCGAATCCCTATCAAACTCCCAAGGTCTCCCAAGAAGAAGATGACAAGCATCCATAGGTAGAACATCACAAAGGGCCTCATCCGAATAGTTCTTGCCAATGGAGAAGGTTACAAGGCATTGCTTATCCACTCTAACTTCTGCCCCCTTGTTAAGCCACCTTAATTTATAAGGACTAGGGTGGTCTTGTGTGGGTAAAGATAGCTTTTCAATGAGAGTATTAGAGGCTACATTGGTACAACTCCCTCCATCAATGATAAGATTGCAAACTCTTCCCTTAATGGTGCACCTAGACCTAAAGATTTGTTGTCTTTGGTCCATTTCCAAGGGTTGGGGTTGGGTGTGCATCACTCTCCAAGTAACCAAGCTAAGACCCGCATCCGGCATAACCACATCATCCTCTTCATGGTCCGTTCCCTCCATTTCCTCATCACACACAAGAATCTCATCATCTCCCCAATGAACCACTTCAAAGCTACTAAGGGCTCTCTTGGTTGGGCATTCTTTGGCAAAGTGACCATAACCTTGGCATTGGTAACATTTTTTGAGAGGCATGGTCTTTTTTTGTGAGGTTTCGGCTGCTTTTCCTTTGTCAAGTATGGTGGTTTTGTTTTGAGAGGGTGGTTCATTAATTTTGAAACTGGTTGGGGGTCTAAAGGTGGCGGTTTTGGTGGTTGGCTTGGTGGTTGTAGCCTTCCCTTTACCCATTTTCTCAACCCTTAAAGCCAAATTAACGGCTTCATCAAAGGACCATACTTGTTGCATTCTAACCCTATGAGCAATCTTAGTATCTAACCCTTCAACAAATCTAGCAATTTTCTGTTCGGGCTTCTCATTAAGTTCACATTGCAAGGTAAGTTGTTCAAAGTCTCTAAGATATGACTCAAGTGGTTGTTGGTCTTGTTTAAGTTGTGTAAGCTTAATGAAAATGTCTTGAGTGTACTCTTTAGGTATAAACTTCTCATTAAGCTTCTTTTTCAGTTTTAACCAAGACTTAATAGGTTCCTTACCATCCCTTCTTCTCTGATTTTTTAAGTTCTCATACCAAAGGGAGGCATAGCCTTTGAGTTTCAAGATTGCAACTTTAAAAGCTTTGCCATCAGAATAACCTTTAAACTCAAAGACTCTTTCAATGGTCCTAAACCAATCTAACAAATCCTCAGGGTTTAAACTACCATGAAAATCAGGAATTTCTACCTTTAAGTCTTTGTTGGGCTCTCCATGAAAGGTCTCGGCCATGGACTCCTCCGAATCAGAATGCTCCTCTTCCTCATGGCCACCATGAGCTCGCCCTCTCCCCATGAGGCCACGGCCTCTACCCCTGCCTCTAGGTGGTCGTCCTCCTCTTGGTGGTGGTGTTGGAATATTAGCCATGATGACATTGAGAGATTCTAGCAACAAATCACATTTTTCAGAAAGTTGAGTAACTTGTGTTTCAATTCCAGCAATCCTTTCTTCACTCATGGTTGTTTTTTGTGTTTTTAATGTAGTTAGGGTATAATGAACTCACAAAGAAAGGATTTTTGTTGTTAACCAAAGCTCTGATAACCAATTTGGAATAAAACTCTAAGAACACAAAAATGGACAGAAAAACAAGTTAAAACCGTGACTCAAAATGCTAAGGATCGAGTGAATTGGATATGAAATAAACCAAGCACAAAGCCAAGGTTTAAGACTAAGAGCTTGTTCAAGCACCTAGCAAAGAACTCACTCAACCCCTAGCACTAAGCATAGGAGGATCTTCTAGCACAAAGCAAAGAATTTAAGAGGAAAAACTAGGTTTTCACTTGTATTAATGTTCATTCAAATCTGAAGTTCTCAAGTGTTTAGCTTGGTTTATATAGACCAAGGCTTACAATCTTGACCCTTGATTACTAGTTACATCTAAGGGCCACAAAAATAGCAGCTAAAGACCAAGAAAAACGGCAGCCAAGGACTATGACAAATCTGAAATGAAAAGGACATAAAGCAAAGAAAGTAAACTAATAGTCCAAACTTCCTTGTTTGTAGCTCAACTTCTTATTTATGATTATATGGACTGAAATGGGGCTTGAGGAACCGTGTAAGAGTCCTTGTTGCAGCCATAAAGTCCCTTGAGCTTTGTTGGTTCAAAAGAGGAAGGTTGATAGCGACATAATGCACAAAAAACTAAGCTTGTTCCAGCCATGGTCCTGATTGCGCGCGGTTCAAAAAGCTTGGCAAACTCTATGATAGGCACGGCTTTGGGATATAAGTTCCTACACAAAAACGTCCCAAACTCACCAAAGATTAATCCCATGCTGGAAAATGGCACGACTTCTTAGACGGAATTCATGTTAGACCTCAATCTAGTGCAAGGTCCAAAACCGGGTGAAATGTGGTCTTTCTCGGTTTGATTTGTTTCAACGAGTCACATGGAATAATGAACAAGGACAAATGGTTCATACAACGAGTCATAAGGACTAATAAACAAGAAAAAATGGATCACACAACAAGTCATAAGGACTAATAAACAATGACAAATCGTTCACACAAAGAGTCTCAAAGAATAATTAACAAGGACAAATGGTTAGCAAATCAAGTTCCATTCACAAGGACAAATGGTTCACACAACGAGTCCCAAGGACTAATGAACAAGGTCAAATGGTTTACACAACGAGTCACATGGACAAATGAACAAGGACAAATGGTTCACACAACGAGTCACAATGACTAATGAACAAGGATAAATGGTTAGCACAACAAGTCACAATGACAAGGACAAAATTATTCACACAACGTGTCACAAGGACTAATGAACAAGGACAAATGGTTTACACAACAAGTCACAAGGACTAAGAACAAGGACAAATGTTTTACACAACGAGTCACAAGGACTAATGAACATGTACAAATGGTTAGAACAACAAGTCACCATGACAAGGATAAATGGATCACACAACGAGTCACAAGGACTAATTAACAAGTACAAATGGTTCAAACGAGTCACAAGGACTAAAGAACAAGAACAAATGGTTCACACAACGAGTCACAAGAAATAATGAAAAAGGACAAATGGTTCACACAACGAGTCGCAATGATTAATGAACAAGGACAAATGGTTCACACAACGAGTCACAACGACTAATGAACAAGGATAAATGGTTAACAGAACAAGTCACAATGACAAGAACAAATGGTTCACACAACGAGTCACATGGACTAATGAAGAAGGACAAATAGTTCATACAACGAGTCACAAGGACTAATAAACAAGGAAAAATGGATCACACAACGAGTCATAATGACTAATGAACAATGATAAATGATTAACACAAAGAGTCTCAAGGACAAATGAACAAAGACAAATGGTTAGCACATGAAGTTCCATTGACAAGGACAAATGGTTCACACAACGAGCCACAAGGACTAATGAACAAGGACAAATGGTTTCAACAACAAGTCTCATGGACTAATGAATAAGGACAAATGATTCACACAACGAGTCACAAGGACTAATGAACATGGACAAATGGTTAGAACAACAAGTCACCATGACAAGGACAAATAGTTCACACAACGAATCACAAGGACTAATTAACCAGCACAAATGGTTCACACAACGAGTCACATGGACTAAAGAACAAGGACAAATGGTTCACACAACGAGTCACAAGGGATAATGAACAAGGACAAATGGTTCACACAACGAGTCGCAAACATTAATGAACAAGGATAAATGGTTCACACAACGAGTCACAATGACTAATGAACAAGGATAAATGGTTAGCACAACAAGTCACCATGACTAATGAACAAGGACAAATGGTTAGAACAACAAGTCACCATGACAAGGATAAATGGATCACACAACGAGTTAGAAGGACTCATTAACAAGCACAAATGGTTCACACAACAAGTCACAAGGGCTAAAGAACAAGGACAATTGGTTCACACAACGAGTCACAAGGGATAATGAACAAGAACAAATGGTTCACACAACGAGTCACAAGGATTAGCGAACAACGACAAATGGTTCACACAACGAGTCACGATGACTAATGAACAAGGATAAATGGTTAGCTGAAAAAGTCACAATGACAAGGACAAATGGTTCACACAACAAGTCAAATGGACTAATGAACAAGAACAAATGGTTAGCACATGAAGTTCCATTGACAAGGACAAATGGTTCACACAACGAGTCACATGGAATAATGAACGAGGAAAAATGGTTCATACAACGAGTCACAAGGACTAATAAACAAGAAAAAAATGGATCACACAACGAGTCATAAGGACTAATAAACAATGACAAATCGTTCACACAAAGAGTCTCAAAGACTAATTAACAAGGGCAAATGGTTAGCACATCAAAATCCATTCACAAGGACAAATGGTTCACACAACGAGTGCCAAGGACTAATGAACAAGGTCAAATGGTTCACACAACGAGTCACAATGACTAATGAACAAGGATAAATGGTTAGCACAACAAGTCACAATGACAAGGACAAAATTATTCACACAACGTGTCACAAGGACTAATAAACAAGGACAAATGGTTTACACAACAAGTCACAAGGACTAAGAACAAGGACAAATGTTTTACACAACGAGTCACAAGGACTAATGAACATGGACAAATGGTTAGAAAAACAAGTCACCATGACAAGGATAAATGGATCACACAACAAGTCACAACGACTAATTAACAAGCACAAATGGTTCACACAACGAGTCCCAAGGACTAAAGAACAAGAACAAATGGTTCACACAACGAGTCACAAGGGATAATGAAAAAGGACAAATGGTTCACACAACGAGTCGCAATGATTAATGAACAAGGATAAACGGTAAACAGAACAAGTCACAATGACAAGGACAAATGGTTCACACAACGAGTCACATGGACTAATGAATAAGGACAAATGTTTCATACAACGAGTCACAAAGACTAATAAACAAGGAAAAATGGATCACACAACGAGTCACAAGGACTAAGAACAAGGACAAATGTTTTACACAACGAGTCATAAGGACTAATGAACATGGACAAATTGTTTGAACTACAAGTCACCATGACAAGGACAAATAGTTCACACAACGAATCACAAGGACTAATTAAAAAGCACAAATGGTTCACACAACGCTTCACATGGACTAAAGAACAAGCACAAATGGTTCACACAACGAGTCACAAGGGATAATGAACAAGGATAAATGGTTCACACAACGAGTCACAATGACTAATGAAAAAGGATAAATGGTTAGCACAACAAGTCACAAGGACTAATGAACAAGGACAAATGGTTAGAACAACAAGTCACCATGACAACGATAAATGGATCACACAACGAATCACAAGGACTAATTAACAAGCACAAATGGTTCACACAACGAGTCACAAGGAATAAAGAACATGGACAAATGGTTCACACAATGAGTCACAAGGACTAATGAACAAGGACATATGGTTTACACAACGAGTCATAAGGACTAATGAACAAGGACAAATGGTTCACACAACGAGTCACAAGGACTAATGAACAAGGACAAATGGTTAGAACAACAAGTCACCATGACAAGGACAAATGGTTCACATAACGAGTCACAAGGACTAAAGAACAAGGACAAATGGTTCACAGAACGAGTCACAAGGGATAATGAACAAGGACAAATGGTTCACACAACGAGCAAAAGGATTAATGAACAAGGATAAATGGTTCACACAACGAGTCATAATGACTAATGAACAAGCATAAATGGTTAGCACAACAAGTCACAATGACAAGGATAAAATTATTCACACAACGAGTCACATGGAATAATGAACAAGGACAAATGGTTCATACAACGAGTCACAAGGACTAATAAACAACAAAAAATGGATCACACAACGAGTCATAAAGACTAATAAACAATGACAAATCGTTAACACAAAGAGTCTCAAGGACTAATGAACAAGGTCAAATGGTTTACACAACGAGTCACATGGACAAATGGTTCACACAACGAGTCACAAGGACTAATGAACATGGACAAATGGTTAGAACAACAAGTCACCATGACAAGGATAAATGGATTACACAACGAGTCACAAGGACTAATTAACAAGCACAAATGGTTCACACAACGAGTCACAAGGACTAAAGAACAAGAACAAATGGTTCACATAACGAGTCACAAGGGATAATGAAAAAGGACAAATGGTTCACACAACGAGTCGCAATGACTAATGAACAAGGACAAATGGTTCACACAACGAGTCACAATGACTAATGAACAAGGATAAATGGTAAACCGAACAAGTCACAATGACAAGGACAAATGGTTCACACAACGAGTCACATGGACTAATGAATAAGGACAAATTTTTCATACAACGAGTCTTAAAGACTAATAAACAAGGAAAAATGGATCACACAACGAGTCATAAGGACTAATGAACAATGACAAATGATTCACACAAAGAGTCTCAAGGACAAATGAACAAGGAGAAATGGTTAACACATGAAGTTCCATTGACAAGGACAAATGGTTCACACAACGTGTCACAAGGACTAATGAACAAGGACAAATGGTTTACACAACAAGTCACAAGGACTAAGAACAAGGACAAATGTTTTACACAACGAGTCATAAGGACTAATGAACATGGACAAATGGTTTGAACTACAAGTCACCATGACAAGGACAAATAGTTCACACAACGAATCTCAAGGACTAATTAAAAAGCACAAATGGTTCACACAACGCTTCACATGGACTTAAGAACAAGGACAAATGGTTCATACAACGAGTCACAAGGGATAATGAACAAGGATAAATGGTTCACACAACGAGTCACAATGACTAATGAAAAATGATAAATGGTTAGCACAACAAGTCACAAGGACTAATGAACAAGGACAAATGGTTAGAACAACAAATCACCATGACAACGATAAATGGATCACACAATGAGTCAGAAGAACTAATTAACAAGCACAAATGGTTCACACAACAAGTCACAAGGCCTAAAGAACAAGGACAATTGGTTCACACAACGAGTCACAAGGGATAATGAACAAGGACAAATGGTTCATACAACGAGTCACAAGGATTAATGAACAAGGACAAATGGTTCACACAACAAGTCACGATGACTAATGAACAAGGATAAATGGTTAGTAGAACAAGTCACAATGACAAGGACAAATGGTTCACACAACAAGTCACATGGACTAATGAACAAGGACAAATGGTTAGCACATGAAGTTCCATTGACAAGGAAAAATGGTTCACACAATGAGTCACAAGGACTAATGAACAAGGACGAATGGTTTCAACAACAAGTCTCATGGACTAATGAAAAACGACAAATGGTTCACACAACGAGTCACAAGTACTAATGAACATGGACAAATGTTTAGAACAACAAGTCACCATGACAAGGACAAATAGTTCACACAACGAATCCCAAGGACTAATTAACAAGCACAAATGGTTCACACAACGAGTCACAAGGACTAAAGAACATGGACCAATGGTTCACACAATGAGTCACAAGGACTAATGAACAAGGACATATAGTTTACACAACGAGTCATAAGGACTAATGAACAAGGACAAATGGTTCACACAACGAGTCACAAGGACTAATGAACAAGGACAAATGGTTAGAACAACAAGTCACCATGACAAGGACAAATGGTTCACACAACGACTCACAAAGACTAATTAATAAGCACAAATGGTTCACACAACGAGTCACAAGGACTAAAGAACAAGGACAAATGTTTCACACAACGAGTCACAAGGGATAATGAACAAGGACAAATGGTTCACACAACGAGCAAAAGGATTAATGAACAAGGATAAATGGTTCACACAACGAGTCACAATGACTAATGAACAAGGATAAATGGTTAGCACAACAAGTCACAATGACAAGGATAAAATTATTCACACAACGAGTCACATGGAATAATGAACAAGGACAAATGGTTCATACAACGAGTCACAAGGAATAATAAACAAGAAAAAATGGATCACACAACGAGTCATAAAGACTAATAAACAATGACAAATTGTTAACACAAAGAGTCTCAAGGACTAATGAACAAGGTCAAATGGTTTACACAACGAGTCATAAGGACTAATGAACATGCTCAAATGGTTTGAACTACAAGTCACCACGACAAGGACAAATAGTTCACACAACGAATCTCAAGGACTAATTAAAAAGCACAAATGGTTCACACAACGCTTCACATGGACTTAAGAACAAGGACAAATGGTTCACACAACGAGTCACAAGGGATGATGAACAAGGATAAATGGTTCAATCAACAAGTCACAAGGACTAATGAACAAGGACAAATGGTTAGAACAACAAGTCACCATGACAAGGATAAATGGATCACACAACGAGTCAGAAGAACTAATTAACAAGCACAAATGGTTCACACAACAAGTCACAAGGCCTAAGGAACAAGGACAATTGGTTCACACAACGAGTCACAAGGGATAATGAACAAGGACAAATGGTTCACACAACGAGTCACAAGGATTAATGTACAAGGACAAATGGTTCACACAACAAGTCACGATGACTAATGAACAAGGATAAATGGTTAGCAGAACAAGTCACAATGACAAGGACAAATGGGTCACACAACAAGTCACATGTACTAATGAACAAGGACAAATGGTTAGCACATGAAGTTCCATTGACAAGGAAAAATGGTTCACACAATGAGTCACAAGGACTAATGAACAAGGACAAATGGTTTCAACAACAAGTCTCATGGACTAATGAAAAACGACAAATGGTTCACACAACGAGTCACAAGGACTAATGAACATGGACAAATGTTTAGAACAACAAGTCACCATGACAAGGACAAATAGTTTACAGAACGAATCACAAGGACTAATTAACAAGCACAAATGGTTCACACAACGAGTCACAAGGACTAATGAACAAGGACAAATGGTTTACACAACGAGTCATAAGGACTAATGAACAAGGACAAATGGTTCACACAACGAGTCACAAGGACTAATGAACAAGGACAAATGGTTAGAACAACAAGTCACCATGACAAGGACAAATGGTTCACACAACGAGTCACAAAGACTAATTAATAAGCACAAATGGTTCACACAACGAGTCACAAGGACTAAAGAACAAGGACAAATGTTTCACACAACGAGTCACAAGGGATAATGAACAAGGACAAATGGTTCACACAACGAGCAAAAGGATTAATGAACAAGGATAAATGGTTCACACAACGAGTCACAAGGACTAATAAACAAGAAAAAATGGATCACACAACGAGTCATAAAGACTAATAAACAATGACAAATCGTTAACACAAAGAGTCTCAAGGACTAATGAACAAGGTCAAATGGTTTACACAACGAGTCACATGGACAAATGAACAAGGACAAATGGTTTACACAAGAGTCACAATGTCTAATGAACAAGGATAAATGGTTAGCACAACAAGCCACAATGACAAGGACAAAATTATTCACACAATGGTCACAAGGACTAATAAACAAGGACAAATGGTTTACACAACAAGTCACAAGGACTAAGAACAAGGACAAATGTTTTACACAACGAGTCACAAGGACTAATGAACATGGACAAATGGTTAGAACAACAAATCACCATGACAAGGATAAATGGATCACACAACGAGTCACAAGGACTAATTAACAAGCACAAATGGTTCACACAACGAGTCACAAGGACTAAAGAACAAGGACAAATGGTTCACACAACGAGTCACAAGGGATAATGAAAAAGGACAAATGGTTCACACAACGAGTCACAAGGGATAATGAACAAGGGCAAATGGTTCACACAACGAGTCACAAGGATTAATGAGCAAGGACAAATGGTTCACACAACGAGTCACAAGGACTAATGAACATGGAGAAATGGTTAGAACAACAAGTCACCATGACAAGGATAAATGGATCACACAACGAGTCACAAGGACTAATTAACAAGCACAAATGGTTCACACAACGAGTCACAAGGACTAAAGAACAAGAACAAATGGTTCACACAACGAGTCACAAGGGATAATGAAAAAGGACAAATGGTTCACACAACGAGTCGCAATGATTAATGAACAAGGACAAATGGTTCACACAACGAGTCAAAATGACTAATGAACAAGGATAAATGGTTAACATAACAAGTCACAATGACAAGGACAAATGGTTCACACAACGAGTCACATGGACTAATGAACAAGGACAAATGGTTCATACAACGAGTCACAAGGATTAATAAACAAGGAAAAATGGATCACACAACGAGTCATAAGGACTAATGAACAATGACAAATGATTCACACAAAGAGTCTCATGGACTAATGAACAAGGACAAATGATTCACACAACGAGTCACAAGTACTAATGAACATGGACAAATGGTTTGAACAACAAGTCACCATGACAAGGACAAATAGTTCACACAACGAATCACAAGGACTAATTAACCAGCACAAATGGTTCACACAACGAGTCACATGGACTAAAGAATAAAGACAAATGGTTCATACACCGAGTCACAAGGGATAATGAACAAGGAGAAATGGTTCACACAACGAGTCACAAGAATTAATGAACAAGGATAAATGGTTCACACAATGACTAATGAACAAGGATAAATGGTTAGCACAACAAGTCACAAGAACTAATGAACAAGGACAAATGGTTAGAACAAAAAGTCATCATGACAAGGATAAATGGATCACACAACGAGTCAGAAGGACTAATTAACAAGCACAAATGGTTCACACAACAAGTCACAAGGACTAAAGAACAAGGACAATTGGTTCACACAACGAGTCACACGGGATAATGAACAAGGACAAATGGTTCACACAACGAGTCACAAGGATTAATGAACAAGGACAAATGGTTCACAGAACGATTCACGATGACTAATGAACAAGGATAAATGGTTAGCAGAACAAGTCACAATGACATGGACAAATGGTTCACACAACAAGTCACATGGACTAATGAATAAGGACAAATGGTTAGCACATGAATTTCCATTGACAAGGACAAATGGTTCACACAACGAGTCACAAGGACTAATGAACATGGACAAATGTTTAGAACAACAAGTCACCATGACAAGGACAAATAGTTTACAGAACGAATCACAAGGACTAATTAACAAGCACAAATGGTTCACACAACGAGTCACAAGGACTAATGAACAAGGACAAATGGTTTACACAACGAGTCATAAGGACTAATGAATAAGGACAAATGGTTCACACAACGAGTCACAAGGACTAATGAACAAGGACAAATGGTTAGAACAACAAGTCACCATGACAAGGACAAATGGTTCACACAACGAGTCACAAAGACTAATTAATAAGCACAAATGGTTCACACAACGAGTCACAAGGACTAAAGAACAAGGACAAATGTTTCACACAACGAGTCACAAGGGATAATGAACAAGGACAAATGGTTCACACAACGAGCAAAAGGATTAATGAACAAGGATAAATGGTTCACACAACGAGTCACAAGGACTAATAAACAAGAAAAAATGGATCACACAACGAGTCATAAAGACTAATAAACAATGACAAATCGTTAACACAAAGAGTCTCAAGGACTAATGAACAAGGTCAAATGGTTTACACAACGAGTCACATGGACAAATGAACAAGGACAAATGGTTTACACAAGAGTCACAATGTCTAATGAACAAGGATAAATGGTTAGCACAACAAGCCACAATGACAAGGACAAAATTATTCACACAATTGTCACAAGGACTAATAAACAAGGACAAATGGTTTACACAACAAGTCACAAGGACTAAGAACAAGGACAAATGTTTTACACAACGAGTCACAAGGACTAATGAACATGGACAAATGGTTAGAACAACAAGTCACCATGACAAGGATAAATGGATCACACAACGAGTCACAAGGACTAATTAACAAGCACAAATGGTTCACACAACGAGTCACAAGGACTAAAGAACAAGGACAAATGGTTCACACAACGAGTCACAAGGGATAATGAAAAAGGACAAATGGTTCACACAACGAGTCACAAGGGATAATGAACAAGGGCAAATGGTTCACACAACGAGTCACAAGGATTAATGAGCAAGGACAAATGGTTCACACAACGAGTCACAAGGACTAATGAACATGGAGAAATGGTTAGAACAACAAGTCACCATGACAAGGATAAATGGATCACACAACGAGTCACAAGGACTAATTAACAAGCACAAATGGTTCACACAACGAGTCACAAGGACTAAAGAACAAGAACAAATGGTTCACACAACGAGTCACAAGGGATAATGAAAAAGGACAAATGGTTCACACAACGAGTCGCAATGATTAATGAACAAGGACAAATGGTTCACACAACGAGTCAAAATGACTAATGAACAAGGATAAATGGTTAACATAACAAGTCACAATGACAAGGACAAATGGTTCACACAACGAGTCACATGGACTAATGAACAAGGACAAATGGTTCATACAACGAGTCACAAGGATTAATAAACAAGGAAAAATGGATCACACAACGAGTCATAAGGACTAATGAACAATGACAAATGATTCACACAAAGAGTCTCATGGACTAATGAACAAGGACAAATGATTCACACAACGAGTCACAAGTACTAATGAACATGGACAAATGGTTTGAACAACAAGTCACCTTGACAAGGACAAATAGTTCACACAACGAATCACAAGGACTAATTAACCAGCACAAATGGTTCACACAACGAGTCACATGGACTAAAGAATAAAGACAAATGGTTCATACACCGAGTCACAAGGGATAATGAACAAGGAGAAATGGTTCACACAACGAGTCACAAGAATTAATGAACAAGGATAAATGGTTCACACAATGACTAATGAACAAGGATAAATGGTTAGCACAACAAGTCACAAGGACTAATGAACAAGGACAAATGGTTAGAACAAAAAGTCATCATGACAAGGATAAATGGATCACACAACGAGTCAGAAGGACTAATTAACAAGCACAAATGGTTCACACAACAAGTCACAAGGACTAAAGAACAAGGACAATTGGTTCACACAACGAGTCACACGGGATAATGAACAAGGACAAATGGTTCACACAACGAGTCACAAGGATTAATGAACAAGGACAAATGGTTCACAGAACGATTCACGATGACTAATGAACAAGGATAAATGGTTAGCAGAACAAGTCACAATGACATGGACAAATGGTTCACACAACAAGTCACATGGACTAATGAATAAGGACAAATGGTTAGCACATGAATTTCCATTGACAAGGACAAATGGTTTACACAACGAGTCAAAAGGACTAATGAACAAGGACAAATGGTTTCAACAACAAGTCTCATGGACTAATGAACAAGGACAAATGGTTCACACAACGAGTCACAAGGACTAATGAACATGGACAAATGTTTAGAACAACAAGTCACCATGATATAGAATTAGTATGTTTTAGGCGAATTCTATAGGTTAGAAATTATGCAGCGGAATTATTATGATCTGACTGTGGAATTGACGTAAAAACAGCGAACTAAATAGCCAAACAGAAGGTAAAACGTGAATTCACAAAAGAACAAGATAGATAAGTGAATCTCGCTCAATACCTCGCAAGGTAATCACTCGAAGCACTCAGGGTAACCTCGCAAGGCCTGGTTCGTGTATCTCGCAAGAATGACGAATAAAGCATAAAACTGGAAGTTTTATTGTATTTCTGTAATCTCCATATTATTAGGTTACAAGGCTTTAATTTATAGTAACCTAAAACCTAATCATACTTGGACAACAAGCAAACTAGTTTCCTTAACTAATTAGGAAACAAATAATCTGAAAAAAAAACAACTAAGACTTCAGCTAGGATTAGGAAATATTAGGCTTTCCTAATTTTATTTGTAATAGATTAATTAGCTAAATAATACTAATAATTAGGACCAGCTAGTACACCTACACGGTTGGATTAACCGTGTACTTCTGGGCCTTTATCCACCCAAGTGAGCATCGTCAAATAACTTGACCCAATCTTGAAGCCTTCGACCAAATGAGTTGCATTTCGACTAAGTAGCACTTCATTTTCAGTTTCCATCAATGCTCCTGCATCATTCTCTCCCTCTTTTTGAGAATTTGACCTCAAATTGTCGTCGTCGAGATATGGGGACAGGTCACCAACATTAAATGTTGCACTCACACCACCGTACTCACTTGGTAATTCCAACTTGTAAGCATTCGAACCGTAGCATTCTATGACCTTGAATGGGCCATCTGCTCGTGGCATCAACTTGTTCTTTCGCTTAGCTGGAAAACGCTCCTTCCTTAAATGAAGCCACACGAGATCCCCTACTTTGAACACGGGCTGTTTTCGATGCTTATTGGCCTTCTCTTTGTATTTAGCATTCGATTTCTCAATTTGGGCTCTCACTTGCTCACAAGTCCTTAGAAATGTAGCCTGCCTCTCCTTTGCTTCAAAGCTCATAAGGTCTTTCTTCGGAATTGGAACTAGATCAATAGGCAAAAATGGATTAATGCCATACACAATTTCGAATGGAGCACGCCCGTAGTCACCGATGGAGTCCGGTTATACGCAAATTCAGCATGTGCAAGTTTAGTATCCCAATCCTTCGTAGTCTTGCTCACTAGGCCACGCAATAAACTCCCCAAAGTACGATTAGTGACCTCCGTTTGCCCATCTGTTTGAGGATGGTGCGAAAATCTTGAACAGCAACTTTGTACCCATCAAACGCCATAAAGTCTTCCAAAAATAACTAAGGAACTTCACATCACGGTCTGAGACAATAGTAAGGGGAATACCGTGTAAACGAACTACCTCCTTATAGTACAAATCAGCAACATTCGTAGCATCATCCGTCTTGTGACAAGGGATAAAATGAGCCATCTTTGAAAACCGATCAACAACAACCATGATCGAGTCTTTACCCCTTTGTGTTCGTGGCAAACCAAGTATGAAATCCATGCTCACTTCGCTCCATGGCTGTTTTGGCACAGGTAAAGGCGTGTACAGCCCTTTGACAAACGAGCTCTTTGCTTTCTGACACACAACGCACTTGCCCACAATTTCTTGGACATCCTTACTCATCTTGGGCCAATAAAAATGTTCACTTACAATGTCATAAGTCTTATTCGAACCAAAATGACCAGCCAAAGCTCCTCCGTGAGCTTCTCTAATAATCAACTCCTGAATTGACCCTTGTGGGATGCAAAGGCGATTTCCCTTAAACAAAAATCCATCTTGCATTGTATAAAGTCCAGTAGGTTCAATCACCTCTTTAGCAAATGCCGGGTCAGCCTTGTATAACTCTTTAATATGCTCAAAACCCAACAATCTTGCATCTAATTCAACCAACAAACAGTGTCTTCTGGATAACGCATCAGCTACAATATTAGAATTACCTGTTTTGTACTTGGATGAAAACGTGAATGATTGTAAAAACTCGACCCACTTCGCGTGCCTTATGTTCAATTTTTGCTGTCCATGAATATGTTTAAGAGCTTCGTGATCAGAATGTAGCACGAATGGTTTCGGACGCAAATAATGACTCCAATGCTCCAATGCTCGTACAATAGCATAAAACTCTTTGTCATAGGTTGAATAGTTCAGCCTTGCACCTCCAAGTTTCTCACTGAAATAAGCAATGGGTCGTTTCACTTGGATCAACACGGCACCAATCCCAACGCCACTCGCATCACACTCGACTTCAAATAATTTCTCAAAGTTGGGCAGCGCTAAAACAGGTCCAGAACACAACTTTGTCTTCACTTCCTCAAATGCCTTTTGAGCACTCGGGGTCCAAACAAACTCCCCTTTCTTGGTTAGCTCGGTAATTGGAGCCATAATTGAGCTAAACCCCTGGATAAAACGTCTATAAAACGATGCCAAACCATGAAAACTACGGACTTCAGTCGTGGATTTAGGCACTGGCCAGGCTTGAATAGCTTCGACCTTGGATGGGTCCATGCTTACTCCTTCTTTTCCTACAATGTAACCAAGAAAAACAACACTTGACACCATAAAAGTGCACTTTTCGAGCTTACCATACAGTTTCTGCGTTCTCATGACTTCAAATACAGCTCTAAGATGGAGCTTGTGCTCTTCTTCACTCTTGCTATAGATGAGAATGTCATCAAGATAGACAACAACAAACTTGTTAAGGAACGGCCTTAACACTTCATTCATGAGTCTCATAAACGAACTAGGTGCATTACACAATCCAAACGGCATGACAAGCCACTCATACAACCCCTGTTTCGTTTTGAAAGCGGTCTTCCACTCATCCCCTTCACGAATCCGCATTTGGTGGTAGCCACTCCTCAAATCCAGTTTAGAAAACACACATGAACCGGATAGCTCATCTAGCATATCATCAAGTCTTGGCATAGGAAAACGGTATTTAATAGTGATGTTATTCACGGCTCTGCTATCTATACACATTCGCCAAGTTCCTTCTTTTTTGGTACTAAAAGAGCTGGTACAAAGACACACGGACTCAAGCTCTCTTTCACATATCCTCTGTCTATCAGTTCTTGCACTTGTCTCTGTAATTCCTTAGCCTCTTCAGATTACATCGATAGGTCGGTTTTATTAGGTAATGCAGCCCCAGAAGTAAGTCAATTTGGTGCTCAATCCCTCTCTTCGGTGGTAACCCATCGGTAACTCGTCGGAAACACATCACTGAACTCACCCAATAACTCCCGAACTCTCGCATCATTACTCTCCATTTTTTTCACCTCTCGAACAACCAGTAAGTATGCTGGTTCCCCTCGAACTACAACCTCCTCTGCCTCATTAGCATCTAAAAACAAACTGTCTCTTGCAATAGGTTTGTTATATTTGGTTGGTGACAATGGTTTCAAATGATACTTAGCTTTCCCTTTAGAAACAACATAAACATTACTTCGTCCGTCATGTTCCACCTTCCTATCATATTGCCACGGTCTACCCAAAGAAAATATGGCAAGCATTCATCGGGATTACGTCACATAATATCTCATCTTTATACGGTCCCAATTGCAAAGAAATTAAAGCCTGTTTCTTTACCATAACCCCATTATTCCCATCAAGCCAATGTAATTTATATATGTTTAGGATGATTCTTAGTAGGCAATTTCAGTTTAGCAACGACATCCTTAGCTATCACATTGGTACAAGAACCACTATCAATAATAAGAGTGCAAATCCGACTGTTTACCTTACAACGGGAATGAAACAATTGCTCTCTTTGCTCGTGCTCAATTTGGGCAGCCTCGGTGTGGAGGCTTCTAAGCACCAACACTTCTTTCTCCTCGTCACTGTAAGGCTCCACCTCATGTACTTCTTCCCCATCACTCTCATCTTCGACATCAATAGGCCCCGATTCGAATGGGACAACGAAATTTGGAATTAAGTTAATCAATTCTTGAATTGTCAGAGCTTTCCTTTGCGGACATTCATTGGCAATGTGCCCATATCCCTGACACTTGAAGCAACGCCTCAACCGTGTCTCCTTAGCTTCCACCACCGTGCCTTTTCCTTTATCTTTAGGATCCTCATGTCGTGGTTCCTTGCTACTAGATGTGGTAGCGGCTGATTTCGAGTATGTGCTCGAATTCTTTGCGTAGTCACGAGTATAGGACTTCTTGCTCTTATCCTGCTTCTCAAATTTAAGAGCCAATCTGCAAGCATCATCAAAGTTATCATAATGTTGAATTTCCACCCTTTGCGCCAAATTAGTGTTGAGACCACGAATGAATCGTGCAGTCCTCAACTCTTGCTTTTCCTCTAGATCACATACGATACTCATCTTTTCAAACTCATTTATGTAATCAGAGACACTCGAACTCTCTTGTGACAGAGATGTTAGTTTTAGATAATTGTCCTGCTCATAGTCTCTAGGAAGGAATCTCTTTGTGAGGTGCTTCTTGAGTTTATCCCATGTTTCAATTTTTGGCTTCCTATCCTTCTTACGCTGCCTCTTCATGTTTTCGTACCACAAAGATGCGTACTTGGTCAATTTTAAGGTAGCCACCTTGAATTGCTTGTTTTCATCATAATTTTTGTACTCAAAGATCCTCTCTCGCTGCTGAAATCCAATCCAAAAATTTTTCAAGATCTCCATCTCCGTTAAACTCGGGAATGTCGAGTTTCAGGCCTCTATCATCATCATTCGTTTTTTGGTTGATTTTGGCTGTCCGTCCTCTTGATTCAGATTGGGTGTCTGACTCTGACCCGTTCAATTTCTTCTTCTTTTTTCTGGCTAAATCCGTAGCTATGCTCTTTACTACGTAAGAAATCTGGCCAATCTCTGCCCTAATTGCATCCATATCCTCCTTCCATGGTTTATCTCCTTCTCCATTCACCATCTTCTCCCAAGACTGATTTATTAAGCAATAAATCGAAAACCTAAGCTCTGGTAACCACTTTGATATAGAATTAGTATGTTTTAGGCGAATTCTATAGGTTAGAAATTATGCAAATGGAATTATTATGATCCGATTTGTGGAATTGACGTAAAAACAAATAACTAAATAGCCAAACAGAAGGTAAAACGTGAATTCACAAAAGAACAAGATAGATAAGTGAATCTCGCTCAATACCTCGCAAGGTAATCACTCGAAGCACTCAGGGTAACCTCGCAAGGCCTGGTTCGTGTATCTCGCAAGAATGATTTAATAAAGCATAAAACTGGAAGTTTTATTGTATTTCTGTAATCTCCATATTATTAGGTTACAAGGCTTTAATTTATAGTAACCTAAAACCTAATCATACTTGGACAACAAGCAAACTAGTTTCCTTAACTAATTAGGAAACAAATAATCTGAAAAAAAAACAACTAAGACTTCAGCTAGGATTAGGAAATATTAGGCTTTCCTAATTTTATTTGTAATAGATTAATTAGCTAAATAATACTAATAATTAGGACCAGCTAGTACACCTACACGGTTGGATTAACCGTGTACTTCTGGGCCTTTATCCACCCAAGTGAGCATCGTCAAATAACTTGACCCAATCTTGAAGCCTTCGACCAAATGAGTTGCATTTCGACTAAGTAGCACTTCATTTTCAGTTTCCATCAATGCTCCTGCATCACACCATGACAAGGACAAATAGTTCACACAACGAATCACAAGGGCTAATTAACAAGCACAAATGGTTTACACAACGAGTCACAAGGACTAAAGAACATGGACCAATGGTTTACACAATGAGTCACAAGGACTAATGAACAAGGACAAATGGTTTACACAACGAGTCATAAGGACTAATGAACAAGGTCAAATGGTTCACACAACGAGTCACAAGGACTAATGAACAAGGACAAATGGTTAGAACAACAAGTCACCATGACAAGGAAAAATGGTTCACACAACGAGTCACAAGGACTAATTAATAAGCACAAATGGTTCACACAACGAGTCACAATGAACCGAAATGGTCCAAGGGCTGTCCGTTTTTGTTCAAATCTGGACAGGAATTTGCAAAGCATTTTGGTGAGTATAATTGCAAGATTTTTAAGAGAAAATGACAACAAATGGTCCCCTTTATTGTCTCCAAAAGAAGCCAAAGGAATTGAAGAGCAAAACCAACAAAATGGCCAGCAGCTTTACACGCCTAAACAGGCTGCCAAGCTTGTTTATTTTGGACCCATTTGTAGTGTTTTTGTGTGTAAAATATCTACTTTAACTTTTGTCCATTTATGCTTTCAATTGTAGCCTTTAGATTTACTTTTAGATGGATGGTTTGGATGTAATTTGAGCCTCTATTTAAAGAGCACCTATCCCTTGTAATAATTTCAGATTTGAAGTTTATGAGAATGAGAATATGAGGTTTTTGAAAACCCTTTCATTAGTTCATTGCTTTGTGCTTGAACAACCTCCATTACTTAGTGTTTGGAGATGAACTCTTTTCATTTGCTTAGTGCTTTGGAAGAGTATTATCCTAGGCTTAAACATGCTTTGTGATCTTGTTTAAGTCATATCTTTCATTTTATGTTTCAAATAAAACCTCCCAAAACAGCCCCCTCCCAAAACCGAGAAAATACTACTCCAAAACAGCCCATTTTCGAGTTAATTTTTGTAGTATGGTTGCTGCGTTTTTGGCCTAGAATGGGCTGATTAAGGACCACCTCGCCCTTTGGAGTAAAACGGCGAGGTGGTCCTTAATCAGCCCATTCTAGGCCAAAAACGCAGCAACCATACTACAAAAATTAACTCGAAAATGGGCTGTTTTGGAGTAGTATTTTCTCGGTTTTGGGAGGGGGCTGTTTTGGGAGGTTTTATTTGAAACATAAAATGAAAGATATGACTTAAACAAGATCACAAAGCATGTTTAAGCCTAGGATAATACTCTTCCAAAGCACTAAGCAAATGAAAAGAGTTCATCTCCAAACACTAAGTAATGGAGGTTGTTCAAGCACAAAGCAATGAACTAATGAAAGGGTTTTCAAAAACCTCATATTCTCATTCTCATAAACTTCAAATCTGAAATTATTACAAGGGATAGGTGCTCTTTAAATAGAGGCTCAAATTACATCCAAACCATCCATCTAAAGATAAATCTAAAGGCTACAATTGAAAGCATAAATGGACAAAAGTTAAAGTAGATATTTTACACACAAAAACACTACAAATGGGTCCAAAATAAACAAGCTTGGCAGCCTGTTTAGGCGTGTAAAACTGCTGGCCATTTTGTTGGTTTTGCTCTTCAATTCCTTTGGCTTCTTTTGGAGACAATAAAGGGGGCCATTTGTTGTCATTTTCTCTTAAAAATCTTGCAATTATACTCACCAAAATGCTTTGCAAATTCCTGTCCAGATTTGAACAAAAACGGACAGCCCTTGGACCATTTCGGTTCACACAAGGACTAAAGAACAAGGACAAATGGTTCACACAACGAGTCACAAAGGATAAGGAACAAGGACAAATGGTTCACACAACGAGCAAAAGGATTAATGAACAAGGATAAATGGTTCACACAATGAGTCACGATGACTAATAAACAAGGATAAATGGTTAGCAGAACAAGTCACAATGACATGGACAAATGGTTCACACAACAAGTCACATGGACTAATGAATAAGGACAAATGGTTAGCACATGAATTTCCATTGACAAGGACAAATGGTTCACACAACGAGTCAAAAGGACTAATGAACAAGGACAAATGGTTTCAACAACAAGTCTCATGGACTAATGAACAAGGACAAATGGTTCACACAACGAGTCACAAGGACTAATGAACATGGACAAATGTTTAGAACAACAAGTCACCATGACAAGGACAAATAGTTCACACAACGAATCACAAGGGCTAATTAACAAGCACAAATGGTTTACACAACGAGTCACAAGGACTAAAGAACATGGACCAATGGTTTACACAATGAGTCACAAGGACTAATGAACAAGGACAAATGGTTTACACAACGAGTCATAAGGACTAATGAACAAGGACAAATGGTTCACACAACGAGTCACAAGGACTAATGAACAAGGACAAATGGTTAGAACAACAAGTCACCATGACAAGGAAAAATGGTTCACACAACGAGTCACAAGGACTAATTAATAAGCACAAATGGTTCACACAACGAGTCACAAGGACTAAAGAACAAGGACAAATGGTTCACACAACGAGTGACAAAGGATAATGAAAAGGACAAATGGTTCACACAACGAGCAAAAGGATTAATGAACAAGGATAAATGGTTCACACAACGAGTCACAATGACTAATGAACAAGGATAAATGGTTAGCACAACAAGTCACAATGACAAGGACAAATGGTTCACACAACGAGTCACATGGACTAATGAACAAGGACAAATGGTTCATACAACGAGTCACAAGGATTAATGAACATGGAGAAATGGTTAGAACAACAAGTCACCATGACAAGGATAAATGGATCACACAACAAGTCAGAAGGACTAATTAACAACCACAAATGGTTCACACAACAAGTCACAAGGACTAAAGAACAAGGACAATTGGTTCACACAACGAGTCACACGGGATAATGAACAAGGATAAATGGTTCACACAACGAGTCACAAGGATTAATGAACAAGGTCAAATGGTTCACACAACGAGTCACGATGACTAATGAACAAGGATTAATGGTTAGCAGAACAAGTCACAATGACATGGACAAATGGTTCACACAACAAGTCACATGGACTAATGAATAAGGACAAATGGTTAGCACATGAATTTCCATTGACAAGGACAAATGGTTCACACAACGAGTCAAAAGGACTAATGAACAAGGAAAAATGGTTTCAACAACAAGTCTCATGGACTAATGAACAAGGACAAATGGTTCACATAACGAGTCACAAGGACTAATGAACATGGACAAATGTTTAGAACAACAAGTCACCATGACAAGGACAAATAGTTCACACAACGAATCACAAGGGCTAATTAACAAGCACAAATGGTTTACACAACGAGTCACAAGGACTAAAGAACATGGACAAATGGTTCACACAATGAGTCACAAGGACTAATGAACAAGGACAAATGGTTTACACAACGAGTCATAAGGACTAATGAACAAGGACAAATGGTTCACACAACGAGTCACAAGGACTAATGAACAAGGACAAATGGTTAGAACAACAAGTCACCATGACAAGGAAAAATGGTTCACACAACGAGTCACAAGGACTAATTAATAAGCACAAATGGTTCACACAACGAGTCACAAGGACTAAAGAACAAGGACAAATGGTTCACACAACGAGTCACAAAGGATAATGAACAAGGACAAATGGTTCACACAACGAGCAAAAGGATTAATGAACAAGGATAAATGGTTCACACAACGAGTCACAATGACTAATGAACAAGGATAAATGGTTAGCACAACAAGTCACAATGACAAGGAAAAATGGTTCACACAACGAGACACATGGACTAATGAACAGGGACAAATGGTTCATACAACGAGTCACAAGGACTAATAAACAAGGAAAAATGGATCACACAACGAGTCATAAGGACTAATGAACAATGATAAATGATTCACACAAAGAGTCTCAAGGAGTAATGAACAAGGACAAATGGTTTCAACAACAAGTCTCATGGACTAGTGAACAAGGACAAATGATTCACACAACGAGTCACAAGGACTAAGGAACATGGACAAATGGTTAGAACAACAAGTCACCATGACAAGGACAAATAGTTCACACAACGAATCACAAGAACTAATTAACCAGCACAAATGGTTCACACAACGAGTCACATGGACTAAAGAACAAGGACAAATGGTTCACACAACGAGTCACAAGGGATAATGAACAAGGACAAATGGTTCACACAACGAGTCACAAGGATTAATGAACAAGGATAAATGGTTCACACAACGATTCACAATGACTAATGAACAAGGATAAATGGTTAGCACAACAAGTCACAAGGACTAATGAACAAGGACAAATGGTTAAAACAACAAGTCACCATGACAAGGATAAATGGATCACACAACGAGGCAGAAGGACTAATTAACAAGCACAAATGGTTCACACAACAAGTCACAAGGACTAAAGAACAAGGACACTTGGTTCACACAACGAGTCACAAGGGATAATGAACAAGGACAAATGGTTCACACAACGAGTCACAAGGATTAATGAACAAGGATAAATGGTTCACACAACGAGTCACAATGACTAATGAACAAGGATAAATGGTTAGCACAACAAGTCACAAGGACTAATGAACAAGGACAAATGGTTAGAACAACAAGTCACCATGACAAGGATAAATGGATCACACAACGAGTCAGAAGGACTAATTAACAAGAACAAATGGTTCACACAACAAGTCACAAGGACTAAAGAACAAGGACAATTGGTTCACACAACGAGTCACAAGGGATAATGAACAAGGACAAATGGTTCACACAACGAGTCACATGGAATAATGAACAAGGACAAATGGTTCATACAACGAGTCACAAGGACTAATAAACAAGAAAAAATGGATCACACAACGAGTCATAAGGACTAATAAACAATGACAAATCGTTCACACAAAGAGTCTCAAAGACTAATGAACAAGGACAAATGGTTAGCGCATCAAGTTCCATTCACAAGGACAAATGGTTCACACAACGAGTCCCAAGGACTAATGAACAAGGTCAAATGGCTTACACAACGAGTCACATGGACAAATAAACAAGGAAAAAATGGTTCACACAACGAGTCACAATGACTAATGAACAAGGATAAATGGTTAGCACAACAAGTCACAATGACAAGAAAAAAATTATTCACACAACGTGTCACAAGGACTAATGAACAAGGACAAATGGTTTACACAACAAGTCACAAGGACTAAGAACAAGGACAAATGTTTTCCACAATGAGTCACAAGGACTAATGAACATGGACAAATGGTTAGAATAACAAGTCACCATGACAAGGATAAATGCATCACACAACGAGTCACAAGGCCTAATTAACAAGCACAAATGGTTCACACAATGAGTCACAAGGACTAAAGAACAAGGACAAATGGTTCACACAACGAGGCACAAGGGATAATAAAAAAGGACAAATGGTTCACAGAACGAGTCACAATGACTAATGAACAAGGATAAATGGATAGCAGAACAAGTCACAATGACAAGGACAAATGGTTCACACAACAAGTCACATGGACTAATGAACAAGGACAAATGGTTAGCACATGAAGTTCCATTGACAAGGACAAATGGTTCACACAACGAGTCACAAGGACTAATGAACAAGGACAAATGGTTTCAACAACAAGTCTCATGGACTAATGAACAAGGACAAATGATTCCCACAACGAGTCACAAGGACTAATGAACATGGACAAATGGTTAGAACAACAAGTCACTATGACAAGGACAAATAGTTCACACAACGAATCACAAGGACTAATTAACCAACACAAATGGTTCACACAACGAGTCACATGGACTAAAGAACAAGGACAAATGGTTCACACAACGAGTCACAAGGGATAATGAACAAGGACAAATGGTTCACACAACGAGTCACAAGGATTAAGGAACAAGGATAAATGGTTTACACAACGAGTCACAATGACTAATGAACAAGGATTAATGGTTAGCACAACAAGTCATAAGGACTAATGAACAAGGACAAATGGTTAGAACAACAAGTCACAAGGACTAAAGAACAAGGACAATTGGTTCACACAATGAGTCACAAGGGATAATGAACAAGGACAAGTGGTTCACACAACGAGTCACAAGGATTAATGAACAAGGACAAATGGTTCACACAACGAGTCACGATGACTAATGAAAAAGGATAAATGGTTAGCAGAACAAGTCACAATGACATGGACAAATGGTTCACACAACAAGTCACATGAACTAATGAACAAGGACAAATGGTTAGCACATGAAGTTCCATGGACAAGGACAAATGGTTCACACAACGAGTCACAAGGACTAATGAACAAGGATAAATGGTTTCAACAACAAGTCTCATGGACTAATGAACAAGGACAAATGGTTCACACAACGAGTCTCAAGGTCTAATGAATATGGACAAATGTTTAGAACAACAAGTCACCATGACAAGGACAAATAGTTCACACAACGAATCACAAGGACTAATTAACAAGCACAAATGGTTTACACAACGAGTCACAAGGACTAAAGAACATGGACCAATGGTTCACACAATGAGTCACAAGGACTAATGAACAAGGACAAATGATTTACACAACGAGTCATAAGGACTAATGAACAAGGACAAATGGTTCACACAACGAGTCACAAGGACTAATGAACAAGGACAAATGGTTAGAACAACAAGTCACCTTGACAAGGAAAAATAGTTCACACAACGAGTCACAAGGACTATTTAATAAGCACAAATGGTTCACACAACGAGTCACAAGGACTAAAGAACAAGGACAAATGGTTCACACAACGAGTCACAAGGGATAATGAACAAGGACAAATGGTTCACACAACGAGCAAAAGGATTAATGAACAAGGATAAATGGTTCACACAACGAGTCGCAATGACTAATGAAGAAGGATAAATGGTTAGCACAACAAGTCACAATGACAAGGATAAATTATTCACACAACGAGTCACATAGATTAATGAACAAGGACAAATGGTTCATACAACGAGTCACAAGGACTAATAAACAAGAAAAAATGGATCACACAACGAGTCATAAGGACTAATAAACAATGACAAATCGTTCACACAAAGAGTCTCAAAGACTAATGAACAAGGACAAATGGTTAGCGCATCAAGTTCCATTCACAAGGACAAAAGGTTCACACAACGAGTCCCAAGGACTAATGAACAAAGTCAAATGGTTTACACAACGAGTCACATGGACAAATAAACAAGGACAATTCACACAACGAGTCACAATGACTAATGAACAAGGATAAATGGTTAGCACATCAAGTCACAATGACAATGAAAAAATTATTCACACAACGTGTCACAAGGACTAATGAACAAGGAAAAATGGTTTACACAACAAGTCACAAGGACTAAGAACAAGGACAAATGTTTTACACAATGAGTCACAAGGACTAATGAACATGGACAAATGGTTAGAACAACAAGTCACCATGACAAGGATAAATGGATCACACAACGAGTCACAAGGACTAATTAACAAGCACAAATGGTTCACACAACGAGTCACAAGGACTAAAGAACAAGGACAAATGGTTCACACAACGAGGAACAAGGGATAATGAAAAAGGACAAATGGTTCACACAACGAGTCACAATGATTAATGAACAAGGACAAATGGTTCACACAACGAGTCACAATGACTAATGAACAAGGATAAATGGTTAGCAGAACAAGTCACAATGACAAGGACAAATGGTTCACACAACAAGTCACATGGACTAATGAACAAGGACAAATGGTTAGCACATGAAGTTCCATTGACAAGGACAAATGGTTCACATAACGAGTCACAAGGACTAATGAACAAGGACAAATGGTTTCAACACCAAGTCTCATGGACTAATGAACAAGGACAAATGGTTCATACAACGAGTCACAAGGACTAATAAACAAGAAAATGGATCACACAACGAGTCATAAGGACTAATATACTATGACAAATCGTTCACACAAAGAGTCTCAAAGACTAATGAACAAGGACAAATGGTTAGCGTATCAAGTTCCATTCACAAGGAAAAATGGTTCACACAACGAGTCCCAAGGACTAATGAACAAGGTCAAATGGTTTACACAACGAGTCACATGGACAAAATGAACAAGGACAAATGGTTCACACAACGAGTCACAATGACTAATGAACAAGGATAAATGGTTAGCACAACAAGTCACAATGACAAGGACAAAATTATTCACACAACGTGTCACAAGGACTAAGAACAAGGACAAATGTTTTACACAATGAGTCACAAGGACTAATGAACATGGACAAATGGTTAGAACAACAAGTCACCATGACAAGGATAAATGGATCACACAACGAGTCACAAGGACTAATTAACAAGCACAAATGGTTCACACAACGATTCACAAGGACTAAAGAACAAGGACAAATGGTTCACACAACGAGTCACAAGGGATAATGAAAAAGGGCAAATGGTTCACACAACGAGTCACAATGATTAATGAACAAGGACAAATGGTTCACACAACGAGTCACAATGACTAATGAACAAGGATAAATGGTTAGCAGAACAAGTCACAATGACAAGGACAAATTGTTCACACAACGAGTCACATGGACTAATGAACAAGGAAAAATGGATCACACAACGAGTCATAAGGACTAATGAACAATGACAAATGATTCACACAAAGAGTCTTAAGGAAAAATGAACAAGGACAAATGGTTAGCACATGATGATGCGTATACGTAGCGGAAGACTTAATTGTTTTGTTTTTGGGTTTTTGTTGTGCAAAAGATAAAGGATATTTGTTTCGATTCCTTGAGAAGAGATCGAAAACAATGGGATATTTGGTATCACTAGACCTATAGTGATAACAATGGGGAATTACTCGAAATGCGTCAAGCAATTCAACTCAAACTGCGGAGCACGTCCTTAGTTTAAGGCAAGACTCGAAATCATCGACTCTTTGGAAAAGATTGAAACCAACAAGTTTCTCTCTCTAAAATGTTTTTACTTCAACTTGGATGATTACAAATGAGGGAGGCTAGGTCCTTATATAGGACAAAAGCCTTGGCCTCCAAGTAAAACATTAAATGCTAGTTTGTAAGTTCTAGGATGATTAGATGCATAGAACTTACAACTTAGACTCTTTTGTCAAATCTTATTCAAACTATGTTGAAAAATGCAAAAATATAAACAAGGATTCTTCTCCCTTGGTGCCGCCACATTCGGCCCTCTCCTCTTGTTCCCATTTGATTTTTCTTTTGTTCCCACACGGCATCAAGGGGTGTACGGGTCTCGAGCTTCAACCGCACATAATACCTCTCTTTTACGCTTTTCATGCATAAGAAATGTATTATTTGGGCCTGGTTTTGATGGGTGCTCTATGTCGAGCACAACTTCTTCCATGGGGTCCATATCCGCGTCATCTCCTCCTTCTTGAAAAGGAATTGCCCTCAATTCCTTGATTCCATCGTCGTCAATGTAAGGAGATAGATCCCCGACGTTGAAAGTGGCGTGTACCCCATATTCTCCGGGCAACTCGATCTTGTATGCGTTGTCGCCTACCTTTGATATTACCTTGTAAGGACCTTCTGCCCGCGGCATGAGTTTGTTTTTGCGTTTGTTCGGGAAACGCTCTTTCCTTAGGTGTAACCACACGAGGTCTCCTTCGCGGAAAGACCTTGGCCGGCGGGTTTTGTTTGCTTTGCGCTTGTATACTTCATTAATTTTCTCAATTCTTGCCCTGACTTGATCATGCAGCTTGATCATTGACTTCAATTTGGACTCCGCATCCTTGTGTATGATTTCATCCTTGGGTAGGGGAATGAGGTCTAGTGGTAAATACGGGTTTATACCATATACGACCTCAAATGGGGAGTGCTTTGTCGCATAAGTTGGGGAGCGGTTATATGCGAATTCAGCGTCGCGAGTTTCAAATCCCAATCTTTCGAGTTTTACTCACCAGACTTCGCAGCATTGTTCCCAGAGTGCGATTTGTGACCTCCGTTTGTCCGTCCGTCTAGGGATGATGAGAAGTGCTGAACAAAAGCTTGGTTCCCACCCTTCTCCACAACGTTTTCCAGAAGTAGCTTAGGAATTTGGAATCTCGATCGGAGACGATTGTTCTTGGGATCCCGTGGAGTCGTAAGACTTCCCGAAAATACAAGTCCGCCACATTGCTGGCGTCGTCGGTCTTGTGACATGCGATAAAATAGGCCATCTTTGAGAATCGGTCGACTACTACCATGATCGCATCCTTGCCTCTTTGGGTCCGCGGTAACGCTACAATGAAATCCATGGATATGTCCTCCCAAGGTCGGCACGGGGTAGGCAAAGGTACATACTCCCCAGGTTGGAATTGCTTTTGGCCATGTGGAATGTGATGCATTTTCGTACTATCGCTTGTACGTCTCCTTGTAATTGTGGCCAATAGAAATGCTCTTTGAGGATATCCATAGTTTTGTTTACTCCAAAATGTCCCCCAAGTCCACCTCCGTGGGCTTCTCGAATTAGGAGTTCTCGGATCGGGAGTTTTGGGACACAAAGTCTGTTACCTTTGAAAAGGAAACCATCTTGAGTAATGAATTCATCATGAGCCCCGTTCTTGCAAATTTTGAAGATTTCCCCAAAGTCGGGATCGTTCTCGTAGGATTCCTTCAAAGTGCCTCGAAGCCCGATGAATCGGACATCGAGTACCGTCAATAATGAGTATCGGCGTGAGAGAGCATCGGCCACCACGTTACTTTTGCCAGTTTTGTATTTGGAGGAGAAATGGAAGGATTGTAAAAATTCCACCCACTTGGCATGCCTTGAGATCAACTTTTGCTGCCCATTGATATGTTTCAAAGATTCGTGGTCCGAGTGCAGGATGAAATGACTTGGTCGGAGATAGTGACTCCAATGTTGTAGGGCCCTTACGATCGCATAGAATTCCTTGTCGTAAGTCGAGTAATTGAGCCTGGCCCCGTTCAGTTTTTCAGAGAAGTAAGCGATGGGTCGCTTTCCTTGCACTAGCACGGCTCCAATTCCAACACCGCTTGCATCACATTCGACTTCGAACGGGCGGGTGAAATCTGGGAGTGCCAACAATGGTGCCTCACAAAGTTTTTGGATAATCGTCTCGAATGCCCGTTGAGCAGCTGGAGTCCATACGAAAGTTCCTTTCTTTGTACATTCAGTGATAGGGCTAGCGATGGTGCTGAAATCCCGAATGAACCTCCGATAGAATGAAGCAAGTCCGTGAAAGGATCGGACTTCTGTGACAGTTTTCGGAACAGGCCACGATTTGATTGCCTCAATCTTGGATTGATCGACGGAGACCCCTTCCTTAGAAACCCGGTATCCAAGAAAGATAACGCTCTCGACTAAGAACGAGCACTTCTCCTTCTTACCATAGAGTTGTTGCTCCCGAAGTGTGTTGAACACCTTACGAAGATGTTGGAAGTGATCATCCTTGCTCCGACTGTAGATCAAGATGTCGTCCAAGTAAACGACTACAAATCTGCCTAGGAAAGGCTTGAGTATTTCGTTCATGAGTCGCATAGAGGTGCTTGGAGCGTTTGTCAAGTCGAATGGCATAACCGTCCACTCGTATAAGCCATGCTTAGTTTTAAACGCCGTTTTCCACTCGTCCCCTTCTCTCATCCGAATTTGGTGATAACCACTCCTCAAATCAACTTTAGAGAAGATCTCGGCTCCATGTAACTCGTCGAGCATATCATCAAGCCTCGGAATTGGAAACCGATACTTGATAGTGATGTTGTTCACGGCTCGGCTATCGATGCACATTCGCCACGTCCCATCCTTCTTTGGAACAAGTAGTGTAGGGACGGCACATGGACTCATGCTTTCGCGTACATAGCCTCGTTCCATTAGCTCTTCGATTTGCCGCTGTAACTCCTTGGTCTCCATCGGATTGCACCGATAGGCGCTTTGTTTGGCAAAGGAGCTCCGGCAGAGGTCGATTTGGTGTTCGATCCCACGAATAGGTGGTAACCCAAATGGTAATTCTTCGGGAAAACATCCTTGAATTCTTCCAAGAGCGAGGTTAATCGTCCATCCTTACTTTCGTTGCTAGGAGTCTCATTGCCCACCAATAGGTAAAACTGGTTGCCATTGATAATGGCCTCGTCCACCTCTTTCTCACTAGCAAGCATGGTCATGCTAGTGGTCGTCCCACGCTTGGCACTCATAGAACGTACTTCACCTGGCGCCATTGGTTTTAAGACAATTCTTTTTCCCTTACTTACCAACTCGTACTCGTTGCTTCGACCGCGATGCACCACATCCCGGTCATACTGCCAAGGTTGTCCTAATAGGACATGACATGCATCCATTGGTACAACATCGCATAGGATGTCGTCGTTGTAAGATCCCATGGTCAGTGCCACCCTCACTTGCTTAGTGATTTTCACCTTATTCTCGTCATCCAACCAATGCAGGGCGTATGGTTTTGGGTGAGGGATCGTGGGTAGTTTTAATTTCTCCACCATTTCTGTTGAGGCCACGTTGGTGCAAGTGCCTCCGTCAATGATTAGGCTACACCATCTGTCCTTCACTTGGCATTTGGTGTGGAATATTTGACTTCGTTGCTCCGTTTCAATGGGCGACGTTTGAGCTTGCAGGGTTCGGAGAACCAAATTGCAATCATAACTAGGAGCGACGTAATCTTCGGCGTTCCCGGCGGGTGCCTCTTCCTCATCTCCTTCTAAATTAAAAATACCCTCAGTTCTTTCCTCCTCTTCGAACAGCTCATCACGACATTCCACGGCCTCTCTTAGTGTGATGGTTCGTTGATTCGGGCACGCATTTTTGAAATGTCCAAACCCTTGACATTTAAAACACCGAATCTGCGTGTAGCTATTCTCCTTTGAGGCGGGCGGTTAGATAGCAGCACTGGAGGTAGGAGTCGCCTTGGGATCGGTGGTATTTCCCGTGGTGCTTGTCCTTGAGTTGTTCTCATTTTTCCAAGTCCGGCTATTCTCACCATAGGTGGTTGCTACCTTCGTCTTTCCTTGTGCCTCCACTTTGAGACACATACTACACAAGGTATCGAAATCTGAGTAATTCTGTAACTCGACAACATGGGCGATGTTGCGGTTTAGACCTCGTAGGAATCGCGCCATTCTTATGTCCTCATCCTCCACCAAGTCTCCCATCAAGGCTAGGTTTGTAAATTCGTTAATGTATTCCAGGACACTTAGCCTTCCTTGGGTAAGATCCGTGATCTTACGATAGGTTGTGAGCCTATGTGTGGCGGGTACATATCTTTTCCGTAATTTGAGTTTAAGCACGTGCCATGATGTTATCTTTGCCTTTCCGGCTCGAACTCTTCTGGTCTTAAGGCTTTCATACCATAATGAAGCCCCATTTCTTAATTTCAAAATGGCGTACTTGCAGCACTGTTCATCATCGAGTCCCTTAAAATCAAACATCCGATCTATTTGTCTTTCCCATTCAAGGTAAGACTCGGGATCCGTGCCTCCTGTGAACTCGGGTAGTTCACTCATTTTGAACTCGTCAATGACTCGTTCACGTCTTGGCTGCCATTTGGGATCGTGTTCTTGTAAATTCTTTAGGGCCTTTTGAAGATCCTTGAGAAATTTGGGATCGTCGAAGTTCATGTTTGGTGATTGGTGTTTTTGATTTTTTTTTTCGAAAAGAAAGATGTGTGGGGTTTTTTCTTTTTTTTTTTTGGTTCAATTCGTGCCTTCAAGATCCAATCGATTAAACCTCAACTACCTCGCCGAGTTTAATCTTTGAATACCAAGCGCGTTGGATATTCAACTATCAACTGATTGGGACCTCCTTAGGACCGTCTTGATTTTTTTGGGGTGATCAAGAGCCGAAGCTCTGATACCATTTGATGCGTATACTTAGCGGAAGACTTAATTGTTTTGTTTTTGGGTTTTTGTTGTGCAAAAGATAAAGGATATTTGTTTCGATTCCTTGAGAAGAGATCGAAAACAATGGGATATTTGGTACCACTAGACCTATAGTGATAACAATGGGGAATTACTCAAACGCGTCAAGCAATTCAACTCAAATCATGAGCACGTCCTTAGTTTAAGGCAAGACTCGAAATCATCGACTCTTTGGAAAAGATTGAAACCAACAAGTTTCTCTCTCTAAAATGTTTTTACTTCAACTTGGATGATTACAAATGAGGGAGGCTAGGTCCTTATATAGGACAAAAGCCTTGGCCTCCAAGTAAAACATTAAATGCTAGTTTGTAAGTTCTAGGATGATTAGATGCATAGAACTTACAACTTAGACTCTTTTGTCAAATCTTATTCAAACTATGTTGAAAAATGCAAAAATATAAACTAGGATTCTTCTCCCTTGGTGCCGCCACATTCGGCCCTCTCCTCTTGTTCCCATTTGATTTTTCTTTTGTTCCCACACGGCATCAAGGGGTGTACGGGTCTCGAGCTTCAACCGCACATAATACCTCTCTTTTACGCTTTTCATGCATAAGAAATGTATTATTTGGGCCTGGTTTTGATGGGTGCTCTATGTCGAGCACAACTTCTTCCATGGGGTCCATATCCGCGTCACATGAAGTTCCATTGACAAGGACAAATGGTTCACACAACGAGTCACAAGGACTAATGAACAAGGACAAATGGTTTCAACAACACGTCTCATGGACTAATGAACAAGGACAAATGATTCACACAACGAGTCACAAGGACTAATGAACATGGACCAAATGGTTAGAACAACAAGTCACCATGACAAGGACAAATAGTTCACACAACGAATCATAAGAACTAATTAACCAGCAGAAATGGTTCACACAACGAGTCACATGGTCTAAAGAACAAGGACAAATGGTTCACACAACGAGTCACAAGGGATAATGAACAAGGACAAATGGTTCACACAACGAGTCACAAGGATTAATGAACAAGGATAAATGGTTTACACAACGAGTCACAATGACTAATGAACAAGGATAAATGGTTAGCACAACAAGTCACAAGGACTAATGAACAAGGACAAATGGTTAGAACAACAAGTCACCATGACAAGGATAAATGGATCACACAACGAGTCAGAAGGACTAATTAACAAGCACAAATGGTTCACACAACAAGTCACAAGGACTAAAGAACAAGGACAATTGGTTCACACAACGAGTCACAACGGATAATGAACAAGGACAAATGGTTCACACAACGAGTCACAAGGATTAATGAACAAGGACAAATGGTTCACACAACGAGTCATGATGACTAATGAACAAGGATAAATGGTTAGCAGAACAAGTCACAATGACAAGGACAAATGGTTCACACAACAAGTCACATGGACTAATGAACAAGGACAAATGGTTAGCACATGAAGTTCCATTGACAAGGACAAATGGTTCACACAATGAGTCACAAGGACTAATGAACAAGGACAAAAGGTTTCAACAACAAGTCTCATGGACTAATGAACAAGGACAAATGATTCACACAACGAGTCACAAGGACTAATGAACATGGACAAATGGTTAGAACAACAAGTCATTATGACAAGGACAAATAGTTCACATAACGAATCACAAGGACTAATTAACCAGCACAAATGGTTCACACAACGAGTCACATGGACTAAAGAACAAGGACAAATGGTTCACACAACGAGTCACAAGGGATAATGAACAAGGATAAATTGTTCACACAACGAGTCACAAGGATTAATGAACAAGGATAAATGGTTCACACAACGAGCAAAAGGATTAATGAACAAGGATAAATGGTTCACACAACGAGTCACAATGACTAATGAACAAGGATAAATGGTTAGCACAACAAGTCACAATGACAAGGATAAATTATTCACCTAACGAGTCACATGGAATAATGAACAAGGACAAATGGTTCATAGAACGAGTCACAAGGACTAATAAACAAGAAAATGGATCACACAACGAGTCATAAGGACTAATAAACAATGACAAATCGTTCACACAAAGAGTCTCAAAGACTAATGAACAAGGACAAATGGTTAGCGCATCAAGTTCCATTCACAAGGACAAATGGTTCACACAACGAGTCCCAAGGACTAATGAACAAGGTCAAATGGTTTACACAACGACTCACATGGACAAATGAACAAGGACAAATGGTTCACACAACGAGTCACAATGACTAACGAACGAGGATAAATGGTTAGCACAACAAGTCACAATGACAAGGACAAAATTATTCGCACAACGTGTCACAAGGACTAATGAACAAGGACAAATGGTTTACACAACAAGTCACAAGGACTAAGAACAAGGACAAATGTTTTACACAATGAGTCACAAGGACTAATGACCATGGACAAATGTTTAGAACAACAAGTCACCATGACAAGGATAAATGGATCACACAACGAGTCACAAGGACTAATTAACAAGCACAAATGGTTCACACAACCAGTCAAAAGGACTAAAGAACAAGGACAAACGGTTCACACAACGAGTCACAAGGGATAATGAAAAAGGACAAATGGTTCACACAACGAGTCACAATGATTAATGAACAAGGACAAATGGTTCACACAACGAGTCACAATGACTAACGAACAAGGATAAATGGTTAGCAGAACAAGTCACAATGACAAGGATAATTGGTTCACACAATGAGTCACATGGACTAATGAACAAGGACAAATGGTTCATACAACGAGTCACAAGGACTAATAAACAAGGAAAAATGGATCACACAACGAGTCATAAGGACAAATGAACAATGACAAATGATTCACACAAAGAGTCTCAAGGACAAATGGTTAGCACATGAAGTTCCATTGACAAGGACAAATGGTTCACACAACAAGTCACAAGGACTAAAGAACAAGGACAATTGGTTCACACAACGAGTCACAAGGGATAATGAACAAGGTTAAATGGTTCACACAACGAGTCACAAGGATTAATGAACAAGGAAAAATGGTTCACACAACGAGTCATGATGACTAATGAACAAGGATAAAAGGTTAGCAGAACAAGTCACAATGACAAGGACAAATGGTTCACACAACAAGTCACATGGACTAATGAATAAGGACAAATGGTTAGCACATGAAGTTCCATTGACAAGGACAAATGGTTCACACAACGAGTCAAAAGGACTATTGAACAAGGACAAATGGTTTCAACAACAAGTCTCATGGACTAATGAACAAGGACAAATGATTCACACAACGAGTCACAAGGACTAATGAACAAGGACAAATGGTTTACACAAAAAGTCATAAGGATTAAGAACAAGGACAAATGTTTTACACAATGAGTCACAAAGACTAATGAACATGGACAAATGGTTAGAACAACAAGTCACCATGACAAGGACAAATAGTTCACACAACGAATCACAAGAACTAATTAACCAGCAGAAATGGTTCACACAACGAGTCACATGGACTAAAGAACAAGGACAAATGGTTCACACAACGAGTCACAAGGGATAATGAACAAGGGCAAATGGTTCACACAACGAGTCACAAGGATTAATGAACAAGGATAAATGGTTCACACAACGAGTCACAATGACTAATGAACCAGGATAAATGGTTAGCACAACAAGTCACAAGGACTAATGAACAAGGACAAATGGTTAGAACAACAAGTCACCATGACAAGGATAAATGGATCACACAACGAGTCAGAAGGACTAATTAACAAACACAAATTGTTCACACAACAAGTCACAAGGACTAAAGAACAAGGACAATTGGTTCACACAACGAGTCACAAGGGATAATGAACAAGGACAAATGGTTCACACAACGAGTCACAAGGATTAATGAACAAGGACAAATGGTTCACACAACGAGTCATGATGACTAATGAACAAGGATAAATGGTTAGCAGAACAAGTCACAATGACAAGGACAAATGGTTCACACAACAAGTCACATGGACTAATGAACAAGGAAAAATGGTTAGCACATGAAGTTCCATTGACAAGGACAAATGGTTCACACAACGAGTCACAAGGACTAATGAACAAGGGCAAATGGTTTCAACAACAAGTCTCATGGACTAATGAACATGGACAAATGATTCACACAATGAGTCACAAGGACTAATGAACATGGACAAATGGTTAGAAGACTTAGAACAACAAGTCACTATGACAAGGACAAATAGTTCACACAACGAATCACAAGGACTAATTAACCAGCACAAATGGTTCACACAACTAGTCACATGGACTAAAGAATAAGGACAAATGGTTTACACAACGAGTCACTAGGGATAATGAACAAGGACAAATAGTTCACACAACGAGTCACAAGGATTAATGAACAAGGATAAATGGTTCACACAACGAGCAAAAGGATTAATGAACAAGGATAAATGGTTCACACAACGAGTCACAATGACTAATGAACAAGGATAAATGGTTAGCACAACAAGTCACAATGACAAGGATAAATTATTCACACAACGAGTCACATGGAATAATGAACAAGGACATTTGGTTCATAGAACGAGTCACAAGGACTAATAAACAAGAAAATGGATCACACAACGAGTCATAAGGACTAATAAACAATGACAAATCGTTCACACAAAGAGTCTCAAAGACTAATGAACAAGGACAAATGGTTAGCGCATCAAGTTCCATTCACAAGGACAAATGGTTCACACAACGAGTCCCAAGGACTAATGAACAAGGTCAAATGGTTTACACAACGAGTCACATGGACAAATGAACAAGGACAAATGGTTCACACAACGAGTCACAATGACTAATGAACAAGGATAAATGGTTAGCGCAACAAGTCACAATGACAAGGACAAAATTATTCACACAACGTGTCACAAGGACTAATGAACAAGGATAAATGGTTTACACAACAAGTCACAAGGACTAAGAACAAGGACAAATGTTTTACACAAAGAGTCACAAGGACTAATGAACATGGACAAATGGTTAGAACAACAAGTCACCATGACAAGGATAAATGGATCACACAACGAGTCACAAGGACTAATTAACAAGCACAAATGGTTCACACAACGAGTCACAAGGACTATAGAACAAGGACAAATGGTTCACACAACGAGTCACAAGGGATAATGAAAAAGGACAAATGGTTCACACAACGAGTCACAATGATTAATGAAAAAGGACAAATGGTTCACACAACTAGTCACAATGACTAATGAACGAGGATAAATGGTTAGCAAAACAAGTCACAATGACAAGGACAAATGGTTCACACAACGTGTCACATGGACTAATGAACAAGGACAAATGGTTCATACAACGAGTCACAAGGACTAATAAAAAAGGAAAAATGGATCACACAACGAGTCATAAGGACAAATGAACAATGACAAATGATTCACACAAAGAGTCTCAAGGACAAATGAACAAGGACAAATGGTTAGCACATGAAGTTCCATTGACAAGGACAAATGGTTCACACAACGAGTCACAAGGACTAATGAACAAGGACAAATGGTTTCAACAACAAGTGTCATGGACTAATGAACAAGGACAAATGATTCACACAACGAGTCACAAGGACTAATGAACATGGACAAATGGTTAGAACAACAAGTCACCATTACAAGGACAAATAGTTCACACAACGAATCACAAGGACTAATTAACCAGCACAAATGGTTCACACAACGAGTCACATGGACTAAAGAACAAGGACAAATGGTTCACACAATGAGTCACAAGGGATAATGAACAAGGACAAATGGTTCACACAACGAGTCACAAGGATTAATGAACAAGGATAAATGGTTCACATAACGAGTCATGATGACTAATGAACAAGGATAAATGGTTAGCAGAACAAGTCACAATGACAAGGACAAATGGTTCACACAACAAGTCACATGGACTAATGAACAAGGACAAATGGTTCATACAACGAGTCACAAGGACTAATAAACAATGAAAAATGGATCACACAACGAGTCATAAGGACAAATGAACAATGACAAATGATTCACACAAAGAGTCTCAAGGACAAATGAACAATTACAAATGGTTAGCACATGAAGTTATATTGACAAGGACAAATGGTTCACACAACGAGTCACAAGGACTAATGAACAAGGACAAATGGTTTCAATAACAAGTGTCATGGACTAATGAACAAGGACAAATGATTCACACAACGAGTCACAAGGACTAATAAACATGGATAAATGGTTAGAACAACAAGTAACCGTGACAAGGACAAATAGTTCACACAACGAATCACAAGGACTAATTAACCAGCACAAATGGTTCACACAACGAGTCACATGGACTAAAGAACAAGGACAAATGGTTCACACAACGAGTCATAAAAGATAATGAACAAGGACAAATGGTTCACACAACGAGTCACAAGGATTAATGAACAAGGATAAATGGTTCACATAACGAGTCACAATGACTAATGAACAAGGATAAATGGTTAGCACAACAAGTCACTAGGACTAATGAACAAGGACAAATGGTTAGAACAACAAGTCACCATGACAAGGATAAATGAATCACACAACGAGTCAGAAAGACTAATTAACAAGCACAAATGGTTCACACAACAAGTCACAAGGACTAAAGAACAAGGACAATTGGTTCACACAACGAGTCACATGGGATAATGAACAAGGACAAATGGTTCACACAACGAGTCACAAGGATTAATGAACAAGGTCAAATGGTTCACACAACGAGTCATGATGACTAATGAACAAGGATAAATGGTTAGCAGAACAAGTCACAATGACAAGGACAAATGGTTCACACAATAAGTCACATGGACTAATGAACAAGGACAAATGGTTAGCACATGAAGTTCCATTGACAAGGACAAATGGTTCACATAACGAGTCACAAGAACTAATGAACAAGGACAAATGGTTTCAACAACAAGTCTCATGGACTAATGAACAAGGATAAATGATTCACACAACGAGTCACAAGGACTAATGAACATGGACAAATGGTTATAACAACAAGTCACTATGACAAGGACAAATAGTTCACACAACGAATCACAAGGACTAATTAACCAGCACAAATGGTTCACACAACGAGTCACATGGACTAAAGAACAAGGACAAATGGTTCACACAACGAGTGACAAGGAAAAATGAACAAGGACAAATGGTTCACACAACGAGTCACAAGGATTAATAAATAATGATAAATGTAACACCCCGGTTTATGAAGGAGCCTTTAGCAAGACATTCCCTAATAAACCGGACTGTTACCATCTCGGTTTCCCGAGGTAGTGAATAACAAAGTACAACAATACCAAAGTACTTTAATTTAAAACTTAACGGTTACGTGTTTATTACAAATTATCCAACTAATACTTAATATAAAATAAATACAACCCGCAGCGGAAAAATAAATTAAGTGATAAATCTTCTATGTGGTCTAGACTTCTAGGTAGATTGGCCAAATCCTCACGCATCCCATAGCTCCCAAGTCAGTTAATCTTTAGTACCTGTCAAATCTGCTCCCCATCATGGTTCATCACAGGTGTTCACGAATACACAGGGTCAACCACGAGGTTGAGTAGGGAAAACAATAAACAATAAAATATGATATGCATGATACTCCGCCACCTCCATCCCCATCTCAACTCATCACAACATCTCATACCCCGAACGCCCACCATACCGATCCCCAGACTATAAATATCGACCGAAGTCGATCTGCCAGCTCAACAGCTGAGGACACCAGGGCAAGTCCTGCAGAACCCGCCTGGGCCTTATCACAACATCACATCGTATCTCAACATCGTCACCACCACCTCCTCCTCCAACTCCAATGCATATGAAATGCTCAACAATAATTAATGCAATGCAATATGTATATAAATCACTGAACCGATAAATCATAAAGTCAAGCCGCTTATCTGATGTTGTGATATCATACTCAATACGATCAAATCAGTCAATCACCTTTCCGAATATAAATGATAACGTAAATCAACAACCAGGAATCAAGTCAACACAATTCAACAATGACGATAATAAGACAAGTGTATTTCCCTACCTCAAGGTGCCAGCAAATCCAATTAAGCAGTTAAGCAGTCCAGAAATAAAGCAATGAATTGGATTATCGATCCATCACGAATCCGTCACCTAAAACAATTATAATATTTATTATTACTAATTACTAAATATAGAATTTCCCAAAATAGAAGCTTCCCGAAATACAATCCCGACACCAAACTTATGCCCAACTGATAAAAATAACCCGATTAGTATTTGACCCAACTTCCCAAAAATGGTAACTTTCCCGATATAGAAACTTTTCTATTAAACCCGTCTCCAATTAATTAATTATGATTAATTATTATTTTATTGTAAATAACTCGGAACTAAACCAAAATGATAATTAAAGGGTTAAACGAATTATGCGATTAAGAAAACCCGAATCAAACATTGAATAAATCAACAACCCGACTCAAAACTTAAATACATTATTCCGTCACCGCTACCTAATATTAACTTAGTAACTAAAACTAATAATGTAAATAATAGAAATATTAGAAATATACATATTCTCCGA
Source organism: Silene latifolia (assembly GCF_048544455.1). Lineage (NCBI taxonomy): Eukaryota > Viridiplantae > Streptophyta > Magnoliopsida > Caryophyllales > Caryophyllaceae > Silene > Silene latifolia. Next base: position 64,127,689 of record NC_133527.1, read on the forward strand.
CTTACTAAAATAGAAACCGTAACAAAATCACCCAAAATAACGACTCAAGCCGACACACAAACACCCCCTCTTTCAACCCGTCACTACTCACTCCACAACCACCAACCCTCACCGCCGACCACCGGCCCGACACTGTGTCCGGCCTGGTCACCTCCCACCACCACCAACGTGGTCGACCCACGCCGGTGGTCAGAACCACCACCACCAACACCCCCTGCTTGCGTCCCTACCGCCACAACCAGCCCCCTTTTCAACTCGCCTGCCACCACGACACAACCCCTCCTCCTTACCAACCACCACCCCTGAAACCACCGTTGAAAGACGACCCTGACACACGTGGCACCACCGATTCGACCTCCCCCGAGTCCACGGTGGTGCCACCCCATTACCCTATGTCCGAAATGCAACACAAACCCGCATTTCGGACCCGACACCTAATCACCACCACCGCCACCACCAACAAAGAACGACAACCACTCAACCCACCACCCCACGACTCGACTCACCACCAAAGAACACAACCCACACCCCGACAACTACTATAACAGCCCCTAAACAACGCACAACTCAGATCAAACTACCGTGACAAAATGAAAAACAGAGAACCTTACCTATGACGGCGTCGACGACCGTGCTATTCCGGCCGGATCTGACCACCCTCGTCCACCGAATGACCTCCCTAGACTCACGGCAGACCCTACACCCTCCACACTCACCAGCGCGCGTTCGTTGGCTGTAAATAGTGCGTGAGGCGTGAAAGAAGAAAGGTTGGTGATGGTGATGTGTAGAAATGACGGTATGAAGGGAATTAGGTTTTAGGGTAGATTAGGGTTTAGTTTTAGGGTTTGGTGAGTGGTAAAAGGTAAATGGGTAAGTGGGTAAATGGGCTATGACATCTTGACCCAAAACTATAAACCCGACTCATCTTACAACATGAATCCGACTCGTTACCTTTACGTTATCATTAAATAATAAAAACTCGCTCAATCGATAATAAAATACGGGGTATTACAGTCTTCCCCCCTTAAAATGAACTTCGTCCCGAAGTTCGCTCCCGTACTCAACCTCAGAAGGGTATTGTACATCATAAATACGGACGTCACGTATTTCTAACACAGTTAACACACACTTTTGACACATCAATTAAACATAACAGACACGAATTGTTACATTCTGCCCTCCTAAAAATAAACTTCGTCCCGAAGTTTAACTCGTCTTCACATAACCCAACTAACTACAACTAATAACTACCTGAGAACACAAATGTATAACAACTAAATAATCATCTGCATCTAAATTCCGATCTCGAACTCAAGTAACTCAATAACCATGGTCTCACTGGACCGTAAACGTAACTCGGCACAAAGGCCCCCACAGCTCAATACTAGTGGCCAATCTCAAACTCAATATCAATAGTCTAACCAGACTCTCTTTTTACACATCCACCAACTAACAGAAGTAGGAACAAAACATATAGAACTCATTTGCATAGGTACCCCACAACGAGACGTCAACTTGATCAAACTACAATCTACAACAAGTGCAATTTAAGCATTAAGATTTACAATCCTACCCGACTAGAAACATGGTTACGTCCTCGTAACCTCTTTCAACTTTCATATACATACGCAACAAAATATTATCAACCACTTGTGACAGGAAAGAACACATAATAAGAGATTGCGCATTAACGTTAAGGTCGAAACAAGGTTCTATTATGGAATTAACTGGTTGTCAACAAGTAACATTTATTGCTAGCTTATGCCTAACTTAAAAACACAACATCGAACTAAAGAATAACAAGAAAAGAACCAAGGGTTACACGGTTTCACAACTAAACAAATTTGATGATTAATTATAGACTATGAACAAGCGAGAGCAAAATCAACAAAACAATTGAAGAACTTCTCACATTTGTAAACACATCACAGAAATAGATCTACCCCTACTATCTATCACAATCACAGGACCTTATTGACACGTCCATTCAACCCTTTACTCACTCACTGGTTTAGGTCACGAATTAGGTCGATGAATTTAAGCAATCTAACAACATACCCATAATTCATACATTAAATTATAAAAATTGTTTGCACGATATCAATTCTGAAAACATGTTTCCCAATAAAAGTAACTACATATGATCTATGACAACGACAACATTACTTCCATATCACCCTATGTTTCACATTTTAGCAACTATATCATTCAATTGTGTCCAGCAACTTAGTATAATTCATTCTCAACAAAACAAGAGATATTGTATAAATAGTTTAAACATATACATTTGCCATCATATACTTTGTAGAACACTAGCTATGATAAAAGATTAGCAATTTGAACAACTTCTCTGATTTGCACGATTGAATAATTAGGCAACTCGTAGGCTCAATTAAATGTAACTATAATGACTATTATTTAAACCAATGCATATCATGTGAATCATCAAAAGAGTTATCCCATTATAATTGCAAACATAGTTATCATGACGATTTCTTTATTATAATATAATTGATAGTAACGACTCGAGAATATAGATATACCAATTGTCATGTTATATCAAACAGTTTCCTTTATATCACACCCATACAATTGCAAGAATCACTTTAGCATTTTATGACAACATAATAACGAACATATTCAATAAGGAATAACAACATTGGTTATTGTCATGTTATAGTTTTAGGTCCAACTGAAATAATTTAATGTGATGGAAGTAATAAATATAACTATTGGCACACAACTCATATGCAAGACATTAGAACTTAGATGCATCCTATATGTGTGAACATTTGGACATACTCATTACTATCATCCATGTGTAAACAATTAGACATAATTATTATAATTATTCATGCGAGTATATTAAAACAATCAATTAACTTTTAACGCCGTCAACTTACCAGATATGACAATATAGTTTTATATCTACATATATCCGACCACTACGCAGATAAGATGCACACCCAGAGACATTACACCCTGCCAAATGTATACAAAGTATGCAAGCAACTGGACTCGTATAAACATTTCACCCTCGATTAAGAACCAAATTAAGCTATCCAATTTTACTCATGCTTTCATGCCAACAATGTCATCAACTAAGTTTTAATTTTTTTTTTTTTTTTTTTTTTTTTATCACTCGTTAAGATATATAACTACTGAACCCGCGTGCTACTATCATCATATAAAACATCATAATTTCACATTATTAAGGCCCATGAATTAATCAAACAGCTGTATGGAAACTTAACATGGAACGCACATTTTACAGGTCATGATTCACGTTGTAACTTTCAAAAATCACGAATAACAGCCGTTCAACGAAAACTTGAGTTGTATTACTTTTCATAACATACAAAGAGTTACTAATTCGTGATAAAAAGAATGAGGTCGAAAGTTCAAGAATTCGATTTTTTAAAGAGTTTTACAACTCAGTTGGTCCAAACAAGTATGTGACAGCAATTGGTCCGAAACTTGGGTCAGTTTGCAAAGCTTACCATTTAATATAGAGACATCAAGAATTTTCGTGGCCTATCAATTTGAAAACGTATGCGAACCTTCTAGTCGATGGAGTTGGAATTATGCAAAAATCATTTATACAAATTAAATGAGGATTTTTACAAAATCGTTGGTCAAAACATCACTGCACAGGAACTTCCCGACCACAGTCCACTAAAACATTTATTACTCCTAATCCTTATATCCTATAAACATAAAACCAACGCCAAATGAACACTAACTCACGAGGCTATCTCTCATAAAATTTCATCCATAGAAAATTAACAGAAAAGAAATGGCAGTTATGTCAATTACAGAGTAAAATCAAACGGAACGGATTTCAACACTAAATCATTCATTTTCCATGTTTCAAACTCTTACAACCATCCTATCGATACTAACTCATCCTAACTTAATCTCACACCTTTGTATATACATAAACGTCCATCCCATAGAAATCCCTTCGTTTCCCGACCTGCCCCTCACATCTAATCACGAACGTTACGACTAGAAACAAGCAATTCAACGGTGTCTCTCATTACGATCACGATACTATACTAGCATGGCTTAGGGGTCACGTAACCGCATATCACTAGACATAATAATACTATCAGCTCATCATTCAAAGATCTATCCAGGTAATTATCATCAATTCGCAATTATTTTCACGCTCACGATTACCACCAGTCAACACTTCATTGATTATTAAACTGAACACGAAAATTTATTCTCATCTCCACGACATCATATGGTCACGTCATCATTTATACAAAACACTTACTGTAACGTTGTCCGGCAGAATGGTTAGAATATATGGTCTCAGGGTATACATCAACTCAATTATACCCAAGGTTTTCCTTCTAACTGCCCCATTCACTCGTTTTCTCTTGGGTTGCCTGGTTCAAAACTGAGAGGGCAAAAGAGCACGTATTAAGGGCGCCTTCTTAACCGCACTGTGAGCCCCTAACAGTTTATTCCCAGGGGTTCATTTTATTTAGACACATCCTACGTTCATTGGGTTCATTGGTTTAGGCCTGAGGATCGTTCGCTCTGATACCACTTTGTAACACCCCGGTTTATGAAGGAGCCTTTAGCAAGACATTCCCTAATAAACCGGACTGTTACCATCTCGGTTTCCCGAGGTAGTGAATAACAAAGTACAACAATACCAAAGTACTTTAATTTAAAACTTAACGGTTACGTGTTTATTACAAATTATCCAACTAATACTTAATATAAAATAAATACAACCCGCAGCGGAAAAATAAATTAAGTGATAAATCTTCTATGTGGTCTAGACTTCTAGGTAGATTGGCCAAATCCTCACGCATCCCATAGCTCCCAAGTCAGTTAATCTTTAGTACCTGTCAAATCTGCTCCCCATCATGGTTCATCACAGGTGTTCACGAATACACAGGGTCAACCACGAGGTTGAGTAGGGAAAACAATAAACAATAAAATATGATATGCATGATACTCCGCCACCTCCATCCCCATCTCAACTCATCACAACATCTCATACCCCGAACGCCCACCATACCGATCCCGGTAGACTATAAATATCGACCGAAGTCGATCTGCCAGCTCAACAGCTGAGGACACCAGGGCAAGTCCTGCAGAACCCGCCTGGGCCTTATCACAACATCACATCGTATCTCAACATCGTCACCACCACCTCCTCCTCCAACTCCAATGCATATGAAATGCTCAACAATAATTAATGCAATGCAATATGTATATAAATCACTGAACTGATAAATCATAAAGTCAAGCCAGTTACCCGATGTTGTGATATCATACTCAATACGATCAAATCAGTCAATCACCTTTCCGAATATAAATGATAACGTAAATCAACAACCAGGAATCAAGTCAACACAATTCAACAATGACGATAATAAGACAAGTGTATTTCCCTACCTCAAGGTGCCAGCAAATCCAATTAAGCAGTTAAGCAGTCCAGAAATAAAGCAATGAATTGGATTATCGATCCATCACGAATCCGTCACCTAAAACAATTATAATATTTATTATTACTAATTACTAAATATAGAATTTCCCAAAATAGAAGCTTCCCGAAATACAATCCCGACACCAAACTTATGCCCAACTGATAAAAATAACCCGATTAGTATTTGACCCAACTTCCCAAAAATGGTAACTTTCCCGATATAGAAACTTTTCTATTAAACCCGTCTCCAATTAATTAATTATGATTAATTATTATTTTATTGTAAATAACTCGGAACTAAACCAAAATGATAATTAAAGGGTTAAACGAATTATGCGATTAAGAAAACCCGAATCAAACATTGAATAAATCAACAACCCGACTCAAAACTTAAATACATTATTCCGTCACCGCTACCTAATATTAACTTAGTAACTAAAACTAATAATGTAAATAATAGAAATATTAGAAATATACATATTCTCCGACTTACTAAAATAGAAACCGTAACAAAATCACCCAAAATAACGACTCAAGCCGACACACAAACACCCCCTCTTTCAACCCGTCACTACTCACTCCACAACCACCAACCCTCACCGCCGACCACCAGGCCTGACACCAGGTCTGGCCTGGTCACCTCCCACCACCACCAACGTGGTCGACCCACGCCGGTGGTCAGAACCACCACCACCAACACCCCCTGCTTGCGTCCCTACCGCCACAACCAGCCCCCTTTTCAACTCGCCTGCCACCACGACACAACCCCTCCTCCTTACCAACCACCACCCCTGAAACCACCGTTGAAAGACGACCCTGACACACGTGGCACCACCGGTTCGACCTCCCCCGAGTCCACGGTGGTGCCACCCCATTACCCTATGTCTGAAATGCAACACAAACCCGCATTTCAGACCCGACACCTAATCACCACCACTGCCACCACCAACAGCAACGACAACCACTCAACCCACCACCCCACGACTCGACTCACCACCAGCAACACAACCCACACCCCGACAACTACTATAACAGCCCCTAAACAACGCACAACTCAGATCAAACTACCGTGACAAAATGAAAAACAGAGAACCTTACCTATGACGGCCGTCGACCTGTGCTATTCCGGCCAGTACAGCCACCCTCGTCCACCAGTAACAGCCTCCCTAGACTCACGGCAGACCCTACACCCTCCACACTCACCAGCGCGCGTTCGTTGGCTGTAAATAGTGCGTGAGGCGTGAAAGAAGAAAGGTTGGTGATGGTGATGTGTAGAAATGACGGTATGAAGGGAATTAGGTTTTAGGGTAGATTAGGGTTTAGTTTTAGGGTTTGGTGAGTGGTAAAAGGTAAATGGGTAAGTGGGTAAATGGGCTATGACATCTTGACCCAAAACTATAAACCCGACTCATCTTACAACATGAATCCGACTCGTTACCTTTACGTTATCATTAAATAATAAAAACTCGCTCAATCGATAATAAAATACGGGGTATTACAATAAATGGTTCACACAACGAGTCACAATGACTAATGAACATGGATAAATGGTTTGCACAACAAGTCACAAGGACTAATGAACAAGGACAAATGGTTAGAACAACAAGTCACCATGACAAGGATAAATGGATCACACAACGAGTCAGAAGGACTAATTAACAAGCACAAATGGTTCACAAAACAAGTCACAAGGACTAAAGAACAAGGACAATTGGTTCACACAACGAGTCACAAGGATTAACGAACAAGGACAAATGGTTCACACAACGAGTCAAGATGACTAATGAACAAGGATAAATGGTTAGCAGAACAAGTCACAATGACAAGGACAAATGGTTCACACAACAAGTCACATGGACTAATGAACAAGGATAAATGGTTTCAACAAAAAGTCTCATGGACTAATGAACAAGGACAAATGGTTCACACAACGAGTCACAAGGATTAATGAACATGGACAAATGTTTAGAACAACAAGTCACTATGACAAGGACAAATAGTTCACACAACGAATCAAAATGACTAATTATCAAGCATAAATGGTTCACACAACGAGTCACAAGGACTAAAGACCATGGACCAATGGTTCACACAATGAGTCACAAGGGATAATGAACAAGGACAAATTGTTCACACAACGAGTCACAAGGATTAATGAACAAGGATAAATGGTTCACACAACGAGCAAAAGGATTAATGAACAAGGATAAATAGTTCACACAACGAGTCACAATGACTAATGAACAAGGATAAATGGTTAGCACAACAAGTCACAATGACAAGGATAAATTATTCACACAACGAGTCACATGGAATAATGAACAAGGACAAATGGTTCATAGAACGAGTCACAAGGACTAATAAACAAGAAAATGGATCACACAACGAGTCATAAGGACTAATAAACAATGACAAATCGTTCACAGAAAGAGTCTCAAAGACTAATGAACAAGGACAAATGGTTAGCGCACCAAGTTCCATTCACAAGGACAAATGGTTCACACAACGAGTCCCAAGGACTAATGAACAAGGTCAAATGGTTTACACAACGAGTCACATGGACAAATGAACAAGGACAAATGGTTCACACAACGAGTCACAAGGATTAACGAACAAGGACAAATGGTTCACACAACGAGTCAAGATGACTAATGAACAAGGATAAATGGTTAGCAGAACAAGTCACAATGACAAGGACAAATGGTTCACACAACAAGTCACATGGACTAATGAACAAGGATAAATGGTTTCAACAAAAAGTCTCATGGACTAATGAACAAGGACAAATGGTTCACACAACGAGTCACAAGGATTAATGAACATGGACAAATGTTTAGAACAACAAGTCACTATGACAAGGACAAATAGTTCACACAACGAATCAAAATGACTAATAATCAATCATAAATGGTTCACACAACGAGTCACAAGGACTAAAGACCATGGACCAATGGTTCACACAATGAGTCACAAGGGATAATGAACAAGGACAAATTGTTCACACAACGAGTCACAAGGATTAATGAACAAGGATAAATGGTTCACACAACGAGCAAAAGGATTAATGAACAAGGATAAATGGTTCACACAACGAGTCACAATGACTAATGAACAAGGATAAATGGTTAGCACAACAAGTCACAATGACAAGGATAAATTATTCACACAACGAGTCTCATGGAATAATGAACAAGGACAAATGGTTCATAGAACGAGTCACAAGGACTAATAAACAACAAAATGGATCACACAACGAGTCATAAGGACTAATAAACAATGACAAATCGTTCACACAAAGAGTCTCAAAGACTAATGAACAAGGACAAATGGTTAGCGCATCAAGTTCCATTCACAAGGACAAATGGTTCACACAACGAGTCCCAAGGACTAATAAACAAGGTCAAATGGTTTACACAACGAGTCACATGGACAAATGAACAAGGACAAATGGTTCACACAACGAGTCACAATGACTAATGAACAAGGATAAATGGTTAGCACAATAAGTCACAATGACAAGGACAAAATTATTCACACAACGTGTCACAAGGACTAATGAACAAGGACAAATGGTTTACACAACAAGTCACAAGGACTAAGAACAAGGACAAATGTGTTACACAATGAGTCACAAGGACTAATGAACATGGACAAATGGTTAGAACAACAAGTCACCATGACAAGGATAAATGGATCACACAACGAGTCACAAGGACTAATTAACAAGCACAAATGGTTCACACAACGAGTCACAAGGACTAAACAACAAGGACAAATGGTTCACACAACGAGTCACAAGGGATAATGAAAAAGGACAAATGGTTCACACAACGAGTCACAATGATTAATGAACAAGGACAAATGTTTCACACAACGAGTCACAATGACTACTGAACAAGGATAAATGGTTAGCAGAACAAGTCCCAATGATAAGGACAAATGGTTCACACAACCCTAAAGGTATGGCCACTCATAGTAATAAGTCCGGTCATCCTCGTGCCCCTCAAAAGCTCGCACACCGGCTCGTAGAAATCAAACCTCTCAAGTGACGTACGAGTCACATGGACTAATGAACAAGGACAAATGGTTCATACAACGAGTCACAAGGACCAATAAACAAGGAAAAATGGATCACACAACGAGTCATAAGGACAAATGAACAATGAGAAATGATTCACACAAAGAGTCTCAAGGACAAATGAACAAGGACAAATGGTTAGCACATGAAGTTCCATTGACAAGGACAAATGGTTCACACAACGAGTCACAAGGACTAATGAACAAGGATAAATGGTTTCAACAACAAGTCTCATGGACTAATGAACAAGGACAAATGATTCACACAACGAGTCACAAGGACTAATGAACATGGACAAATGGTTAGAACAACAAGTCACTATGACAAGGACAAATAGTTCACACAACGAATCACAAGGACTAATTACCCAGCACAAATGGTTCACACAACGAGTCACATGGACTAAAGAACAAGGATAAATGATTCACACAACGAGTCACAAGGGATAATGAACAAGGACAAATGGTTCACACAACGAGTCACAAGGATTAATGAAAAAGGATAAATGGTTCACACAACGAGTCACAATGACTAATGAACAAGGATAAATGGTTAGAACAACAAGTCACAAGGACTAATGAACAAGGACAAATGGTTAGAACAACAAGTCACCATGATAAGGATAAATGGATCACACAACGAGTGAGAAGGACTAATTAACAAGCACAAATGGTTCACACAACAAGTCACAAGGACTAAAGAACAAGGACAATTGGTTCACACAACGAGTCACAAGGGATAATGAACAAGGACAAATGGTTCACACAACGAGTCACAAGGATTAATGAACAAGGTCAAATGGTTCACACAACGAGTCATGATGACTAATGAACAAGGATAAATGGTTAGCAGAACAAGTCACAATGACAAGGACAAATGGTTCACACAATAAGTCACATGGACTAATGAACAAGGACAAATGGTTAGCACATGAAGTTCCATTGACAAGGACAAATGGTTCACACAACGAGTCACAGGGACTAATGAACAAGGACAAATGGTTTCAACAAAAAGTCTCATGTACTAATGAACAAGGACAAATGGTTCACACAACGAGTCACAATGACTAATGAACAAGGATAAATGGTTAGCACAATATGTCACAATGACAAGGAAAAACTTATTCACACAACGTGTCACAAGGACTAATGAACAAGGACAAATGGTTTACACAAAAAGTCACAAGGACTAAGAACAAGGACAAATGTTTTACACAATGAGTCACAAGGACTAATGAACATGGACAAATGGTTAGAACAACAAGTCACCATGACAAGGATAAATGGATCACACAACGAGTCACAAGGACTAATTAACAAGCAAAAATGGTTCACACAACGTGTCACAAGGACTAAAGAACAAGGACAAATTGTTCACACAACGAGTCACAAGGGATAATGAAAAAGGACAAATGGTTCACACAACGAGTCACAATGATTAATGAACAAGAACAAATGTTTCACACCACGAGTCACAATGACTAATGAACAAGGATAAATGGTTAGCAGAACAAGTCACAATGACAAGGACAAATGGTTCACACAACCCTAAAGGTATGGCCACTCATAGTAATAAGTCCGGTCATCCTCGTGCCCCTCAAAAGCTCGCACACCGGCTCGTAGAAATCAAACCTCTCAAGTGACGTACGAGTCACATGGACTAATGAACAAGGACAAATGGTTCATACAACGAGTCACAAGGACTAATAAACAAGGAAAAATGGATCACACAACGAGTCATAAGGACAAATGAACAATGACAAATGATTCACACAAAGAGTCTCAAGGACAAATGAACAAGGACAAATGGTTAGCACATGAAGTTCCATTGACAAGGACAAATGGTTCACACAACGAGTCACAAGGACTAATGAACAAGGACAAATGGTTTCAACAACAAGTCTCATGGACTAATGAACAAGGACAAATGATTCACACAACGAGTCACAAGGACTAATGAACATGGACAAATGGTTAGAACAACAAGTCACTATGACAAGGACAAATGGTTCACACAACGAGTCACAAGGGATAATGAACAAGGACAAATGGTTCACACAACGAGTCACAAGGATTAATGAACAAGGATAAATGGTTCACACAACGAGTCACAATGACTAATGAACAAGGATAAATGGTTAGCACAACAAGTCACAAGGACTAATGAACAAGGACAAATGGTTAGAACAACAAGTCACCATGACAAGGATAAATTGATCACACAACGAGTCAGAAGGACTAATTAACAAGCACAAATGGTTCACACAACAAGTCACAAGGACTAAAGAACAAGGACAATTGGTTCACACAACGAGTCACAAGGGACAATGAACAAGGACAAATGGTTCACACAACGAGTCACAAGGATTAACGAACAAGGACAAATGGTTCACACAACGAGTCACGATGACTAATGAACAAGGATAAATGGTTAGCAGAACAAGTCACAATGACAAGAACAAATGGTTCACACAACAAGTCACATGGACTAATGTACAAGGACAAATGGTTAGCACATGAAGTTCCATTGACAAGGACAAATGGTTCACACAACGAGTCACAAGGACTAATGAACAAGGACAAATGGTTTCAACAACAAGTCTCATGCACTAATGAACAAGGACAAATGATTCACACAACTAGTCACAAGGACTAATGAACATGGACAAATGGTTAGAACAACAAGTCACTATGACAAGGACAAATAGTTCACACAACGAATCACAATGACTAATTAACCAGCACAAATGGTTCACACAACGAGTCACATGGACTAAAGAACAAGGACAAATGGTTCACACAACGAGTCACAAGGGATAATGAACAAGGACAAATGGTTCACACAACGAGTCACAAGGATTAATGAACAAGGATAAATGGTTCACATAACGAGTCACAATGACTAATGAACAAGGATAAATGGTTAGCACAACAAGTCACAAGGACTAATGAACAAGGACAAATGGTTAGAACAACAAGTCACCATGACAAGGATAAATGGATCACACAACGAGTGAGAAGGACTAATTAACAAGCACAAATGGTTCACACAACAAGTCACAAGGACTAAAGAACAAGGATAATTGGTTCACACAACGAGTCACATGGGATAATGAACAAGGACAAATGGTTCACACAACGAATCACAAGGATTAATGAACAAGGTCAAATGGTTCACACAACGAGTCATGATGACTAATGAACAAGGATAAATGGTTAGCAGAACAAGTCACAATGACAAGGACAAATGGTTCACACAACAAGTCACATGGACTAATGTACAAGGACAAATGGTTAGCACATGAAGTTCCATTGACAAGGACAAATGGTTCACACAACGAGTCACAAGGACTAATGAACAAGGACAAATGGTTTCAACAACAAGTCTCATGCACTATTGAACAAGGACAAATGATTCACACAACTAGTCACAAGGACTAATGAACATGGACAAATGGTTAGAACAACAAGTCACTATGACAAGGACAAATAGTTCACACAACGAATCACAATGACTAATTAACCAGCACAAATGGTTCACACAACGAGTCACATGGACTAAAGAACAAGGACAAATGGTTCACACAACGACACACAAGGGATAATGAACAAGGACAAATGGTTCACACAACGAGTCACAAGGATTAATAAACAAGGATAAATGGTTCACACAACGAGTCACAATGACTAATGAACAAGGATAAATGGTAAGCACAACAAGTCACAAGGACTAATGAACAAGGACAAATGGTTAGAACAACAAGTCACCATGACAAGGATAAATGGATCACACAACTAGTCAGAAGGACTAATTAACAAGCACAAATGGTTCACACAACAAGTCACAAGGACTAAAGAACAAGGACAATTGGTTCACACAACGAGTCACAAGGGACAATGAACAAGGACAAATGGTTCACACAACGAGTCACAAGGATTAACGAACAAGGACAAATGGTTCACACAACGAGTCAGGATGACTAATGAACAAGGATAAATGGTTAGCAGAACAAGTCACAATGACAAGAACAAATGGTTCACACAACAAGTCACATGGACTAATGAACAAGGACAAATGGTTAGCACATGAAGTTCCATTGACAAGGACAAATGGTTCACACAACGAGTCACAGGGACAATGAACAAGGACAAATGGTTTCAACAAAAAGTCTCATGGACTAATGAACAAGGACAAATGGTTCACACAACGAGTCACAAGGACTAATGAACATGGATAAATGGTTAGTACAACAAGTCACCATGACAAGGACAAATAGTTCACACAACGAATCACAAGGACTAATTAACCAGCACAAATGGTTCACACAACGAGTCACATGGACTAAAGAACAAGGACAAATGGTTCACACTATGAGTCATAAGAGATAATGAACAAGGACAAATGGTTCACACAACGAGTCACAAGGATTAATGAACAAGGATAAATGGTTCACATAACGAGTCACAATGACTAATGAACAAGGATAAATGGTTAGCACAACAAGTCACAAGGACTAATGAACAAGGACAAATGGTTAGAACAACAAGTCACCATGACAAGGATAAATGGATCACACAACGAGTGAGAAGGACTAATTAACAAGCACAAATGGTTCACACAACAAGTCACAAGGACTAAAGAACAAGGACAATTGGTTCACACAACGAGTCACATGGGATAATGAACAAGGACAAATGGTTCACACAACGAATCACAAGGATTAATGAACAAGGTCAAATGGTTCACACAACGAGTCATGATGACTAATGAACAAGGATAAATGGTTAGCAGAACAAGTCACAATGACAAGGACAAATGGTTCACACAACAAGTCACATGGACTAATGTACAAGGACAAATGGTTAGCACATGAAGTTCCATTGACAAGGACAAATGGTTCACACAACGAGTCACAAGGACTAATGAACAAGGACAAATGGTTTGAACAACAAGTCTCATGCACTAATGAACAAGGACAAATGATTCACACAACTAGTCACAAGGACTAATGAACATGGACAAATGGTTAGAACAACAAGTCACTATGACAAGGACAAATAGTTCACACAACGAATCACAATGACTAATTAACCAGCACAAATGGTTCACACAACGAGTCACATGGACTAAAGAACAAGGACAAATGGTTCACACAACGACACACAAGGGATAATGAACAAGGACAAATGGTTCACACAAAGAGTCACAAGGATTAATAAACAAGGATAAATGGTTCACACAACGAGTCACAATGACTAATGAACAAGGATAAATGGTAAGCACAACAAGTCACAAGGACTAATGAACAAGGACAAATGGTTAGAACAACAAGTCACCATGACAAGGATAAATGGATCACACAACTAGTCAGAAGGACTAATTAACAAGCACAAATGGTTCACACAACAAGTCACAAGGACTAAAGAACAAGGACAATTGGTTCACACAACGAGTCACAAGGGATAATGAACAAGGACAAATGGTTCACACAACGAGCCACAAGGATTAACGAACAAGGACAAATGGTTCACACAACGAGTCACGATGACTAATGAACAAGGATAAATGGTTAGCAGAACAAGTCACAATGACAAGGACAAATGGTTCACACGACAAGTCACATGGACTAATAAACAAGGATAAATGGTTTCAACAAAAAGTCTCATGGACTAATGAACAAGGACAAATGGTTCACACAACGAGTCACAAGGATTAATGAACATGGACAAATGTTTAGAAAAACAACTCACTATGACAAGGACAAATAGTTCACACAACGAATCAAAATGACTAATTATCAAGCATAAATGGTTCACACAACGAGTCACAAGGACTAAAGACCATGGACCAATGGTTCACACAATGAGTCACAAGTGATAATGAACAAGGACAAATTGTTCACACAACGAGTCACAAGGATTAATGAACAAGGATAAATGGTTCACACAACGAGCAAAAGGATTAATGAACAAGGATAAATGGTTCACACAACGAGTCACAGTGACTAATGAACAAGGATAAATGGTTAGCACAACAAGTCACAATGACAAGGATAAATTATTCACACAACGAGTCACATGGAATAATGAACAAGGACAACTGGTTCATAGAACGAGTCACAAGGACTAATAAACAAGAAAATGGATCACACAACGAGTCATAAGGACTAATAAACAATGACAAATCGTTCACACAAAGAGTCTCAAAGACTAATGAACAAGGACAAATGGTTAGCGCATCAAGTTCCATTCACAAGGACAAATGGTTCACACAACGAGTCCCATGGACTAATGAAGGTCAAATGGTTTACACAACGAGTCACATGGACAAATGAGCAAGGACAAATGGTTCACACAACGAGTCACGATGACTAATGAACAAGGATAAATGGTTATCACAATAAGTCACAATGACAAGGACAAAATTATTCACACAACGTGTCACAAGGACAAATGGTTTACACAACAAGTCACAAGGACTAAGAACAAGGACAAATGTGTTACACAATGAGTCACAAGGACTAATGAACATGGACAAATGGTTAGAACAACAAGTCACCATGACAAGGATAAATGGATCACACAACGAGTCACAAGGACTAATTAACAAGCACAAATGGTTCACACAACGAGTCACAAGGACTAAAGAACAAGGACAAATGGTTCACACAACGAGTCAGAAGGGATAATGAAAAAGGACAAATGGTTCACACAACGAGTCACAATGATTAATGAACAAGGACAAATGTTTCACACAACGAGTCACAATGACTAATGAACAAGGATAAATGGTTAGCAGAACAAGTCACAATGACAAGGACAAATGGTTCACACAACGAGTCACATGGACTAATGAACAAGGACAAATGGTTCATACAACGAGTCACAAGGACTAATAAACAAGGAAAAATGGATCACACAACGAGTCATAAGGACAAATGAACAATGACAAATGATTCACACAAAGAGTCTCAAGGACAAATGAACAAGGACAAATGGTTAGCACATGAAGTTCCATTGACAAGGACAAATGGTTCACACAACGAGTCACAAGGACTAATGAACAAGGACAAATAGTTTCAACAACAAGTCTCATGGACTAATGAACAAGGACAAATGATTCACACAACGAGTCACAAGGACTAATGAACATGGACAAATGGTTAGAACAACAAGTCACTATGACAAAGACAAATAGTTCACACAACGAATCACAAGGACTAATTAACCAGCACAAATGGTTCACACAACGAGTCACATGGACTAAAGAACAAGGACAAATGGTTCACACAACGAGTCACAAGGGATAATGAACAAGGACAAATGGTTCACACAACGAGTCACAAGGATTAATGAACAAGGATAAATGGTTCACACAACGAGTCACAATGACTAATGAACAAGGATAAATGGTTAGCACAACAAGTCACAAGGACTAATGAACAAGGACAAATGGTTAGAACAACAAGTCACCATGACAAGGATAAATGGATCACACAACGAGTCAGAAGGACTAATTAACAAGCACAAATGGTTCACACAACAAGTCACAAGGACTAAAGAACAAGGACAATTGGTTCACACAACGAGTCACAAGGGATAATGATCAAGGACAAATGGTTCACACAACGAGTCACAAGGATTAACGAACAAGGACAAATGGTTCACACAACGAGTCACGATGACTAATGAACAAGGATAAATGGTTAGCAGAACAAGTCACAATGACAAGAACAAATGGTTCACACAACAAGTCACATGGACTAATGAACAAGGACAAATGGTTAGCACATGAAGTTCCATTGACAAGGACAAATGGTTTACACAACGAGTCACAGGGACTAATGAACAAGGACAAATGGTTTCAACAAAAAGTCTCATGGACTAATGAACAAGGACAAATGGTTCACACAACGAGTCACAAGGATTAATGAACATGGACAAATGTTTAGAACAACAAGTCACTATGACAAGGACAAATAGTTCACACAACGAATCAAAAGGACTAATTATCAAGCATAAATGGTTCACACAACGAGTCACAAGTACTAAAGACCATGGACCAATGGTTCACACAATGAGTCACAAGGGATAATTGAAGGAAATGTAGATTCATATACATAAAAACATACTCATATATGTCTAAACTAATTTGTCATAAAATTAAAACGAATCTTATGCATGCAAACAATAATATAAATAGAGGAGAAATCATGTCCTTACATTGTAGATTTCGGCTATTAGGGCACAAGAGAGATCACTTTTCTCTTCTTGTTCTTGAGCTTTTCCTTTATGGATGAACAAGATCTAAGTACAAGATCTCTCCCCAAGCTTTATACCCAAGGCTTAACATCTTGTGGCTCTTTGAATAATTTCTCCCACTCTGTCTTCAAAAATAAACTTGTATTTTAGAAAGACAGCTTCATGAGCCGCAAACCCGTCGTACTCGTGGTAATTGAAAAGGGAAAAATGAGCATTTGTTTCTTGTGAAAACTTACAAACATGGTACCCTTACCATTTCATATCTCATATGATTCGTATTAGTGAAAAATAATTTAGACAAAAATGATAAAAACCCCAAAAGGATCAAGTAACTCAAAGTAACTTGATTGAAATCCAAACCATATCGAATAGCGTTTGATTTCTTATCCATCCACACATTATTTCATAATGCGTGCTAAGAGAGATTAACTTGTGATACTATATCACATTTCCTTTGGCTTATATCAAAGTCTTCACTTTGATAATCCCATCACGACTAAATCGTGATTCCTTGAACTCTTGAACCTCTTCAAAGATTTCTCTATTTACCTTATTAAGTGAACATATTAGTGTCAACTTAAATCGTTGGTAAAAGATAATGATCAACCTATTTTGGATCGATGATATACAACCTCGATCACCTTTTCAACCAAAAGGCACGAGACATCTTGCTTTGAATACAAGATACGCATATACCATTAACAATCTAATGGTTTCAAGAGTACTCGATAACTCTTTGCGTTCATCATTCCAAAATTTAAGGTTTAATCTTGGGTTACCAATTTGAGTCTTACATCATCTTCATGATATATCATTCTAGTTTGGTTTAGAATATAATCACCTTGATGATGGGCTAGCCATACATCAAATCATGGTGTAAAGGGTCACAAAGGTGAAAACCTCTTTTGTATCTTAACAAGTTTATATTCTTATTTAGAGTTTATGCACTTAATAGTCATAATTAAGTACAACTTTAAATCCAAAAACTAGATTGAGTACACAATTACTCTATCTCTCGACATTATTGTTGCTAGTCGTCATATTCTAATCATCCTATGTATCAAGTACAATGATGAAAACCTCCTTTGGTTTCTAATATTGACGAAGTGGTACTAGCAAAATTTATGTTTAATCAAATAAACATTTAAAGAAGAAGGTCCCATTAGATGTCCCACAACTAACTTGTTGATTCTTCAATAATTTGGGGCAGTTTCCTTTCTTGTGTCCAACATTTAGGACAATGGAAACTTTATCGGTCGGAATTGATAGGTTTAGTATCGTCATTCTCAACAACTTTACCTTTAACATTACCTTGTATCAATTCCATTTACTTCTTGAACCTCGTCCTCATCTTAACGGTTTAAGAGAATGCTCCCACTCATTTCAATGAGTCTTTGCTTTGAGAAGCAAAATTGAATTCATGAAGATTACTCTTCATTTGTTCGTTTTAGTCTTAAAACTTTCATTGAAGTGGTTGCGTTATTTTGGTCAATTACGAATTCTGACAAAACTAATTGCCAAAACAATTTATCGCTTCAAGGTACTTAATTCAATTAAGTATATGAAACATAATCCATTGTAAGTAGAAGTGTTAGTCATGAATCAAAAACCTGTTTGATAATGAATAACTTTAATCTATACTCTTTACAAGAGATCCTTATCAATGGTTCATTTGAGGTTTTAGAAGCAAATTCATATTTTCTTTAGTTACGATGTTTTAAGGAGATTTGAATCAAAAATCAAAATGATATCGTATATGAATTGTGGTAAAGAAATAGAACAATAATAACGGAATAGTGGAAAACTTAACATTTATCGTTATAATAATACTTGTAAATAACAAGTAAAGCATTTACATAGTGACCTCTACCCAACTATGATAAATGATTCCAAGACCCAAATTCATATTGACTTGGGCACGGTATGGCCGATGAAACCCTTATCAATATAACTCGGTGGATTAACGCTTTAATCGATTCTACTTTTAGAACTCTTGGTCGATAAAATTACTCTAATATTTATCTATAGCCCGGAACACATGCAACTACGGTCGCGAATACTTCCGTTGAGCTCAATCCAAATTTCGAATAAATGTGTCCATGATCCAAATCCACATCAACTTGGGCACGGTATGGCCGATGAAACCCTCATCAACATGAATTCGGTGGATTTGACATTTATCACCCACTTCCCCTACGTAACAAGGTTTGTACCCCGGTAGGGCCGAGTGCACTCCCTCACGAAATAGGTTTTCATGGTTTCTACTATTTGGTAAGGCTATGTCTCAATTAATTGTTTTAGCGAGAGGTCATGTCAATTTATTATCTATCACGTTTTAAGTGAACTAAAGCGGTGAACTACGATAATTCGAATTGACACGGTCGATAAACTCGATAAAATAACAATGCATGTTTAGTTATGGCGATTTAGCGATGCATGTGACATAAAATAAAATGCAAGCATAAAAGTAAATAAATCCTAGTATGGCCTTTCCTAAAATAGAAAAACTATTAATCTATTACATATTCGGAAACCAACTCCATTGGTCCCTTGAACTTCGGTTGTGGTACGCATCTCGAGGTAACACCGTCTTTATGTATCGCCATTCTTGAAGAAATCCGTCTTTTGGAAACTCCGGAATGAATAAAATTACATAATAAATTACATAATTTCCTATTATACATTTGTAACTAAAATAAAATAAATCTATTAAATTACAAAACGGTGATACGAGATCACAATAAAAATTACAACCGAATCGATATTCCCATACATTTCGGAAATACCAATTAAAATCTAAGGCCATACTAAGTAAAATTACATAATTCAAAATTACATAAATTAAAAATTATGACAATCATAAAGAAAATGCAGCATTATAATATGTATGAACATGCTCAATTTTTTATGCTAAATCGCCTTTTAAATAGCCAATATCGTATATTACTCGGTTTTTACGGATTTGCGTGATTTCAACATTTTATAATCACAAAAAAAATACATAAACTCATATTTATGCATAAGTTAATTACCCTAACCTCTTAGGACTCAAAATATAGTCTTCACTAATAATTTGACCATAATTAACCCTTATTTATAAAATTGTTCATAAATGGACCAAAAATTACAAAAATAAGCCATTAAACTTCAAATAAATCGAAAAATTTCAAATAAATTCAAAATTTGAAATTTAAACTCATGAACATTCTGGAAAAAATTCCATGACACTCATAATGTTCAAAATCTTAGGTTAAAAATTTCAAAATTTACCTAAAAAACAATGTTGCGGTTTATCGATTTTTAATAAAATAATCATAAAAACATGGAAAAATTATTTTCACTAACTTTTCAATTTTAGATCTGAAAAAGATAATAAAATTCAACATTAGACGTTTTTCCTAAGTCATAGATTATGTTTTATTAATTTTCCACTAATAATGTCACTATTTATGCTATTTTTCTTCAAAAATCCATAAATCATGCAAAAAGACTTCTTTATAGCCAATTATTTTACACACATCTTGTAAAATTGCATGTGACAACATATTAATTTTCTATGACCAGATTCGAAATTTAACTCATATTAACCTATTTTTCACCTAAATCCGAATTTAATAATGAAAAATTCATTTTTCGAGCATAACAAGTCCAAAAATTTTGAAAATTTACAGGTTATCGCAAAATAATATATGTAACAACGTATCCAAAAACCAAGTGAAAATTCGAAGTATAGCTATTTTTAGACCAAAAATGACATTTTTACTCATAAAATCACATTTAAATGCCATTATTGTAAAATATGAACAATAAAAATCCGAAAAATTAACCAAAATATCCTAAAACATTTTAGGACCAGAAATATTAACATGCATGTAATAATTTCGTGATATATCATAATAACACAAATTTTACAAGTTTTATTTGTTATTCATATAACTCGGAAAAACTTTTAACCGATTTGCATGCAAACAACCGTGGCTCTTGATACCAATTGAAGGAAATGTAGATTCATATACATAAAAACATACTCATATATGTCTAAACTAATTTGTCATAAAATTAAAACGGATCTTATGCATGCAAATAATAATATAAATAGAGGAGAAATCATGTCCTTACATTGTAGATTTCGGCTATTAGGGCACAAGAGAGATCACCTTTCTCTTCTTGTTCTTGAGCTTTTCCTTTATGGATGAACAAGATCTAAGTACAAGATCTCTCCCCAAGCTTTATACCCAAGGCTTAACACTTAATCTAATTAATATTATAAGTACTAGTATAATATTAATGTAGTGAAAATTGAACCAAAATTATTTTGGTTTTAAGCTCCTAAAACCGTGTAGAGGAGAAGGAATTTTTTGGGAGTATTTTATCTCTCTAAAACTCTCTTATTTTAGATAAGTTATTGAATGAATGAATAATCACCTTACATTATAGTCTAAGAGGCAAATTAAGGGGAAAAACAATTAGTTTTTCCCTCTTAAAAACCGGACCAAGGGTGAGTGGGAGGGGAGCCAATGCATGCATACATTTGTCTTCACAATGTTTAGTAGGCTTGCATGGCTACTAAAGCATGTAATGATTGTGTTTACCACTTAATAAAACAACCACAATATTAGCTTAAACCTCCTCTTATTTTCGGCACATATGTTAATATGGTATCCATATTATTTTTCAAATTGTCAATATGTCACATGTCATATGTGATATAAATTTGTTATGTATTTTTAACATATTAAAAATCAACGTATTAATAAAAATACGTCACATACAAAAAATCGACTTAGTAATATCATAATTACTTGTGCCAAAATATTTTACCAATTTATAAATCACAACAGATTGTATTTATAATAAATCATTCAATTCCGATTGTTTCTTTAAACAATAATTTCATCCGAGTAATGATACAATTCAATTACTCAGACCGTATCTCATTTAATCACATTTCAATTTGATACGTAAATTTTACT
Source organism: Silene latifolia (assembly GCF_048544455.1). NCBI lineage: Eukaryota > Viridiplantae > Streptophyta > Magnoliopsida > Caryophyllales > Caryophyllaceae > Silene > Silene latifolia. The sequence goes on from NC_133527.1 coordinate 64,150,453, forward strand.
TCCAAAATCGTCCGTCAATTTTCAAGTAATTTAATTAACTCGCAACATTATACGATTAATTAAATAATCAATTAAGAGTATTGTCCTTTAGGTATGACCTAGGGGGTCAACTGATCACCACCGTCACACGACAGTAATGTCAAACTCTAGTCAGCCAATCATTACCGATATATGTTGACCAGTTGACAGTAACAATATTACTTCCCAATTGTATTCTTAAAATGAGATTTAATAATGATATTTAAATCATGTGATCGCACTATTGTTGAGGACACATTTCCCAACAATAATGAACAAGGACAAATTGTTCACACAACGAGTCACAAGGATTAATGAACAAGGATAAATGGTTCACACAACGAGCAAAAGGATTAATGAAGAAGGATAAATGGTTCACACAACGAGTCACAATAACTAATGAACAAGGATAAATGGTTAGCACAACAAGTCACAATGACAAGGATAAATTATTCACACAACGAGTCACATGGAATAATGAAAAAGGACAAATGGTTCATAGAACGAGTCACAAGGACTAATAAACAATGACAAATCGTTCACACAAAGAGTCTCAAAGACTAATGAACGAGGACAAATGGTTAGCGCATCAAGTTCTATTCACAAGGACAAATGGTTCACACAACGAGTCCCAAGGACTAACGAACAAGGTCAAATGGTTTACACAATGAGTCACATGGACAAATGAACAAGGACAAATGGTTCACACAACGAGTCACAATGACTAATGAACAAGGATAAATGGTTAGCACAACAAGTCACAATGACAAGGACAAAATTATTCACACAACGTGTCATAAGGACTAATGAACAAGGACAAATGGTTTACACAACAAGTCACAAGGACTAAGAACAAGGACAAATGTTTTACACAATGAGTCACAAGGACTAATGAACATGGACAAATGGTTAGAACAACAAGTCACCATGACAAGGATAAATGGATCACACAACGAGTCACAAGGACTAATTAACAAGCACAAATGGTTCACACAACGAGTCACAAGGACTATAGAAAAAGGACAAATGGTTCACACAACGAGTCACAAGGGATAATGAAAAAGGACAAATGGTTCACACAACGAGTCACAATGATTAATGAAAAAGGACAAATGGTTCACAAAACGAGTCACAATGACTAATGAACAAGGATAAATGGTTAGCAGAACAAGTCACAATGACAAGGACAAATGGTTCACACAACGTGTCACATGGACTAATGAACAAGGACAAATGGCTCATACAACGAGTCACAAGGACTAATAAAAAAGGAAAAATGGATCACACAACGAGTCATAAGGACAAATGAACAATGACAAATGATTCACACAAAGAGTCTCAAGGACAAATGAACAAGAACAAATGGTTAGCACATGAAGTTCCATTGACAAGGACAAATGGTTCACACAACGAGTCACAAGGACTAATGAACAAGGACAAATGGTTTCAACAACAAGTGTCATGGACAAATGAACAAGGACAAATGATTCACACAACGAGTCACAAGGACTAATGAACATGGACAAATGGTTAGAACAACAAGTCACTATGACAAGGACAAATAGTTCACACAACGAATCACAAGGAATAATTAACCAGCACAAATGGTTCACACAACGAGTCACATGGACTAAAGAACAAGGACAAATGGTTCACACAGCGAGTCACAAGGGATAATGAACAAGGACAAATGGTTCACACAACGAGTCACAAGGATTAATGAACAAGTATAAATGGTTCACACAACGAGTCACAATGACTAATGAACAAGGATAAATGGTTAGCACAACAAGTCACAAGGACTAATGAACAAGGACAAATGGTTAGAACAACAAGACACCATGACAAGGATAAATGGATCACACAACGAGTCAGAAGGACTAATTAACAAGCACAAATGGTTCACACAACAAGTCACAAGGACTAAAGAACAAGGACAATTGGTTCACACAACGAGTCACAAGGGATAATGAACAAGGACAAATGGTTCACACAACGAGTCACAAGGATTAATGAACAAGGATAAATGGTTCACATAACGAGTCACAATGACTAATGAACAAGGATAAATGGTTAGCACAACAAGTCACAAGGACTAATGAACAAGGACAAACGGTTAGAACAACAAGTCACCATGACAAGGATAAATGGATCACACAACGAGTGAGAAGGACTAATTAACAAGCACAAATGGTTAACACAACAAGTCACAAGGACTAAAGAACAAGGACAATTGGTTCACACAACGAGTCACATGGGATAATGAACAAGGACAAATGGTTCACACAACGAGTCACAAGGATTAATGAACAAGGACAAATGGTTCACACAACGAGTCATGATGACTAATGAACAAGGATAAATGGTTAGAAGAACAAGTCACAATGACAAGGACAAATGGTTCACACAACAAGTCACATGGACTAATGAACAAGGACAAATGGTTAGCACATGAAGTTCCATTGACAAGGACAAATGGTTCACACAACGTGTCACACGGACTAATGAACAAGGACAAATGGTTTCAACAACAAGTCTCATGGACGAATGAACAAGGACAAATGATTCACACAACGAGTCACAAGGACTAATGAACATGGACAAATGGTTAGAACAACAAGTCACTATGACAAGGACAAATAGTTCACACAACGAATCACAAGGAATAATTAACCAGCACAAATGGTTCACACAACGAGTCACATGGACTAAAGAACAAGGACAAATGGTTCACACAGCGAGTCACAAGGGATAATGAACAAGGACAAATGGTTCACACAACGAGTCACAAGGATTAATGAACAAGTATAAATGGTTCACACAACGAGTCACAATGACTAATGAACAAGGATAAATGGTAAGCACAACAAGTCACAAGGACTAATGAACAAGGACAAATGGTTAGAACAACAAGACACCATGACAAGGATAAATGGATCACACAACGAGTCAGAAGGACTAATTAACAAGCACAAATGGTTCACACAACAAGTCACAAGGACTAAAGAACAAGGACAATTGGTTCACACAACGAGTCACAAGGGATAATGAACAAGGACAAATGGTTCACACAACGAGCCACAAGGATTAACGAACAAGGACAAATGGTTCACACAACGAGTCACGATGACTAATGAACAAGGATAAATGGTTAGCAGAACAAGTCACAATGACAAGGACAAATGGTTCACACGACAAGTCACATGGACTAATAAACAAGGATAAATGGTTTCAACAAAAAGTCTCATGGACTAATGAACAAGGACAAATGGTTCACACAACGAGTCACAAGGATTAATGAACATGGACAAATGTTTAGAAAAACAACTCACTATGACAAGGACAAATAGTTCACACAACGAATCAAAATGACTAATTATCAAGCATAAATGGTTCACACAACGAGTCACAAGGACTAAAGACCATGGACCAATGGTTCACACAATGAGTCACAAGTGATAATGAACAAGGACAAATTGTTCACACAACGAGTCACAAGGATTAATGAACAACGATAAATGGTTCACACAACGAGCAAAAGGATTAATGAACAAGGATAAATGGTTCACACAACGAGTCACAATGACTAATGAACAAGGATAAATGGTTAGCACAACAAGTCACAATGACAAGGATAAATTATTCACACAACGAGTCACATGGAATAATGAACAAGGACAACTGGTTCATAGAACGAGTCACAAGGACTAATAAACAAGAAAATGGATCACACAACGAGTCATAAGGACTAATAAACAATGACAAATCGTTCACACAAAGAGTCTCAAAGACTAATGAACAAGGACAAATGGTTAGCGCATCAAGTTCCATTCACAAGGACAAATGGTTCACACAACGAGTCCCATGGACTAATGAAGGTCAAATGGTTTACACAACGAGTCACATGGACAAATGAGCAAGGACAAATGGTTCACACAACGAGTCACGATAACTAATGAACAAGGATAAATGGTTATCACAATAAGTCACAATGACAAGGACAAAATTATTCACACAACGTGTCACAAGGACAAATGGTTTACACAACAAGTCACAAGGACTAAGAACAAGGACAAATGTGTTACACAATGAGTCACAAGGACTAATGAACATGGACAAATGGTTAGAACAACAAGTCACCATGACAAGGATAAATGGATCACACAACGAGTCACAAGGACTAATTAACAAGCACAAATGGTTCACACAACGAGTCACAAGGACTAAAGAACAAGGACAAATGGTTTACACAACGAGTCACAAGGGATAATGAAAAAGGACAAATGGTTCACACAACGAGTCACAATGATTAATGAACAAGGACAAATGTTTCACACAACGAGTCACAATGACTAATGAACAAGGATAAATGGTTAGCAGAACAAGTCACAATGACAAGGACAAATGGTTCACACAACGAGTCACATGGACTAATGAACAAGGACAAATGGTTCATACAACGAGTCACAAGGACTAATAAACAAGGAAAAATGGATCACACAACGAGTCATAAGGACAAATGAACAATGACAAATGATTCACACAAAGAGTCTCAAGGACAAATGAACAAGGACAAATGGTTAGCACATGAAGTTCCATTGACAAGGACAAATGGTTCACACAACGAGTCACAAGGACTAATGAACAAGGACAAATAGTTTCAACAACAAGTCTCATGGACTAATGAACAAGGACAAATGATTCACACAACGAGTCACAAGGACTAATGAACATGGACAAATGGTTAGAACAACAAGTCACTATGACAAGGACAAATAGTTCACACAACGAATCACAAGGACTAATTAACAAAGACAAATGGTTCACACAACGAGTCACATGGACTAAAGAACAAGGACAAATGGTTCACACAACGAGTCACAAGGGATAATGAACAAGGACAAATGGTTCACACAACGAGTCACAAGGATTAATGAACAAGGATAAATGGTTCACACAACGAGTCACAATGACTAATGAACAAGGATAAATGGTTAGCACAACAAGTCACAAGGACTAATGAACAAGGACAAATGGTTAGAACAACAAGTCACCATGACAAGGATAAATGGATCACACAAGGAGTCAGAAGGACTAATTAACAAGCACAAATGGTTCACACAACAAGTCACAAGGACTAAAGAACAAGGACAATTGGTTCACACAACGAGTCACAAGGGATAATGATCAAGGACAAATGGTTCACACAACGAGTCACAAGGATTAACGAACAAGGACAAATGGTTCACACAACGAGTCACGATGACTAATGAACAAGGATAAATGGTTAGCGAAACAAGTCACAATGACAAGAACAAATGGTTCACACAACAAGTCACATGGACTAATGAACAAGGACAAATGGTTAGCACATGAAGTTCCATTGACAAGGACAAATGGTTTACACAACGAGTCACAGGGACTAATGAACAAGGACAAATGGTTTCAACAAAAAGTCTCATGGACTAATGAACAAGGACAAATGGTTCACACAACGAGTCACAAGGATTAATGAACATGGACAAATGTTTAGAACAACAAGTCACTATGACAAGGACAAATAGTTCACACAACGAATCAAAAGGACTAATTATCAAGCATAAATGGTTCACACAACGAGTCACAAGGACTAAAGACCATGGACCAATGGTTCACACAATGAGTCACAAGGGATAATGAACAAGGACAAATTGTTCACACAACGAGTCACAAGGATTAATGAACAAGGATAAATGGTTCACACAACGAGCAAAAGGATTAATGAAGAAGGATAAATGGTTCACACAACGAGTCACAATGACTAATGAACAAGGATAAATGGTTAGCACAACAAGTCACAATGACAAGGATAAATTATTCACACAACGAGTCACATGGAATAATGAAAAAGGACAAATGGTTCATAGAACGAGTCACAAGGACTAATAAACAATGACAAATCGTTCACACAAAGAGTCTCAAAGACTAATGAACAAGGACAAATGGTTAGCGCATCAAGTTCCATTCACAAGGACAAATGGTTCACACAACGAGTCCCAAGGACTAACGAACAAGGTCAAATGGTTTACACAATGAGTCACATGGACAAATGAACAAGGACAAATGGTTCACACAACGAGTCACAATGACTAATGAACAAGGATAAATGGTTAGCACAACAAGTCACAATGACAAGGACAAAATTATTCACACAACGTGTCATAAGGACTAATGAACAAGGACAAATGGTTTACACAACAAGTCACAAGGACTAAGAACAAGGACAAATGTTTTACACAATGAGTCACAAGGACTAATGAACATGGACAAATGGTTAGAACAACAAGTCACCATGACAAGGATAAATGGATCACACAACGAGTCACAAGGTCTAATTAACAAGCAACAATGGTTCACACAACGAGTCACAAGGATTATAGAAAAAGGACAAATGGTTCACACAACGAGTCACAAGGGATAATGAAAAAGGACAAATGGTTCACACAACGAGTCACAATGATTAATGAAAAAGGACAAATGATTCACAAAACGAGTCACAATGACTAATGAACAAGGATAAATGGTTAGCAGAACAAGTCACAATGACAAGGACAAATGGTTCACACAACGTGTCACATGGACTAATGAACAAGGACAAATGGCTCATACAACGAGTCACAAGGACTAATAAAAAAGGAAAAATGGATCACACAACGAGTCATAAGGACAAATGAACAATGACAAATGATTCACAGAAAGAGTCTCAAGGACAAATGAACAAGAACAAATGGTTAGCACATGAAGTTCCATTGACAAGGACAAATGGTTCACACAACGAGTCACAAGGACTAATGAACAAGGACAAATGGTTTCAACAACAAGTGTCATGGACAAATGAACAAGGACAAATGATTCACACAACGAGTCACAAGGACTAATGAACATGGACAAATGGTTAGAACAACAAGTCACCATTACAAGGACAAATAGTTCACACAACGAATCACAAGGACTAATTAACCAGCACAAATGGTTCACACAACGAGTCATATGGACTAAAGAACAAGGACAAATGGTTCACACAACGAGTCACAAGGGATAATGAACAAGGACAAATGGTTCACACAACGAGTCACAAGGATTAATGAACAAGGATAAATGGTTCACATAACGAGTCACAATGACTAATGAACAAGGATAAATGGTTAGCACAACAAGTCACAAGGACTAATGAACAAGGACAAACGGTTAGAACAACAAGTCACCATGACAAGGATAAATGGATCACACAACGAGTGAGAAGGACTAATTAACAAGCACAAATGGTTAACACAACAAGTCACAAGGACTAAAGAACAAGGACAATTGGTTCACACAACGAGTCACATGGGATAATGAACAAGGACAAATGGTTCACACAACGAGTCACAAGGATTAATGAACAAGGACAAATGATTCACACAACGAGTCATGATGACTAATGAACAAGGATAAATGGTTAGCAGAACAAGTCACAATGACAAGGACAAATGGTTCACACAACAAGTCACATGGACTAATGAACAAGGACAAATGGTTAGCACATGAAGTTCCATTGACAAGGACAAATGGTTCACACAACGTGTCACACGGACTAATGAACAAGGACAAATGGTTTCAACAACAAGTCTCATGGACGAATGAACAAGGACAAATGATTCACACAACGAGTCACAAGGACTAATGAACATGGACAAATGGTTAGAACAACAAGTCACTATGACAAGGACAAATAGTTCACACAACGAATCACAAGGAATAATTAACCAGCACAAATGGTTCACACAACGAGTCACATGGACTAAAGAACAAGGACAAATGGTTCACACAATAAGTCACAAGGGATAATGAACAAGGACAAATGGTTCACACAACGAGTCACAAGGATTAATGAACAAGTATAAATGGTTCACACAACGAGTCACAATGACTAATGAACAAGGATAAATGGTTAGCACAACAAGTCACAAGGACTAATGAACAAGGACAAATGGTTAGAACAACAAGACACCATGACAAGGATAAATGGATCACACAACGAGTCAGAAGGACTAATTAACAAGCACAAATGGTTCACACAACAAGTCACAAGGACTAAAGAACAAGGACTATTGGTTCACACAACGAGTCACAAGGGATAATGAACAAAGACAAATGGTTCACACAACGAGTCACAAGGATTAACGAACAAGGACAAATGGGTCACACAACGAGTCACGATGACTAATGAACAAGGATAAATGGTTAGCAGAACACGTCACAATGACAAGAACAAATGGTTCACACAACAAGTCACATGGACTAATGAACAAGGACAAATGGTTTCAACAAAAAGTCTCATGGACTAATGAACAAGGACAAATGGTTCACACAACGAGTCACAAGGACTAATGAACAACGACAAATGGTTTCAACAAAAAGTCTCATGGACTAATGAACAAGGACAAATGGTTCACACAACGAGTCACAAGGACTAATTAACAAGCACAAATGGTTCACACAACAAGTCACAAGGACTAAAGAACAAGGACAATTGGTTCACACAACGAGTCACAAGGGATAATGAACAAGGACAAATGGTTCACACAACGAGCCACAAGGATTAACGAACAAGGACAAATGGTTCACACAACGAGTCACGATGACTAATGAACAAGGATAAATGGTTAGCAGAACAAGTCACAATGACAAGGACAAATGGTTCACACGACAAGTCACATGGACTAATAAACAAGGATAAATGGTTTCAACAAAAAGTCTCATGGACTAATGAACAAGGACAAATGGTTCACACAACGAGTCACAAGGATTAATGAACATGGACAAATGTTTAGAAAAACAACTCACTATGACAAGGACAAATAGTTCACACAACGAATCAAAATGACTAATTATCAAGCATAAATGGTTCACACAACGAGTCACAAGGACTAAAGACCATGGACCAATGGTTCACACAATGAGTCACAAGTGATAATGAACAAGGACAAATTGTTCACACAACGAGTCACAAGGATTAATGAACAAGGATAAATGGTTCACACAACGAGCAAAAGGATTAATGAACAAGGATAAATGGTTCACACAACGAGTCACAGTGACTAATGAACAAGGATAAATGGTTAGCACAACAAGTCACAATGACAAGGATAAATTATTCACACAACGAGTCACATGGAATAATGAACAAGGACAACTGGTTCATAGAACGAGTCACAAGGACTAATAAACAAGAAAATGGATCACACAACGAGTCATAAGGACTAATAAACAATGACAAATCGTTCACACAAAGAGTCTCAAAGACTAATGAACAAGGACAAATGGTTAACGCATCAAGTTCCATTCACAAGGACAAATGGTTCACACAACGAGTCCCATGGACTAATGAAGGTCAAATGGTTTACACAACGAGTCACATGGACAAATGAGCAAGGACAAATGGTTCACACAACGAGTCACGATGACTAATGAACAAGGATAAATGGTTATCACAATAAGTCACAATGACAAGGACAAAATTATTCACACAACGTGTCACAAGGACAAATGGTTTACACAACAAGTCACAAGGACTAAGAACAAGGACAAATGTGTTACACAATGAGTCACAAGGACTAATGAACATGGACAAATGGTTAGAACAACAAGTCACCATGACAAGGATAAATGGATCACACAACGAGTCACAAGGACTAATTAACAAGCACAAATGGTTCACACAACGAGTCACAAGGACTAAAGAACAAGGACAAATGGTTCACACAACGAGTCACAAGGGATAATGAAAAAGGACAAATGGTTCACACAACGAGTCACAATGATTAATGAACAAGGACAAATGTTTCACACAACGAGTCACAATGACTAATGAACAAGGATAAATGGTTAGCGAACAAGTCACAATGACAAGGACAAATGGTTCACACAACGAGTCACATGGACTAATGAACAAGGACAAATGGTTCATACAACGAGTCACAAGGACTAATAAACAAGGAAAAATGGATCACACAACGAGTCATAAGGACAAATGAACAATGACAAATGATTCACACAAAGAGTCTCAAGGACAAATGAACAAGGACAAATGGTTAGCACATGAAGTTCCATTGACAAGGACAAATGGTTCACACAACGAGTCACAAGGACTAATGAACAAGGACAAATAGTTTCAACAACAAGTCTCATGGACTAATGAACAAGGACAAATGATTCACACAACGATTCACAAGGACTAATGAACATGGACAAATGGTTAGAACAACAAGTCACTATGACAAGGACAAATAGTTCACACAACGAATCACAAGGACTAATTAACAAAGACAAATGGTTCACACAACGAGTCACATGGACTAAAGAACAAGGACAAATGGTTCACACAACGAGTCACAAGGGATAATGAACAAGGACAAATGGTTCACACAACGAGTCACAAGGATTAATGAACAAGGATAAATGGTTCACACAACGAGTCACAATGACTAATGAACAAGGATAAATGGTTAGCACAACAAGTCACAAGGACTAATGAACAAGGACAAATGGTTAGAACAACAAGTCACCATGACAAGGATAAATGGATCACACAAGGAGTCAGAAGGACTAATTAACAAGCACAAATGGTTCACACAACAAGTCACAAGGACTAAAGAACAAGGACAATTGGTTCACACAACGAGTCACAAGGGATAATGATCAAGGACAAATGGTTCACACAACGAGTCACAAGGATTAACGAACAAGGACAAATGGTTCACACAACGAGTCACGATGACTAATGAACAAGGATAAATGGTTAGCAGAACAAGTCACAATGACAAGAACAAATGGTTCACACAACAAGTCACATGGACTAATGAACAAGGACAAATGGTTAGCACATGAAGTTCCATTGACAAGGACAAATGGTTTACACAACGAGTCACAGGGACTAATGAACAAGGACAAATGGTTTCAACAAAAAGTCTCATGGACTAATGAACAAGGACAAATGGTTCACACAACGAGTCACAAGGATTAATGAACATGGACAAATGTTTAGAACAACAAGTCACTATGACAAGGACAAATAGTTCACACAACGAATCAAAAGGACTAATTATCAAGCATAAATGGTTCACACAACGAGTCACAAGGACTAAAGACCATGGACCAATGGTTCACACAATGAGTCACAAGGGATAATGAACAAGGACAAATTGTTCACACAACGAGTCACAAGGATTAATGAACAAGGATAAATGGTTCACACAACGAGCAAAAGGATTAATGAAGAAGGATAAATGGTTCACACAACGAGTCACAATGACTAATGAACAAGGATAAATGGTTAGCACAACAAGTCACAATGACAAGGATAAATTATTCACACAACGAGTCACATGGAATAATGAAAAAGGATAAATGGTTCATAGAACGAGTCACAAGGACTAATAAACAATGACAAATCGTTCACACAAAGAGTCTCAAAGACTAATGAACAAGGACAAATGGTTAGCGCATCAAGTTCCATTCACAAGGACAAATGGTTCACACAACGAGTCCCAAGGACTAACGAACAAGGTCAAATGGTTTACACAATGAGTCACATGGACAAATGAACAAGGACAAATGGTTCACACAACGAGTCACAATGACTAATGAACAAGGATAAATGGTTAGCACAACAAGTCACAATGACAAGGACAAAATTATTCACACAACGTGTCATAAGGACTAATGAACAAGGACAAATGGTTTACACAACAAGTCACAAGGACTAAGAACAAGGACAAATGTTTTACACAATGAGTCACAAGGACTAATGAACATGGACAAATGGTTAGAACAACAAGTCACCATGACAAGGATAAATGGATCACACAACGAGTCACAAGGTCTAATTAACAAGCAACAATGGTTCACACAACGAGTCACAAGGATTATAGAAAAAGGACAAATGGTTCACACAACGAGTCACAAGGGATAATGAAAAAGGACAAATGGTTCACACAACGAGTCACAATGATTAATGAAAAAGGACAAATGATTCACAAAACGAGTCACAATGACTAATGAACAAGGATAAATGGTTAGCAGAACAAGTCACAATGACAAGGACAAATGGTTCACACAACGTGTCACATGGACTAATGATAAAGGACAAATGGCTCATACAACGAGTCACAAGGACTAATAAAAAAGGAAAAATGGATCACACAACGAGTCATAAGGACAAATGAACAATGACAAATGATTCACAGAAAGAGTCTCAAGGACAAATGAACAAGAACAAATGGTTAGCACATGAAGTTCCATTGACAAGGACAAATGGTTCACACAACGAGTCACAAGGACTAATGAACAAGGACAAATGGTTTCAACAACAAGTGTCATGGACAAATGAACAAGGACAAATGATTCACACAACGAGTCACAAGGACTAATGAACATGGACAAATGGTTAGAACAACAAGTCACCATTACAAGGACAAATAGTTCACACAACGAATCACAAGGACTAATTAACCAGCACAAATGGTTCACACAACGAGTCATATGGACTAAAGAACAAGGACAAATGGTTCACACAACGAGTCACAAGGGATAATGAACAAGGACAAATGGTTCACACAACGAGTCACAAGGATTAATGAACAAGGATAAATGGTTCACATAACGAGTCACAATGACTAATGAACAAGGATAAATGGTTAGCACAACAAGTCACAAGGACTAATGAACAAGGACAAACGGTTAGAACAACAAGTCACCATGACAAGGATAAATGGATCACACAACGAGTGAGAAGGACTAATTAACAAGCACAAATGGTTAACACAACAAGTCACAAGGACTAAAGAACAAGGACAATTGGTTCACACAACGAGTCACATGGGATAATGAACAAGGACAAATGGTTCACACAACGAGTCACAAGGATTAATGAACAAGGACAAATGATTCACACAACGAGTCATGATGACTAATGAACAAGGATAAATGGTTAGCAGAACAAGTCACAATGACAAGGACAAATGGTTCACACAACAAGTCACATGGACTAATGAACAAGGACAAATGGTTAGCACATGAAGTTCCATTGACAAGGACAAATGGTTCACACAACGTGTCACACGGACTAATGAACAAGGACAAATGGTTTCAACAACAAGTCTCATGGACGAATGAACAAGGACAAATGATTCACACAACGAGTCACAAGGACTAATGAACATGGACAAATGGTTAGAACAACAAGTCACTATGACAAGGACAAATAGTTCACACAACGAATCACAAGGAATAATTAACCAGCACAAATGGTTCACACAACGAGTCACAAGGACTAAAGAACAAGGACAAATGGTTCACAAAATGAGTCACAAGGGATAATGAACAAGGACAAATGGTTCACACAACGAGTCACAAGGATTAATGAACAAGTATAAATGGTTCACACAACGAGTCACAATGACTAATGAACAAGGATAAATGGTTAGCACAACAAGTCACAAGGACTAATGAACAAGGACAAATGGTTAGAACAACAAGACACCATGACAAGGATAAATGGATCACACAACGAGTCAGAAGGACTAATTAACAAGCACAAATGGTTCACACAACAAGTCACAAGGACTAAAGAACAAGGACTATTGGTTCACACAACGAGTCACAAGGGATAATGAACAAAGACAAATGGTTCACACAACGAGTCACAAGGATTAACGAACAAGGACAAATGGGTCACACAACGAGTCACGATGACTAATGAACAAGGATAAATGGTTAGCAGAACACGTCACAATGACAAGAACAAATGGTTCACACAACAAGTCACATGGACTAATGAACAAGGACAAATGGTTTCAACAAAAAGTCTCATGGACTAATGAACAAGGACAAATGGTTCACACAACGAGTCACAAGGACTAATGAACAACGACAAATGGTTTCAACAAAAAGTCTCATGGACTAATGAACAAGGACAAATGGTTCACACAACGAGTCACAAGGATTAATGAACATGGACAAATGTTTAGAACAACAAGTCACTATGACAAGGACAAATAGTTCACACAACGAATCAAAAGGACTAATTATCAAGCATAAATGGTTCACACAACGAGTCACAAGGACTAAAGACCATGGACCAATGGTTCACACAATGAGTCACAAGGACTAATGAACACGGACAAATGGTTTACACAACGAGTCATAAGGACTAATGAACAAGGACAAATGGTTCACACAACGAGGCACAAGGACTAATGAACAAGGACAAATGGTTAGAACAACAAGTCACCATGACAAGGACAAATGGTTCACACAACGAGTCACAAGGACAAATAACAAGGACAAATGGTTCACACAACGAGTCACAAGGGTTAATGAACAAGGACAAATGGTTCACACAACAAGCAAAAGGATTAATGAACAAGGATAAATGGTTCACACAACGAGTCACAATGACTAATGAACAAGGATAAATTGTTAGCACAACAAGTCACAATGACAAGGATAAAATTATTCACACAACGAGTCACATGGAATAATGAACAAGGACAAATGGTTCACACAACAAGTCACATGGACTAATGAACAAGGACAAATGGTTAGCACATGAAGTTCCATTGACAAGGACAAATGGTTCACACAACGTGTCACACGCACTAATGAACAAGGACAAATGGTTTCAACAACAAGTCTCATGGACTAATGAACAAGGACAAATGATTCACACAACGAGTCACAAGGACTAATGAACATGGACAAATGGTTAGAACAACAAGTCACTATGACAAGGACAAATAGTTCACACAACGAATCACAGGGGAATAATTAACCAAAGACAAATGGTTCACACAACGAGTCACATGGACTAAAGAACAAGGACAAATGGTTCACACAACGAGTCACAAGGGATAATGAACAAGGACAAATGGTTCACACAACGAGTCACAAGGATTAATGAACAAGTACAAATGGTTCACACAACGAGTCACAATGACTAATGAACAAGGATAAATGGTTAGCACAACAAGTCACAAGGACTAATGAACAAGGACAAATGGTTAGAACAACAAGACACCATGACAAGGATAAATGGATCACACAACGTGTCAGAAGGACTAATTAACAAGCACAAATGGTTCACACAACAAGTCACAAGGACTAAAGAACAAGGACTATTGGTTCACACAACGAGTCACAAGGGATAATGAACAAGGACAAATGGTTCACACAACGAGTCACAAGGATTAACGAACAAGGACAAATGGTTCACACAACGAGTCACGATGACTAATGAACAAGGATAAATGGTTAGCAGAACACGTCACAATGACAAGAACAAATGGTTCACACAACAAGTCACATGGACTAATGAACAAGGACAAATGGTTTCAACAAAAAGTCTCATGGACTAATGAACAAGGACAAATGGTTCACACAACGAGTCACAAGAACTAATGAACACGGACAAATGGTTTACACAACGAGTCATAAGGACTAATGAACAAGGACAAATGGTTCACACAACGAGGCACAAGGACTAATGAACAAGGACAAATGGTTAGAACAACAAGTCACCATGACAAGGACAAATGTTTCACACAACGAGTCACAAGGACTAAATAACAAGGACAAATGGTTCACACAACGAGTCACAAAGGTTAATGAACAAGGACAAATGGTTCACACAACAAGCAAAAGGATTAATGAACAAGGATAAATGGTTCACACAACGAGTCACAATGACTAATGAACAAGGATAAATTATTAGCACAACAAGAAACAATGACAAGGACAAAATTATTCACACAACGAGTCACATGGAATAATGAACAAGGACAAATGGTTCACACAACAAGTCACATGGACTAATGAACAAGGACAAATGGTTAGCACATGAAGTTCCATTGACAAGGACAAATGGTTCACACAACGTGTCACACGGACTAATGAACAAGGACAAATGGTTTCAACAACAAGTCTCATGGACTAATGAACAAGGACAAATGGTTCACACAACGAATCACAAGGACTAATGAACATGGACAAATGGTTAGAACAACAAGTCACTATGACAAGGACAAATAGTTCACACAACGAATCACAAGGACTAATTAACCAGCACAAATGGTTCACACAACGAGTCACATGGACTAAAGAACAAGGACAAATGGTTCACACAACGAGTCACAAGGGATAATGAACAAGGACAAATGGTTCACACAACGAGTCACAAGGATTAATGAACAAGGATAAATGGTTCACACAACGAGTCACAATGACTAATGAACAAGGATAAATGGTTAGCACAACAAGTCACAAGGACTAATGAACAAGGACAAATGGTTAGAACAACAAGTCACCATGACAAGGATAAATGGATCACACAAGGAGTCAGAAGGACTAATTAACAAGCACAAATGGTTCACACAACAAGTCACAAGGACTAAAGAACAAGGACTATTGGTTCACACAACGAGTCACAAGGGATAATGAACAAGGACAAATGGTTCACACAACGAGTCACAAGGATTAACGAACAAGGACAAATGTTTCACACAACGAGTCACGATGACTAATGAACAAGGATAAATGGTTAGCAGAACACGTCACAATGACAAGAACAAATGGTTCACACAACAAGTCACATGGACTAATGAACAAGGACAAATGGTTTCAACAAAAAGTCTCATGGACTAATGAACAAGGACAAATGGTTCACACAACGAGTCACAAGGACTAATGAACACGGACAAATGGTTTACACAACGAGTCATAAGGACTAATGAACAAGGACAAATGGTTCACACAACGAGGCACAAGGACTAATGAACAAGGACAAATGGTTAGAACAACAAGTCACCATGACAAGGACAAATGTTTCACACAACGAGTCACAAGGACTAAATAACAAGGACAAATGGTTCACACAACGAGTCACAAAGGTTAATGAACAAGGACAAATGGTTCACACAACAATCAAAAGGATTAATGAACAAGGATAAATGGTTCACACAACGAGTCACAATGACTAATGAACAAGGATAAATTATTAGCACAACAAGTCACAATGACAAGGACAAAATTATTCACACAACGAGTCACATGGAATAATGAACAAGGAAAAATGGTTCACACAACAAGTCACATGGACTAATGAACAAGGACAAATGGTTAGCACATGAAGTTCCATTGACAAGGACAAATGGTTCACACAACGTGTCACACGGACTAATGAACAAGGACAAATGGTTTCAACAACAAGTCTCATGGACTAATGAACAAGGACAAATGGTTCACACAACGAATCACAAGGACTAATGAACATGGACAAATGGTTAGAACAACAAGTCACTATGACAAGGACAAATAGTTCACACAACGAATCACAAGGACTAATTAACCAGCACAAATGGTTCACACAACGAGTCACATGGACTAAAGAACAAGGACAAATGGTTCACACAACGAGTCACAAGGGATAATGAACAAGGACAAATGGTTCACACAACGAGTCACAAGGATTAATGAACAAGGATAAATGGTTCACACAACGAGTCACAATGACTAATGAACATGGATAAATGGTTAGCACAACAAGTCACAAGGACTAATGAACAAGGACAAATGGTTAGAACAACAAGTCACCATGACAAGGATAAATGGATCACACAAGGAGTCAGAAGGACTAATTAACAAGCACAAATGGTTCACACAACAAGTCACAAGGACTAAAGAACAAGGACAATTGGTTCACACAACGAGTCACAAGGGATAGTGATCAAGGACAAATGGTTCACACAACGAGTCACAAGGATTAACGAACAAGGACAAATGGTTCACACAACGAGTCACGATGACTAATGAACAAGGATAAATGGTTAGCGTACAAGTCACAATGACAAGAACAAATGGTTCACACAACAAGTCACATGGACTAATGAACAAGGACAAATGGTTAGCACATGAAGTTCCATTGACAAGGACAAATGGTTTACACAACGAGTCACAGGGACTAATGAACAAGGACAAATGGTTTCAACAAAAAGTCTCATGGACTAATGAACAAGGACAAATGGTTCACACAACGAGTTACAAGGATTAATGAACATGGACAAATGTTTAGAACAACAAGTCACTATGACAAGGACAAATAGTTCACACAACGAATCAAAAGGACTAATTATCAAGCATAAATGGTTCACACAACGAGTCACAAGGACTAAAGACCATGGACCAATGGTTCACACAATGAGTCACAAGGGATAATGAACAAGGACAAATTGTTCACACAACGAGTCACAAGGATTAACGAACAAGGACAAATGGTTCACACAACGAGTCACGATGACTAATGAACAAGGATAAATGGTTAGCAGAACACGTCACAATGACAAGAACAAATGGTTCACACAACAAGTCACATGGACTAATGAACAAGGACAAATGGTTTCAACAAAAAGTCTCATGGACTAATGAACAAGGACAAATGGTTCACACAACGAGTCACAAGGACTAATGAACAACGACAAATGGTTTCAACAAAAAGTCTCATGGACTAATGAACAAGGACAAATGGTTCACACAACAAGTCACAAGGACTAAAGAACAAGGACAATTGGTTCACACAACGAGTCACAAGGGATAGTGATCAAGGACAAATGGTTCACACAACGAGTCACAAGGATTAACGAACAAGGACAAATGGTTCACACAACGAGTCACGATGACTAATGAACAAGGATAAATGGTTAGCAGAACAAGTCACAATGACAAGAACAAATGGTTCACACAACAAGTCACATGGACTAATGAACAAGGACAAATGGTTAGCACATGAAGTTCCATTGACAAGGACAAATGGTTTACACAACGAGTCACAGGGACTAATGAACAAGGACAAATGGTTTCAACAAAAAGTCTCATGGACTAATGAACAAGGACAAATGGTTCACACAACGAGTTACAAGGATTAATGAACATGGACAAATGTTTAGAACAACAAGTCACTATGACAAGGACAAATAGTTCACACAACGAATCAAAAGGACTAATTATCAAGCATAAATGGTTCACACAACGAGTCACAAGGACTAAAGACCATGGACCAATGGTTCACACAATGAGTCACAAGGGATAATGAACAAGGACAAATTGTTCACACAACGAGTCACAAGGATTAACGAACAAGGACAAATGGTTCACACAACGAGTCACGATGACTAATGAACAAGGATAAATGGTTAGCAGAACACGTCACAATGACAAGAACAAATGGTTCACACAACAAGTCACATGGACTAATGAACAAGGACAAATGGTTTCAACAAAAAGTCTCATGGACTAATGAACAAGGACAAATGGTTCACACAACGAGTCACAAGGACTAATGAACAACGACAAATGGTTTCAACAAAAAGTCTCATGGACTAATGAACAAGGACAAATGGTTCACACAACGAGTCACAAGGATTAATGAACATGGACAAATGTTTAGAACAACAAGTCACTATGACAAGGACAAATAGTTCACACAACGAATCAAAAGGACTAATTATCAAGCATAAATGGTTCACACAACGAGTCACAAGGACTAAAGACCATGGACCAATGGTTCACACAATGAGTCACAAGGACTAATGAACACGGACAAATGGTTTACACAACGAGTCATAAGGACTAATGAACAAGGACAAATGGTTCACACAACGAGGCACAAGGACTAATGAACAAGGACAAATGGTTAGAACAACAAGTCACCATGACAAGGACAAATGGTTCACACAACGAGTCACAAGGACTAAATAACAAGGACAAATGGTTCACACAACGAGTCACAAGGGTTAATGAACAAGGACAAATGGTTCACACAACAAGCAAAAGGATTAATAAACAAGGATAAATGGTTCACACAACGAGTCACAATGACTAATGAACAAGGATAAATTGTTAGCACAACAAGTCACAATGACAAGGATAAAATTATTCACACAACGAGTCACATGGAATAATGAACAAGGACAAATGGTTCACACAACAAGTCACATGGACTAATGAACAAGGACAAATGGTTAGCACATGAAGTTCCATTGACAAGGACAAATGGTTCACACAACGTGTCACACGCACTAATGAACAAGGACAAATGGTTTCAACAACAAGTCTCATGGACTAATGAACAAGGACAAATGATTCACACAACGAGTCACAAGGACTAATGAACATGGACAAATGGTTAGAACAACAAGTCACTATGACAAGGACAAATAGTTCACACAACGAATCACAGGGAATAATTAACCAGCACAAATGGTTCACACAACGAGTCACATGGACTAAAGAACAAGGACAAATGGTTCACACAACGAGTCACAAGGGATAATGAACAAGGACAAATGGTTCACACAACGAGTCACAAGGATTAATGAACAAGTATAAATGGTTCACACAACGAGTCACAAGGACTAAAGACCATGGACCAATGGTTCACACAATGAGTCACAAGGGATAATGAACAAGGACAAATTGTTCACACAACGAGTCACAAGGATTAACGAACAAGGACAAATGGTTCACACAACGAGTCACGATGACTAATGAACAAGGATAAATGGTTAGCAGAACACGTCACAATGACAAGAACAAATGGTTCACACAACAAGTCACATGGACTAATGAACAAGGACAAATGGTTTCAACAAAAAGTCTCATGGACTAATGAACAAGGACAAATGGTTCACACAACGAGTCACAAGGACTAATGAACAACGACAAATGGTTTCAACAAAAAGTCTCATGGACTAATGAACAAGGACAAATGGTTCACACAACGAGTCACAAGGATTAATGAACATGGACAAATGTTTAGAACAACAAGTCACTATGACAAGGACAAATAGTTCACACAACGAATCAAAAGGACTAATTATCAAGCATAAATGGTTCACACAACGAGTCACAAGGACTAAAGACCATGGACCAATGGTTCACACAATGAGTCACAAGGACTAATGAACACGGACAAATGGTTTACACAACGAGTCATAAGGACTAATGAACAAGGATAAATGGTTCACACAACGAGGCACAAGGACTAATGAACAAGGACAAATGGTTAGAATAACAAGTCACCATGACAAGGACAAATGGTTCACACAACGAGTCACAAGGACTAAATAACAAGGACAAATGGTTCACACAACGAGTCACAAGGGTTAATGAACAAGGACAAATGGTTCACACAACAAGCAAAAGGATTAATGAACAAGGATAAATGGTTCACACAACGAGTCACAATGACTAATGAACAAGGATAAATTGTTAGCACAACAAGTCACAATGACAAGGATAAAATTATTCACACAACGAGTCACATGGAATAATGAACAAGGACAAATGGTTCACACAACAAGTCACATGGACTAATGAACAAGGACAAATGGTTAGCACATGAAGTTCCATTGACAAGGACAAATGGTTCACACAACGTGTCACACGCACTAATGAACAAGGATAAATGGTTTCAACAACAAGTCTCATGGACTAATGAACAAGGACAAATGATTCACACAACGAGTCACAAGGACTAATGAACATGGACAAATGGTTAGAACAACAAGTCACTATGACAAGGACAAATAGTTCACACAACGAATCACAGGGAATAATTAACCAGCACAAATGGTTCACACAACGAGTCACATGGACTAAAGAACAAGGACAAATGGTTCACACAACGAGTCACAAGGGATAATGAACAAGGACAAATGGTTCACACAACGAGTCACAAGGATTAATGAACAAGTATAAATGGTTCACACAACGAGTCACAATGACTAATGAACAAGGATAAATGGTTAGCACAACAAGTCACAAGGACTAATGAACAAGGACAAATGGTTAGAACAACAAGACACCATGACAAGGATAAATGGATCACACAACGAGTCAGAAGGACTAATTAACAAGCACAAATGGTTCACACAACAAGTCACAAGGACTAAAGAACAAGGACTATTGGTTCACACAACGAGTCACAAGGGATAATGAACAAGGACAAATGGTTCACACAACGAGTCACAAGGATTAACGAACAAGGACAAATGGTTCACACAACGAGTCACGATGACTAATGAACAAGGATAAATGGTTAGCAGAACACGTCACAATGACAAGAACAAATGGTTCACACAACAAGTCACATGGACTAATGAACAAGGACAAATGGTTTCAACAAAAAGTCTCATGGACTAATGAACAAGGACAAATGGTTCACACAACGAGTCACAAGGACTAATGAACACGGACAAATGGTTTACACAACGAGTCATAAGGACTAATGAACAAGGACAAATGGTTCACACAACGAGGCACAAGGACTAATGAACAAGGACAAATGGTTAGAACAACAAGTCACCATGACAAGGACAAATGTTTCACACAACGAGTCACAAGGACTAAATAACAAGGACAAATGGTTCACACAACGAGTCACAAAGGTTAATGAACAAGGACAAATGGTTCACACAACAAGCAAAAGGATTAATGAACAAGGATAAATGGTTCACACAACGAGTCACAATGACTAATGAACAAGGATAAATTATTAGCACAACAAGTCACAATGACAAGGACAAAATTATTCACACAACGAGTCACATGGAATAATGAACAAGGACAAATGGTTCACACAACAAGTCACATGGACTAATGAACAAGGACAAATGGTTAGCACATGAAGTTCCATTGACAAGGACAAATGGTTCACACAACGTGTCACACGGACTAATGAACAAGGACAAATGGTTTCAACAACAAGTCTCATGGACTAATGAACAAGGACAAATGGTTCACACAACGAATCACAAGGACTAATGAACATGGACAAATGGTTAGAACAACAAGTCACTATGACAAGGACAAATAGTTCACACAACGAATCACAAGGACTAATTAACCAGCACAAATGGTTCACACAACGAGTCACATGGACTAAAGAACAAGGACAAATGGTTCACACAACGAGTCACAAGGGATAATGAAAAAGGACAAATGGTTCACACAACGAGTCATCAGGATTAATGAACAAGGATAAATGGTTCACACAACGAGTCACAATGACTAATGAACAAGGATAAATGGTTAGCACAACAAGTCACAAGGACTAATGAACAAGGACAAATGGTTAGAACAACAAGTCACCATGACAAGGATAAATGGATCACACAAGGAGTCAGAAGGACTAATTAACAAGCACAA
Organism: Silene latifolia; assembly: GCF_048544455.1. Taxonomy (NCBI): domain Eukaryota; kingdom Viridiplantae; phylum Streptophyta; class Magnoliopsida; order Caryophyllales; family Caryophyllaceae; genus Silene; species Silene latifolia. Next base: position 64,173,748 of record NC_133527.1, read on the forward strand.
ATGGTTCACACAACAAGTCACAAGGACTAAAGAACAAGGACAATTGGTTCACACAACGAGTCACAAGGGATAGTGATCAAGGACAAATGGTTCACACAACGAGTCACAAGGATTAACGAACAAGGACAAATGGTTCACACACGAGTCACGATGACTAATGAACAAGGATAAATGGTTATCAGAACAAGTCACAATGACAAGAACAAATGGTTCACACAACAAGTCACATGGACTAATGAACAAGGACAAATGGTTAGCACATGAAGTTCCATTGACAAGGACAAATGGTTTACACAACGAGTCACAGGGACTAATGAACAAGGACAAATGGTTTCAACAAAAAGTCTCATGGACTAATGAACAAGGACAAATGGTTCACACAACGAGTCACAAGGATTAATGAACATGGACAAATGTTTAGAACAACAAGTCACTATGACAAGGGCAAATAGTTCACACAACGAATCAAAAGGACTAATTATCAAGCATAAATGGTTCACACAACGAGTCACAAGGACTAAAGACCATGGACCAATGGTTCACACAATGAGTCACAAGGGATAATGAACAAGGACAAATTGTTCACACAACGAGTCACAAGGATTAATGAACAAGGATAAATGGTTCACACAACGAGCAAAAGAATTAATGAAGAAGGATAAATGGTTCACACAACGAGTCACAATGACTAATGAACAAGGATAAATGGTTAGCACAACAAGTCACGATGACAAGGATAAATTATTCACACAACGAGTCACATGGAATAATGAAAAAAGACAAATGGTTCATAGAACGAGTCACAAGGACTAATAAACAATGACAAATCGTTCACACAAAGAGTCTCAAAGACTAATGAACAAGGACAAATGGTTAGCGCATCAAGTTCCATTCACAAGGACAAATGGTTCACACAACGAGTCCCAAGGACTAACGAACAAGGTCAAATGGTTCACACAACGAGTCACTAGGGATAATGAAAAAGGACAAATGGTTCACACAACGAGTCACAATGATTAATGAAAAAGGACAAATGGTTCACAAAACGAGTCACAATGACTAATGAACAAGGATAAATGGTTAGCAGAACAAGTCACAATGACAAGGACAAATGGTTCACACAACGTGTCACATGGACTAATGAACAAGGACAAATGGCTCATACAACGAGTCACAAGGACTAATAAAAAAGGAAAAATGGATCACACAACGAGTCATAAGGACAAATGAACAATGACAAATGATTCACACAAAGAGTCTCAAGGACAAATGAACAAGAACAAATGGTTAGCACATGAAGTTCCATTGACAAGGACAAATGGTTCACACAACGAGTCACAAGGACTAATGAACAAGGACAAATGGTTTCAACAACAAGTGTCATGGACAAATGAACAAGGACAAATGATTCACACAACGAGTCACAAGGACTAATGAACATGGACAAATGGTTAGAACAACAAGTCACCATTACAAGGACAAATAGTTCACACAACGAATCACAAGGACTAATTAACCAGCACAAATGGTTCACACAACGAGTCATATGGACTAAAGAACAAGGACAAATGGTTCACACAACGAGTCACAAGGGATAATGAACAAGGACAAATGGTTCACACAACGAGTCACAAGGATTAATGAACAAGGATAAATGGTTCACATAACGAGTCACAATGACTAATGAACAAGGATAAATGGTTAGCACAACAAGTCACAAGGACTAATGAACAAGGACAAACGGTTAGAACAACAAGTCACCATGACAAGGATAAATGGATCACACAACGAGTGAGAAGGACTAATTAACAAGCACAAATGGTTAACACAACAAGTCACAAGGACTAAAGAACATGGACAATTGGTTCACACAACGAGTCACATGGGATAATGAACAAGGACAAATGGTTCACACAACGAGTCACAAGGATTAATGAACAAGGACAAATGGTTCACACAACGAGTCATGATGACTAATGAACAAGGATAAATGGTTAGCAGAACAAGTCACAATGACAAGGACAAATGGTTCACACAACAAGTCACATGGACTAATGAACAAGGACAAATGGTTAGCACATGAAGTTCCATTGACAAGGACAAATGGTTCACACAACGTGTCACACGGACTAATGAACAAGGACAAATGGTTTCAACAACAAGTCTCATGGACGAATGAACAAGGACAAATGATTCACACAACGAGTCACAAGGACTAATGAACATGGACAAATGGTTAGAACAACAAGTCACTATGACAAGGACAAATAGTTCACACAACGAATCACAAGGAATAATTAACCAAAGACAAAATGGTTCACACAACGAGTCACATGGACTAAAGAACAAGGACAAATGGTTCACACAGCGAGTCACAAGGGATAATGAACAAGGACAAATGGTTCACACAACGAGTCACAAGGATTAATGAACAAGTATAAATGGTTCACACAACGAGTCACAATGACTAATGAACAAGGATAAATGGTTAGCACAACAAGTCACAAGGACTAATGAACAAGGACAAATGGTTAGAACAACAAGACACCATGACAAGGATAAATGGATCACACAACGAGTCAGAAGGACTAATTAACAAGCACAAATGGTTCACACAACAAGTCACAAGGACTAAAGAACAAGGACTATTGGTTCACACAACGAGTCACAAGGGATAATGAACAAAGACAAATGGTTCACACAACGAGTCACAAGGATTAACGAACAAGGACAAATGGTTCACACAACGAGTCACGATGACTAATAAACAAGGATAAATGGTTAGCAGAACACGTCACAATGACAAGAACAAATGGTTCACACAACAAGTCACATGGACTAATGAACAAGGACAAATGGTTTCAACAAAAAGTCTCATGGACTAATGAACAAGGACAAATGGTTCACACAACGAGTCACAAGGACTAATGAACAACGACAAATGGTTTCAACAAAAAGTCTCATGGACTAATGAACAAGGACAAATGGTTCACACAACGAGTCACAAGGATTAATGAACATGGACAAATGTTTAGAACAACAAGTCACTATGACAAGGACAAATAGTTCACACAACGAATCAAAAGGACTAATTATCAAGCATAAATGGTTCACACAACGAGTCCCAAGGACTAAAGACCATGGACCAATGGTTCACACAATGAGTCACAAGGACTAATGAACACGGACAAATGGTTTACACAACGAGTCATAAGGACTAATGAACAAGGACAAATGGTTCACACAACGAGGCACAAGGACTAATGAACAAGGACAAATTGTTAGAACAACAAGTCACCATGACAAGGACAAATGGTTCACACAACGAGTCACAAGGACTAAATAACAAGGACAAATGGTTCACACAACGAGTCACAAGGGTTAATGAACAAGGACAAATGGTTCACACAACAAGCAAAAGGATTAATGAACAAGGATAAATGGTTCACACAACGAGTCACAATGACTAATGAACAAGGATAAATTGTTAGCACAACAAGTCACAATGACAAGGATAAAATTATTCACACAACGAGTCACATGGAATAATGAACAAGGACAAATGGTTCACACAACAAGTCACATGGACTAATGAACAAGGACAAATGGTTAGCACATGAAGTTCCATTGACAAGGACAAATGGTTCACACAACGTGTCACACGGACTAATGAACAAGGACAAATGGTTTCAACAACAAGTCTCATGGACTAATGAACAAGGACAAATGATTCACACAACGAGTCACAGGGACTAATGAACATGGACAAATGGTTAGAACAACAAGTCACTATGACAAGGACAAATAGTTCACACAACGAATCACAGGGAATAATTAACCAGCACAAATGGTTCACACAACGAGTCACATGAACTAAAGAACAAGGACAAATGGTTCACACAACGAGTCACAAGGGATAATGAACAAGGACAAATGGTTCACACAACGAGTCACAAGGATTAATGAACAAGTATAAATGCTTCACACAACGAGTCACAATGACTAATGAACAAGGATAAATGGTTAGCACAACAAGTCACAAGGACTAATGAACAAGGACAAATGGTTAGAACAACAAGACACCATGACAAGGATAAATGGATCACACAACGAGTCAGAAGGACTAATTAACAAGCACAAATGGTTCACACAACATGTCACAAGGACTAAAGAACAAGGACTATTGGTTCACACAACGAGTCACAAGGGATAATGAACAAGGACAAATGGTTCACACAACGAGTCACAAGGATTAACGAACAAGGACAAATGGTTCACACAACGAGTCACGATGACTAATGAACAAGGATAAATGGTTAGCAGAACACGTCACAATGACAAGAACAAATGGTTCACACAACAAGTCACATGGACTAATGAACAAGGACAAATGGTTTCAACAAAAAGTCTCATGGACTAATGAACAAGGACAAATGGTTCACACAACGAGTCACAAGGACTAATGAACACGGACAAATGGTTTACACAACGAGTCATAAGGACTAATGAACAAGGACAAATGGTTCACACAACGAGGCACAAGGACTAATGAACAAGGACAAATGGTTAGAACAACAAGTCACCATGACAAGGACAAATGTTTCACACAACGAGTCACAAGGACTAAATAACAAGGACAAATGGTTCACACAACGAGTCACAAGGGTTAATGAACAAGGACAAATGGTTCACACAACAAGCAAAAGGATTAATGAACAAGGATAAATGGTTCACACAACGAGTCACAATGACTAATGAACAAGGATAAATTATTAGCACAACAAGTCACAATGACAAGGACAAAATTATTCACACAACGAGTCACATGGAATAATGAACAAGGACAAATGGTTCACACAACAAGTCACATGGACTAATGAACAAGGACAAATGGTTAGCACATGAAGTTCCATTGACAAGGACAAATGGTTCACACAACGTGTCACACGGACTAATGAACAAGGACAAATGGTTTCAACAACAAGTCTCATGGACTAATGAACAAGGACAAATGATTCACACAACGAGTCACAAGGACTAATGAACATGGACAAATGGTTAGAACAACAAGTCACTATGACAAGGACAAATAGTTCACACAACGAATCACAAGGAATAATTAACCAGCACAAATGGTTCACACAACGAGTCACATGGACTAAAGAACAAGGACAAATGGTTCACACAACGAGTCACAAGGGATAATGAACAAGGACAAATGGTTCACACAACGAGTCACAAGGATTAATGAACAAGTATAAATGGTTCACACAACGAGTCACAATGACTAATGAACAAGGATAAATGGTTAGCACAACAAGTCACAAGGACTAATGAACAAGGACAAATGGTTAGAACAACAAGACACCATGACAAGGATAAATGGATCACACAACGAGTCAGAAGGACTAATTAACAAGCACAAATGGTTCACACAACAAGTCACAAGGACTAAAGAACAAGGACTATTGGTTCACACAACGAGTCACAAGGGATAATGAACAAGGACAAATGGTTCACACAACGAGTCACAAGGATTAACGAACAAGGACAAATGGTTCACACAAGGAGTCACGATGACTAATGAACAAGGATAAATGGTTAGCAGAACACGTCACAATGACAAGAACAAATGGTTCACACAACAAGTCACATGGACTAATGAACAAGGACAAATGGTTTCAACAAAAAGTCTCATGGACTAATGAACAAGGACAAATGGTTCACACAACGAGTCACAAGGACTAATGAACAACGACAAATTGTTTCAACAAAAAGTCTCATGGACTAATGAACAAGGACAAATGGTTCACACAACGAGTCACAAGGATTAATGAACATGGACAAATGTTTAGAACAACAAGTCACTATGACAAGGACAAATAGTTCACACAACGAATCAAAAGGACTAATTATCAAGCATAAATGGTTCACACAACGAGTCACAAGGACTAAAGACCATGGACCAATGGTTCACACAATGAGTCACAAGGACTAATGAACAAAGACAAATGGTTTACACAACGAGTCACAAGGACTAATGAACAAGGACAAATGGTTCACACAACGAGGCACAAGGACTAATGAACAAGGACAAATGGTTAGAACAACAAGTCACCATGACAAGGACAAATGGTTCACACAACGAGTCAAAAGGACTAAATAACAAGGACAAATGGTTCACACAACGAGTCACAAGGGTTAATGAACAAGGACAAATGGTTCACACAACAAGCAAAAGGATTAATGAACAAGGATAAATGGTTCACACAACGAGTCACAATGACTAATGAACAAGGATAAATTGTTAGCACAACAAGTCACAATGACAAGGATAAAATTATTCACACAACGAGTCACATGGAATAATGAACAAGGACAAATGGTTCATACAACGAGTCACAAGGACTAATAAACAAGAAAAAATGGATCACACAACGAGTCATAAGGACTAATAAACAATGACAAATCGTTCACACAAAGAGTCTCAAAAACTAATGAACAAGGACAAATGGTTAGCGCATCAATTTCCATTCACAAGGACAAATGGTTCACACAACGAGTCCCAAGGAGTAATGAACAAGGTCAAATGGTTTACACAACGAGTCACATGGACAAATGAACAAGGATAAATGGTTCCCACAACGAGTCACAATGACTAATGAACAAGGATAAATGGTTAGCACAACAAGTCACAAGGACTAAGAACAAGGACAAATGTTTTACACAACGAGTCACAAGGACTAATGATCATGGACAAATGGTTAGAACAACAAGTCACCATGACAAGGATAAATGGATCACACAACGAGTCACAAGGACTAATTAACAAGCACACATGGTTCACACAACGAGTCACATGGACTAAAGAACAAGGACAAATGGTTCACACAACGAGTCACAAGGGATAATGAAAAAGGACAAATGGTTCACACAACGAGTCTCACGGATTAATGAATAAGGACAAATAGTTCACACAACGAATCACAAGGACTAATTAACCAGCACAAATGGTTCACACAACGAGTCACATGGACTAAAGAACAAGGACAAATGGTTCACAGAACGAGTCACAAGGGATAATGAACAAGGACAAATGGTTCACACAACGAGTCACAAGGATTAATGAACAAGGATAAATGGTTCACATAACGAGTCACAATGACTAATGAACAAGGATAAATGGTTAGCACAACAAGTCACAAGGACTAATGAACAAGGACAAATGGTTAGAACAACAAGTCACCATGACAAGGATAAATGGATCACACAACGAGTCACAAGGGATAATGAACAAGGACAAATGGTTCACACAACGAGTCACAAGGAGTAATGAACAAGGACAAATGGTTCACACAACGAGTCATGATGACTAATGAACAAGGATAAATGGTTAGCAGAACCAATCACAATGACAAGGACAAATGGTTCACACAACAAGTCACATGGACTAATGAACAAGGACAAATGGTTAGCACATGAAGTTCCATTGACAAGGACAAATGGTTCACACAACGAGTCACAAGGACTAATGAACAAGGACAAATGGTTTCAACAACAAGTCTCATGGACTAATGAACAAGGACAAATGATTCACACAACGAGTCACAAGGACTAATGAACATGAACAAATGGTTAGAACAACAAGTCACTATGACAAGGAAAAATAGTTCACACAACGAATCACAAGGACTAATTAACCAGCACAAATGGTTCACACAACGAGTCACATGGACTAAAGAACAAGGACAAATGGTTCACACAACGAGTCACAAAGGATAATGAACAAGGACAAATGGTTCACACAACGTGTCACAAGGATTAATGAACAAGGATAAATGGTTCACACAACGAGTCACAATGACTAATGAACAAGGATAAATGGTTAGCACAACAAGTCACAAGGACTAATGAACAAGGACAAATGGTTAGAACAACAAGTCACCATGACAAGGATAAATGGATCACACAACGAGTCAGAAGGACTAATTAACAAGCACAAATGGTTCACACAACAAGTCACAAGGACTAAAGACTAAGGACAATTGGTTCACACAACGAGTCACAAGGGATAATGAACAAGGACAAATGGTTCACACAACGAGTCACAAGGATTAACGAACAAGGACAAATGGTTCACACAACAACGAGTCACAATGACTAATGAACAAGGATAAATGGTTAGCAGAACAAGTCACAATGACAAGGACAAATGGTTCACACAACAAGTCACATGCAGAACAAGTTCCATTGACAAGGACAAATGGTTCACACAACGAGTCATAAGGACTAATGAACAAGGACAAATGGTTTCAACAACAAGTCTCATGGACTAATAAACAATGACAAATCGTTCACACAAAGAGTCTCAAAGACTAATGAACAAGGACAAATGGTTAGCGCATCAAGTTCCATTCACAAGGACAAATGGTTCACACAACGAGTCCCAAGGAGTAATGAACAAGGTCAAATGGTTTACACAACGAGTCACATGGACAAATGAACAAGGATAAATGGTTCACACAACGAGTCACAATGACTAATGAACAAGGATAAATGGTTAGCACAACAAGTCACAAGGACTAAGAACAAGGACAAATGTTTTACACAACGAGTCACAAGGACTAATGATCATGGACAAATGGTTAGAACAACAAGTCACCATGACAAGGATAAATGGATCACAAAACGAGTCACAAGGACTAATTAACAAGTACACATGGTTCACACAACGAGTCACATGGACTAAAGAACAAGGACAAGTGGTTCACACAACGAGTCACAAGGGATAATGAAAAAGGACAAATGGTTCACACAACGAGTCTCACGGATTAATGAACAAGGACAAATAGTTCACACAACGAATCACAAGAACTAATTAACCAGCACAAATGGTTCACACAACGAGTCACATGGACTAAAGAACAAGGACAAATGGTTCACACAACGAGTCACAAGGATAATGAACAAGGACAAATGGTTCACACAACGAGTCACAAGGATTAATGAACAAGGATAAATGGTTCACATAACGAGTCACAATGACTAATGAACAAGGATAAATGGTTAGCACAACAAGTCACAAGGGCTAATGAACAAGGACAAATGGTTAGAACAACAAGTCACCATGACAAGGATAAATGGATCACACAACGAGTCACAAGGGATAATGAACATGGACAAATGGTTCCCACAACGAGTCACAAGGATTAATGAACAAGGACAAATGGTTCACACAACGAGTCATGATGACTAATGAACAAGGATAAATGGTTAGCAGAACCAATCACAATGACAAGGACAAATGGTTCACACAACAAGTCACATGGACTAATGAACAAGGACAAATGGTTAGCACATGAAGTTCCATTGACAAGGACAAATGGTTCACACAACGAGTCACAAGGACTAATGAACAAGGACAAATGGTTTCAACAACAAGTCTCATGGACTAATGAACAAGGACAAATGATTCACACAACGAGTCACAAGGACTAATGAACATGAACAAATGGTTAGAACAACAAGTCACTATGACAAGGACAAATAGTTCACACAACGAATCACAAGGACTAATTAACCAGCACAAATGGTTCACACAACGAGTCACATGGACTAAAGAACAAGGACAACTGGTTCACACAACGAGTCACAAAGGATAATGAACAAGGACAAATGGTTCACACAACGTGTCACAAGGATTAATGAACAAGGATAAATGGTTCACACAACGAGTCACAATGACTAATGAACAAGGATAAAAGGTTAGCACAACAAGTCACAAGGACTAATGAACAAGGACAAATGGTTAGAACAACAAGTCACCATGACAAGGTTAAATGGATCACACAACGAGTCAGAAGGACTAATTAACAAGCACAAATGGTTCACACAACAAGTCACAAGGACTAAAGAATAAGGACAATTGGTTCACACAACGAGTCACAAGGGATAATGAACAAGGACAAATGGTTCACACAACGAGTCACAAGGATTAACGAACAAGGACAAATGGTTCACAGAACGAGTCACGATGACTAATGAACAAGGATAAATGGTTAGCGCAACAAGTCACAATGACAAGGACAAATGGTTCACACAACAAGTCACATGCGAAACAAGTTCCATTGACAAGGACAAATGGTTCACACAACGAGTCATAAGGACTAATGAACAAGGACAAATGGTTTCAACAACAAGTCTCATGGACTAATGAACAAGGACAAATGGTTCACACAACGAGTCACAAGGATTAATGAACATGGACAAATGTTTAGAACAACAAGTCACTATGACAAGTACAAATAGTTCACACAACGAATCACAAGGACTAATTAACAAGCATAAATGGTTCACACAACGAGTCACAGAGACTAAAGACCATGGACCAATGGTTCACACAATGAGTCACAAGGACTAATGAACAAGGACAAATGGTTTACACTACGAGTCATAAGGACTAATGAAGAAGGACAAATGGTTCACACAACGAGTCACAAGGGCTAATGAACAAGGACAAATGGTTAGCGCATCAAGTTCCATTCACAAGGACAAATGGTTCACACAACGAGTCCCAAGGAGTAATGAACAATGTCAAATGGTTTACACAACGAGTCACATGGACAAATGAACAAGGATAAATGGTTCACATAACGAGTCACAATGACTAATGAACAAGGATAAATGGTTAGCACAACAAGTCACAAGGACTAAGAACAAGGACAAATGTTTTACACAACGAGTCACAAGGACTAATGATCATGGACAAATGGCTAGAACAACAAGTCACCATGACAAGGATAAATGGATCACACAACGAGTCACAAGGACTAATTAACAAGCACAAATGGTTCACACAACGAGTCACACGGACTAAAGAACAAGGACAAATGGTTAGCAGAACAAGTCACAATGACAAGGACAAATGGTTCACACAACAAGTCACATGGACTAATGAACAAGGACAAATGGTTGGCACATGAAGTTCCATTTACAAGGACAAATGGTTCACACAACGAGTCACAAGGACTAATGAACAAGGACAAATGGTTTCAACAACAAGTCTCATGGACTAATGAACAAGAACAAATGGTTCACACAACGAGTCACAAGGACTAAAGAACATGGACCAATGGTTCACACAATGATTCACAAGGACTAATGAACAAGGACAAATGGTTCACACAACGAGTCACAAGGACTAATGAACAAGGACAAATGGTTAGAACTACAAGTCACCATGACAAGGATAAATGGATCACACAACGAGTCACAAGAACTAATTAACAAGCACAAATGGTTCACACAACGAGTCACATGGACTAAAGAACAAGGACAAATGGTTCACACAACGAGTCACAAGGGATAATGAAAATGGACAAATGGTTCACACAACGAGTCACAATGATTAATGAACAAGGACAAATGGTTCACACAACGAGTCACGATGACTTATGAATAAGGATAAATAGTTAGCAGAACAAGTCACAATGACAAGGACAAATGGTTCACACAACAAGTCACATGGACTAATGAACAAGGACAAATGGTTGGCACATGAAGTTCCATTGACAAGGACAAATGGTTCACACAACGAGTCACAAGGACTAAAGACTAAGGACAATTGGTTCACACAACGAGTCACAAGGGATAATGAACAAGGACAAATGGTTCACACAACGAGTCACAAGGATTAACGAACAAGGACAAATGGTTCACACAACAACGAGTCACAATGACTAATGAACAAGGATAAATGGTTAGCAGAACAAGTCACAATGACAAGGACAAATGGTTCACACAACAAGTCACATGCAGAACAAGTTCCATTGACAAGGACAAATGGTTCACACAACGAGTCATAAGGACTAATGAACAAGGACAAATGGTTTCAACAACAAGTCTCATGGACTAATAAACAATGACAAATCGTTCACACAAAGAGTCTCAAAGACTAATGAACAAGGACAAATGGTTAGCGCATCAAGTTCAATTCACAAGGACAAATGGTTCACACAACGAGTCCCAAGGAGTAATGAACAAGGTCAAATGGTTTACACAACGAGTCACATGGACAAATGAACAAGGATAAATGGTTCACACAACGCGTCACAATGACTAATGAACAAGGATAAATGGTTAGCACAACAAGTCACAAGGACTAAGAACAAGGACAAATGTTTTACACAACGAGTCACAAGGACTAATGATCATGGACAAATGGTTAGAACAACAAGTCACCATGACAAGGATAAATGGATCACAAAACGAGTCACAAGGACTAATTAACAAGTACACATGGTTCACACAACGAGTCACATGGAGTAAAGAACAAGGACAAGTGGTTCACACAACGAGTCACAAGGGATAATGAAAAAGGACAAATGGTTCACACAACGAGTCTCACGGATTAATGAACAAGGACAAATAGTTCACACAACGAATCACAAGAACTAATTAACCAGCACAAATGGTTCACACAACGAGTCAAATGGACTAAAGAACAAGGACAAATGGTTCACACAACGAGTCACAAGGGATAATGAACAAGGACAAATGGTTCACACAACGAGTCACAAGGATTAATGAACAAGGATAAATGGTTCACATAACGAGTCACAATGACTAATGAACAAGGATAAATGGTTAGCACAACAAGTCACAAGGGCTAATGAACAAGGACAAATGGTTAGAACAACAAGTCACCATGACAAGGATAAATGGATCACACAACGAGTCACAAGGGATAATGAACATGGACAAATGGTTCCCACAACGAGTCACAAGGATTAATGAACAAGGACAAATGGTTCACACAACGAGTCATGATGACTAATGAACAAGGATAAATGGTTAGCAGAACCAATCACAATGACAAGGACAAATGGTTCACACAACAAGTCACATGGACTAATGAACAAGGACAAATGGTTAGCACATGAAGTTCCATTGACAAGGACAAATGGTTCACACAACGAGTCACAAGGACTAATGAACAAGGACAAATGGTTTCAACAACAAGTCTCATGGACTAATGAACAAGGACAAATGATTCACACAACGAGTCACAAGGACTAATGAACATGAACAAATGGTTAGAACAACAAGTCACTATGACAAGGACAAATAGTTCACACAACGAATCACAAGGACTAATTAACCAGCACAAATGGTTCACACAACGAGTCACATGGACTAAAGAACAAGGACAACTGGTTCACACAACGAGTCACAAAGGATAATGAACAAGGACAAATGGTTCACACAACGTGTCACAAGGATTAATGAACAAGGATAAATGGTTCACACAACGAGTCACAATGACTAATGAACAAGGATAAAAGGTTAGCACAACAAGTCACAAGGACTAATGAACAAGGACAAATGGTTAGAACAACAAGTCACCATGACAAGGATAAATGGATCACACAACGAGTCAGAAGGACTAATTAACAAGCACAAATGGTTCACACAACAAGTCACAAGGACTAAAGAATAAGGACAATTGGTTCACACAACGAGTCACAAGGGATAATGAACAAGGACAAATGGTTCACACAACGAGTCACAAGGATTAACGAACAAGGACAAATGGTTCACAGAACGAGTCACGATGACTAATGAACAAGGATAAATGGTTAGCAGAACAAGTCACAATGACAAGGACAAATGGTTCACACAACAAGTCACATGCAGAACAAGTTCCATTGACAAGGACAAATGGTTCACACAACGAGTCATAAGGACTAATGAACAAGGACAAATGGTTTCAACAACAAGTCTCATGGACTAATGAACAAGGACAAATGGTTCACACAACGAGTCACAAGGATTAATGAACATGGACAAATGTTTAGAACAACAAGTCACTATGACAAGTACAAATAGTTCACACAACGAATCACAAGGACTAATTAACAAGCATAAATGGTTCACACAACGAGTCACAGAGACTAAAGACCATGGACCAATGGTTCACACAATGAGTCACAAGGACTAATGAACAAGGACAAATGGTTTACACTACGAGTCATAAGGACTAATGAAGAAGGACAAATGGTTCACACAACGAGTCACAAGGGCTAATGAACAAGGACAAATGGTTAGCGCATCAAGTTCCATTCACAAGGACAAATGGTTCACACAACGAGTCCCAAGGAGTAATGAACAATGTCAAATGGTTTACACAACGAGTCACATGGACAAATGAACAAGGATAAATGGTTCACACAACGAGTCACAATGACTAATGAACAAGGATAAATGGTTAGCACAACAAGTCACAAGGACTAAGAACAAGGACAAATGTTTTACACAACGAGTCACAAGGACTAATGATCATGGACAAATGGCTAGAACAACAAGTCACCATGACAAGGATAAATGGATCACACAACGAGTCACAAGGACTAATTAACAAGCACAAATGGTTCACACAACGAGTCACACGGACTAAAGAACAAGGACAAATGGTTAGCAGAACAAGTCACAATGACAAGGACAAATGGTTCACACAACAAGTCACATGGACTAATGAACAAGGACAAATGGTTGGCACATGAAGTTCCATTTACAAGGACAAATGGTTCACACAACGAGTCACAAGGACTAATGAACAAGGACAAATGGTTTCAACAACAAGTCTCATGGACTAATGAACAAGAACAAATGGTTCACACAACGAGTCACAAGGACTAAAGAACATGGACCAATGGTTCACACAATGATTCACAAGGACTAATGAACAAGGACAAATGGTTCACACAACGAGTCACAAGGACTAATGAACAAGGACAAATGGTTAGAACTACAAGTCACCATGACAAGGATAAATGGATCACACAACGAGTCACAAGAACTAATTAATAAGCACAAATGGTTCACACAACGAGTCACATGGACTAAAGAACAAGGACAAATGGTTCACACAACGAGTCACAAGGGATAATGAAAATGGACAAATGGTTCACACAACGAGTCACAATGATTAATGAACAAGGACAAATGGTTCACACAACGAGTCACGATGACTTATGAATAAGAATAAATAGTTAGCAGAACAAGTCACAATGACAAGGATAAATGGTTCACACAACAAGTCACATGGACTAATGAACAAGGACAAATGGTTGGCACATGAAGTTCCATTGACAAGGACAAATGGTTCACACAACGAGTCACAAGGACTAATGAACAAGGACAAATGGTTTCAACAACAAGTCTCATGGACTAATGAACAAGAACAAATGGTTCACACAACGAGTCACAAGGACTAAAGAACATGGACCAATGGTTCACACAATGATTCACAAGGACTAATGAACAAGGACAAATGGTTCACACAACGAGTCACAAGGACTAATGAACAAGGACAAATGGTTAGAACTACAAGTCACCATGACAAGGATAAATGGATCACACAACGAGTCACAAGAACAAATTAACAAGCACAAATGGTTCACACAACGAGTCACATGGACTAAAGAACAAGGACAAATGGTTCACACAACGAGTCACAAGGGATAATGAAAATGGACAAATGGTTCACACAACGAGTCACAATGATTAATGAACAAGGACAAATGGTTCACACAACGAGTCACGATGACTTATGAATAAGGATAAATAGTTAGCAGAACAAGTCACAGTGACAAGGACAAATGGTTCACACAACAAGTCACATGGACTAATGAACAAGGACAAATGGTTGGCACATGAAGTTCCATTGACAAGGACAAATGGTTCACACAACGAGTCACAAGGACTAATGAACAAGGACAAATGGTTTCAACAACAAGTCTCATGGACTAATGAACAAGAACAAATGGTTCACACAACGAGTCACAAGGACTAATGAGCATGGACAAATGTTTAGAACAACAAGTCACCATGACAAGGACAAATAGTTCACACAACGAATCACAAGGACTAATTAACAAGCATAAATGGTTCACACAACGAGTCACAAGGACTAAAGAACATGGACCAATGGTTCACACAATGAGTCACAAGGACTAATGAACAAGGACAAATGGTTTACACAACGAGTCATAAGGACTAATGAACAAGGACAAATGGTTCACACAACGAGTCACAAGGACTAATGAACAAGAACAAATGGTTAGAACAACAAGTCACCATGACAAGGACAAATGGTTCACACAACGAGTCACAAGGACTCATTAATAAGCACAAATGGTTCACACAACGAGTCACAAGGACTAAAGAACATGGACCAATGGTTCACACAATGATACACAAGGACTAATGAACGAGGTCAATTGGTTCACACAATGAGTCACAAGGACTAATGAACAAGGACAAATGGTTGGAACAACAAGTCTCCATGACAAGGACAAATTGTTCACACAACGAGTCACAAGGACTAATTAATAAGCACAAATGGTTCACACAACGAGTCACAAGGACTAAAGAACAAGGACAAATGGTTCACACAACTAGTCACAAGGACTAAAGAACAAGGACAAATGGTTAACAGAACGAGTCACTAGGGATAATGAACAAGGACAAATGGTTCACACAACAAGCAAAAGGATTAATGAACAAGGATAAATGGTTCACACAACGAGTCACAATGACTAATGAACAAGGATAAATGGTTAGCACAACAAGTCACAATGACAAGGATAAAATTATTCACACAACGAGTCACATGGAATAATGAACAAGGACAAATGGTTTATACAACGAGTCATAAGGACTAATAAACAAGAAAAAATGGTTCACACAACGAGTCATAAGGACTAATAAACAATGACAAATCGTTCACACAAAGAGTCTCAAAGACTAATGAACAAGGACAAATGGTTAGCGCATCAAGTTCCATTCACAAGGACAAATGGTTCACACAACGAGTCCCAAGGAGTAATGAACAAGGTCAAATGGTTTACACAACGAGTCACATGGATAAATGAACAAGGACAAATGGTTCATACAACGAGTCACAATGACTAATGAACAAGGATAAATGGTTAGCACAACAAGTCACAAGGACTAAGAACAAGGACAAATGTTTTACACAACGAGTCACAAGGACTAATGATCATGGACAAATGGTTAGAACAACATGTCACCATGACAAGGATAAATGGATCACACAACGAGTCACAAGGACTAATTAACAAGCACAAATGGTTCACACAACGAGTCTCAAGGACTAAAGAACAAGGACAAATGGTTCACACAACGAGTCACAAGGGATAATGAAAAAGGACAAATGGTTCACACAACGAGTCACAAGGATTAATGAACAAGGACAAATGGTTTACACAACGAGTCACGATGACTAATGAACAAGGATAAATGGTTAGCAGAATAAGTCACAATGACAAGGACAAATGGTTCACATAACAAGTCACATGGACTAATGAACGAGGACAAATGGTTGGCACATGAAGTTCCATTGACAAGGACAAATGGTTCACACAACGAGTCACAAGGACTAATGAACAAGGACAAATGGTTTCAACAACAAGTCTCATGGACTAATGAACAAGGACAAATGGTTCACACAACGAGTCACAAGGACTAATGAACATGGACAAATTTTTAGAACAACAAGTCACCATGACATGGACAAATAGTTCACACAACGAATCATAAGGACTAATTAACAAGCATAAATGGTTCACACAACGAGTCACAAGGACTAAAGAACATGGACCAATGGTTCACACAATGAGTCACAAGGACTAATGAACAAGGACAAATGGTTTACACAACGAGTCATAAGGACTAATGAACAAGGACAAATGTTTGACACAACGAGTCACAAGGACTAATGAACAAGGACAAATGGTTAGAACAACAAGTCACCATGACAAGGACAAATGGTTCACACAACGAGTCACAAGGACTAATTAATAAGCACAAATGGTTCACACAACGAGTCACAAGGACTAAAGAACATGGACCAATGGTTCACACAATGAGTCACAAGGACTAATGAACAAGGACAAATGGTTCACACAACGAGTCACAAGGACTAATGAACAAGGACAAATGGTTAGAACAACAAGTCACCATGACAAGGACAAAAGGTTCACACAACGAGTCACAAGGACTAATTAATAAGCACAAATGGTTCACACAACGAGTCACAAGGACTAAAGAACAAGGATAAATGGTTCACACAACCAGTCACAAGGGATAATGAACAAGGACAAATGGTTCACACAACAAGCAAAAGGATTAATGAACAAGGATAAATGGTTCACACAACGAGTCACAATGACTAATGAACAAGGATAAATGGTTCACACAACGAGTCACGATGACTAATGAACAAGGATAAATGGTTAGCAGAACAAGTCACAATGACATGGACAAATGGTTCACACAACAAGTCACATGGACTAATGAACAAGGACAAATGGTTAGCACATGAAGTTCCATTGACAAGGACAAATGGGTCACACAACGAGTCACAAGGACTAATGAACAAGGACAAATGGTTTCAACAACAAGTCTCATGGACTAATGAACAAGGACAAATGGTTCACACAACGAGTCACAAGGACTAATGAACATGGACAAATGTTTAGAACAACAAGTCACCATGACAAGGACAAATAGTTCACACAACGAATCACAAGGACTAATTAACCAGCACAAATGGTTTACACAACGAGTCACAAGAACTAAAGAACATGGACCAATGGTTCACACAATGAGTCACAAGGACTAATGAACAAGGACAAATGGTTTACACAACGAGTCATAAGGACTAATGAACAAGAACAAATGGTTAGAACAACAAGTCACCATGACAAGGACAAATGGTTCACACAACGAGTCACAAGGACTCATTAATAAGCACAAATGGTTCACACAACGAGTCACAAGGACTAAAGAACATGGACCAATGGTTCACACAATGATACACAAGGACTAATGAACGAGGACAATTGGTTCACACAATGAGTCACAAGGACTAATGAACAAGGACAAATGGTTGGAACAACAAGTCTCCATGACAAGGACAAATTGTTCACACAACGAGTCACAAGGACTAATTAATAAGCACAAATGGTTCACACAACGAGTCACAAGGACTAAAGAACAAGGACAAATGGTTCACACAACTAGTCACAAGGACTAAAGAACAAGGACAAATGGTTCACAGAACGAGTCACTAGGGATAATGAACAAGGACAAATGGTTCACACAACAAGCAAAAGGATTAATGAACAAGGATAAATGGTTCACACAACGAGTCACAA
This sequence comes from Silene latifolia, assembly GCF_048544455.1. NCBI lineage: Eukaryota > Viridiplantae > Streptophyta > Magnoliopsida > Caryophyllales > Caryophyllaceae > Silene > Silene latifolia. The sequence goes on from NC_133527.1 coordinate 64,192,989, forward strand.
TGACTAATGAACAAGGATAAATGGTTAGCACAACAAGTCACAATGACAAGGATAAAATTATTCACACAACGAGTCACATGGAATAATGAACAAGGACAAATGGTTTATACAACGAGTCATAAGGACTAATAAACAAAAAAAAAATGGTTCACACAACGAGTCATAAGGACTAATAAACAATGACAAATCGTTCACACAAAGAGTCTCAAAGACTAATGAACAAGGACAAATGGTTAGCGCATCAAGTTCCATTCACAAGGACAAATGGTTCACACAACGAGTCCCAAGGAGTAATGAACAAGGTCAAATGGTTTACACAACGAGTCACATGGATAAATGAACAAGGACAAATGGTTCATACAACGAGTCACAATGACTAATGAACAAGGATAAATGGTTAGCACTACAAGTCACAAGGACTAAGAACAAGGACAAATGTTTTACACAACGAGTCACAAGGACTAATGATCATGGACAAATGGTTAGAACAACATGTCACCATGACAAGGATAAATGGATCACACAACGAGTCACAAGGACTAATTAACAAGCACAAATGGTTCACACAACGAGTCTCAAGGACTAAAGAACAAGGAGAAATGGTTCACACAACGAGTCACAAGGGATAATGAAAAAGGACAAATGGTTCACACAACGAGTCACAAGGATTAATGAACAAGGACAAATGGTTCACACAACGAGTCACGATGACTAATGAACAAGGATAAATGGTTAGCAGAACAAGTCACAATGACAAGGACAAATGGTTCACATAACAAGTCACATGGACTAATGAACGAGGACAAATGGTTGGCACACGAAGTTCCATTGACAAGGACAAATGGTTCACACAACGAGTCACAAGGACTAATGAACAAGGACAAATGGTTTCAACAACAAGTCTCATGGACTAATGAACATGGACAAATGGTTCACACAACGAGTCACAAGGACTAATGAACATGGACAAATTTTTAGAACAACAAGTCACCATGACATGGACAAATAGTTCACACAACGAATCATAAGGACTAATTAACAAGCATAAATGGTTCACCTAACGAGTCACAAGGACTAATGAACATGGACCAATGGTTCACACAATGAGTCACAAGGACTAATGAACAAGGACAAATGGTTTACACAACGAGTCATAAGGACTAATGAACAAGGACAAATGTTTGACACAACGAGTCACAAGGACTAATGAACAAGGACAAATGGTTAGAACAACAAGTCACCATGACAAGGACAAATGGTTCACACAACGAGTCACAAGGACTAATTAATAAGCACAAATGGTTCACACAACGAGTCACAAGGACTAAAGAACATGGACCAATGGTTCACACAATGAGTCACAAGGACTAATGAACAAGGACAAATGGTTCACACAACGAGTCACAAGGACTAATGAACAAGGACAAATGGTTAGAACAACAAGTCACCATGACAAGGACAAAAGGTTCACACAACGAGTCACAAGGACTAATTAATAAGCACAAATGGTTCACACAACGAGTCACAAGGACTAAAGAACAAGGACAAATGGTTCACACAACCAGTCACAAGGGATAATGAACAAGGACAAATGGTTCACACAACAAGCAAAAGGATTAATGAACAAGGATAAATGGTTCACACAACGAGTCACAATGACTAATGAACAAGGATAAATGGTTCACACAACGAGTCACGATGACTAATGAACAAGGATAAATGGTTAGCAGAACAAGTCACAATGACATGGACAAATGGTTCACACAACAAGTCACATGGACTAATGAACAAGGACAAATGGTTAGCACATGAAGTTCCATTGACAAGGACAAATGGGTCACACAACGAGTCACAAGGACTAATGAACAAGGACAAATGGTTTCAACAACAAGTCTCATGGACTAATGAACAAGGACAAATGGTTCACACAACGAGTCACAAGGACTAATGAACATGGACAAATGTTTAGAACAACAAGTCACCATGACAAGGACAAATAGTTCACACAAAGAATCACAAGTACTAATTAACCAGCACAAATGGTTTACACAACGAGTCACAAGAACTAAAGAACATGGACCAATGGTTCACACAATGAGTCACAAGGACTAATGAACAAGGACAAATGGTTTACACAACGAGTCATAAGGACTAATGAACATGGACAAATGGTTCACATAAAGAGTCACAAGGACTAATGAACAAGGACAAATGGTTAGAACAACAAGTCACCATGACAAGGAAAAATGGTTAACACAACGAGTCACAAGGACTAATTAATAAGCACAAATGGTTCACACAACGAGTCACAAGGACTAAAGAACAAGGACAAATGGTTCACACAACGAGTCACAAGGGATATTGAACAAGGACAAATGGTTCACACAACGAGCAATAGGATTAAAGAACAAGGATAAATGGTTCACACAACGAGTCACAATGACTAATGAACAAGGATAAATGGTTAGCACAACAAGTCACAATGACAAGGATAAATTATTCACACAACGAGTCACATGGAAAAATGAACAAGGACAAATGGTTCATACAACGAGTCACAAGGACTAATAAACAAGAAAAAATGGATCACACACGAGTCATAAGGACTAATAAACAATGACAAATCGTTCACACAAAGAGTCTCAAAGACTAATGAACAAGGACAAATGGTTAGCGCATCAAGTTCCATTCACAAGGACAAATGGTTCACACAACGAGTCCCAAGGACTAATGAACAAGGTCAAATGGTTTACACAAAGAGTCACATGGACAAATAAACAAGGACAAATGGTTCACACAACGAGTCACAATGACTTATGAACAAGGATAAATGGTTAGCACAAAAAGTCACAATGACAAGGAAAAAATTATTCACACAACGTGTCACAAGGACTAATGAACAAGGACAAATGGTTTACACAACAAGTCACAAGGACTAAGATCAAGGACAAATGTTTTACTCAATAAGTCACAAGGAGTAATGAACATGGACAAATGGTTAGAACAACAAGTCACCATGACAAGGACAAATAGTTCACACAACGAACGACAAGGACTAATTAACCAGCACAAATGGTTTACACAACGCGTCACAAGAACTAAAGAACATGGACCAATGGTTCACACAATGAGTCACAAGGACTAATGAACAAGGACAAATGGTTTACACAACGAGTCATAAGGACTAATGAACAAGGACAAATGGTTCACACAACGAGTCACAAGGACTAATGAACAAGGACAAATGGTTAGAACAACAGGTCACCATGACAAGGAAAAATGGTTCACACAACGAGTCACAAGGACTAATTAATAAGCACAAATGGTTCACACAACGAGTCACAAGGACTAAAGAACAAGGACAAATGGTTCACACAACGAGTCACAAGGGATATTGAACAAGGACAAATGGTTCACACAACGAGCAAAAGGATTAATGAACAAGGATAAATGGTTCACACAACGAGTCACAATGACTAATAAACAAGGATAAATGGTTAGCACAACAAGTCACAATGACAAGGATAAATTATTCACACAACGAGTCATACGGAATAATGAACAAGGACAAATGGTTCATACAACGAGTCACAAGGACTAATAAACACGAAAAAATGGTCACACACGAGTCATAAGGACTAATAAACAATGACAAATCGTTCACACAAAAAGTCTCAAAGACTAATGAATAAGGACAAATGGTTTGCGCATCAAGTTCCATTCACAAGGACAAATGGTTCACACAACGAGTCCCAAGGACTAATGAACAAGGTCAAATGGTTTACACAACGAGTCACATGGACAAATAAACAAGGACAAATGGTTCACACAACAAGTCACAATGACTTATGAACAAGGATAAATGGTTAGCACAAAAAGTCACAATGACAAGGAAAAAATTATTCACACAACGTGTCACAAGGACTAATGAACAAGGACAAATGGTTTACACAACAAGTCACAAGGACTAAGATCAAGGACAAATCTTTTACTCAATGAGTCACAAGGAATAATGAACATGGACAAATGGTTAGAACAACAAGTCACCATGACAATGATAAATGGATCACACAACGAGTCACAAGGACTAATTAACAAGCACAAATGGTTCACACAACGAGTCACAAGGACTAAAGAACAAGGACAAATGGTTCACACAAACCGATCCACAAGGATACTTGAAAAAGGACAAATGGTTCACACAACGAGTCCCAATGATTAATGAACAAGGACAAATGGTTCACACAACGAGTCACAATGACTAATGAACAAGGATAAATGGTTAGCAGAACAAGTCACAATGACAAGGAAAAATGGATCACACAACGAGACATAAGGACTAATGAACAATGACAAATGATTCACACAAAGAGTATCAAGGACAAATAAACAAGGACAAATGGTTAGCACATGAAGTTCCATTGACAAGGACAAATGGTTCACACAACGAGTCACAAGGACTAATGAACAAGGACAAATGGTTTCAACAACAAGTCTCATGGACTAATGAACAAGGACAAATGATTCACACAACGAATCACAAGGACTAATGAACATGGACAAATGGTTAGAACAACAAGTCACCATGACAAGGACAAATAGTTCACAATACGAATCACAAGAACTAATTAACCAGCACAAATCGTCACACAACGAGTCACCTGGACTAAAGAACAAGGACAAATGGTTCACACAACGAGTCACAAGGGATAATGAACAAGGACAAATGGTTCACACAACGAGTCACAAGGATAAATGGTTCACACAACGAGTCACAATGACTAATGAACAAGGATAAATGGTTAGCACAACAAGTCACAAGGACTAATGAACTAGGACAAATGGTTAGAACAACAAGTCACCATGACAAAGATAAATGGATCACACAACGAGTCAGAAGGACTAATTAACAAGCACAAATGGTTCACACAACAAGTCACAAGGACTAAAGAACAAGGACAATTGGTTCACACAACGAGTCACAAGGGATAATGAACAAGGACAAATGGTTCACACAACGAGTCACAAGGATTAATGAACAAGGACAAATGGTTCACACAACGAGTCACGATGACTAATGAACAAGGACAAATGGTTAGCAGAACAAGTCACAATAACAAGGACAAATAGTTCACACAACAAGTCACATGGACTAATGAACAAGGACAAATGGTTAGCACATGAAGTTCCATTGACAAGGACAAATGGTTCACACAACGAGTCACAAGGACTAATGAACATGGACAAATGTTTAGAACAACAAGTCACCATGAGAAGGACAAATAGTTCACACAACGAATCACAAGGACTAATTAACCAGCACAAATGGTTTACACAACGAGTCACAAGAACTTAAGAACATGGACCAATGGTTCACACAATGAGTCACAAGGACTAATGAACGAGGACAAATGGTTTACACAACGAGTCATAAGGACTAATGAACAAGGACAAATGGTTCACACAACGAGTCACAAGGACTAATGAACAAGGACAAATGGTTAGAACAACAAGTCACCATGACAAGGAAAAATGGTTCACACAACGAGTCACAAGGACTAATTAATAAGCACAAATGGTTCACACAACGAGTCACAAGGACTAAAGAACAAGGACAAATGGTTCACACAACGAGTCACAAGGGATATTGAACAAGGACAAATGGTTCACACAACGAGCAATAGGATTAATGAACAAGAATAAATGGTTCACACAACGAGTCACAATGAGTAATGAACAAGGATAAATGGTTAGCACAACAAGTCACAATGACAAGGATAAATTATTCACACAACGAGTCACATGGAATAATGAACAAGGACAAATGGTTCATACAACGAGTCACAAGGACTAATAAACAAGAAAAAATGGATCACACACGAGTCATAAGGACTAATAAACAATGACAAATCGTTCACACAAAGAGTCTCAAAGACTAATGAACAAGGACAAATGGTTAGCGCATCAAGTTCCATTCACAAGGACAAATGGTTCACACAACGAGTCCCAAGGACTAATGAACAAGGTCAAATGGTTTACACAAAGAGTCACATGGACAAATAAACAAGGACAAATGGTTCACACAACGAGTCACAATGACTTATGAACAAGGATAAATGGTTAGCACAAAAAGTCACAATGACAAGGAAAAAAGTATTCACACAACGTGTCACAAGGACTAATGAACAAGGACAAATGGTTTACACAACAAGTCACAAAGACTAATATCAAGGACAAATGTTTTACTCAATAAGTCACAAGGAGTAATGAACATGGACAAATGGTTAGAACAACAAGTCGCCATGACAAGGACAAATAGTTCACACAACGAATGACAAGGACTAAATAACCAGCACAAATGGTTTACACAACGAGTCACAAGAACTAAAGAACATGGACCAATGGTTCACACAATGAGTCACAAGGACTAATGAACAAGGACAAATGGTTTACACAACGAGTCATAAGGACTAATGAACAAGGACAAATGGTTCACACAACGAGTCACAAGAAGTAATGAACAAGGACAAATGGTTAGAACAACAAGTCACCATGACAAGGAAAAATGGTTCACACAACGAGTCACAAGGACTAATTAATAAGCACAAATGGTTCACACAACGAGTCACAAGAACTAAAGAACAAGGACAAATGGTTCACACAACGAGTCACAAGGGATATTGAACAAGGACAAATGGTTCACACAACGAGCAATAGGATTAATGAACAAGGATAAATGGTTCACACAACGAGTCACAATGACTAATGAACAAGGATAAATGGTTAGCACAACAAGTCACAATGACAAGGATAAATTATTCACACAACGAGTCACATGGAATAATGAACAAGGACAAATGGTTCATACAACGAGTCACAAGGACTAATAAACAAGAAAAAATGGATCACACACGAGTCATAAGGACTAATAAACAATGACAAATCATTCACACAAAGAGTCTCAAAGACTAATGAACAAGGACAAATGGTTAGCGCATCAAGTTCCATTCACAAGGACAAATGGTTTACACAACGAGTCCCAAGGACTAATGAACAAGGTCAAATGGTTTACACAAAGAGTCACATGGACAAATAAACAAGGACAAATGGTTCACACAACGAGTCACAATGACTTATGAACAAGGATAAATGGTTAGCACAAAAAGTCACAATGACAAGGAAAAAATTATTCACACAACGTGTCACAAGGACTAATGAACAAGGACAAATGGTTTACACAACAAGTCACAAGGACTAAGATCACGGACAAATGTTTTACTCAATAAGTCACAAGGAGTAATGAACATGGACAAATGGTTAGAACAACAAGTCACCATGACAAGGACAAATAGTTCACACAACGAATGACAAGGACTAATTAACCAGCACAAATGGTTTACACAACGAGTCACAAGAACTAAAGAACATGGACCAATGGTTCACACAATGAGTCACAAGGACTAATGAACAAGGACAAATGGTTTACACAACGAGTCATAAGGACTAATGAACAAGGACAAATGGTTCACACAACGAGTCACAAGGACTAATGAACAAGAACAAATGGTTAGAACAACAAGTCACCATGACAAGGAAAAATGGTTCACACAACGAGTCACAAGGACTAATTAATAAGCACAAATGGTTCACACAACGAGTCACAAGAACTAAAGAACAAGGACAAATGGTTCACACAACGAGTCACAAGGGATATTGAACAAGGACAAATGTTTCACACAACGAGCAATAGGATTAATGAACACGGATAAATGGTTCACACAACGAGTCACAATGACTAATGAACAAGGATAAATGGTTAGCACAACAAGTCACAATGACAAGGATAAATTATTCACACAACGAGTCACATGGAATAATGAACAAGGACAAATGGTTCATACAACGAGTCACAAGGACCAATAAACAAGAAAAAATGGATCACACACGAGTCATAAGGACTAATAAACAATGACAAATCGTTCACACAAAGAGTCTCAAAGACTAATGAACAAGGACAAATGGTTAGCGCATCAAGTTCCATTCACAAGGACAAATGGTTCACACAACGAGTCCCAAGGACTAATGAACAAGGTCAAATGGTTTACACAAAGAGTCACATGGACAAATAAACAAGGACAAATGGTTCACACAACGAGTCACAATGACTTATGAACAAGGATAAATGGTTAGCACAAAAAGTCACAATGACAAGGAAAAAAGTATTCACACAACGTGTCACAAGGACTAATGAACAAGGACAAATGGTTTACACAACAAGTCACAAAGACTAAGATCAAGGACAAATGTTTTACTCAATAAGTCACAAGGAGTAATGAACATGGACAAATGGTTAGAACAACAAGCCACCATGACAAGGAAAAAAGTATTCACACAACGTGTCACAAGGACTAATGAACAAGGACAAATGGTTTACACAACAAGTCACAAAGACTAAGATCAAGGACAAATGTTTTACTCAATAAGTCACAAGGAGTAATGAACATGGACAAATGGTTAGAACAACAAGTCACCATGAGAAGGACAAATAGTTCACACAACGAATGACAAGGACTAAATAACCAGCACAAATGGTTACACAACGAGTCACAAGAACTAAAGAACATGGACCAATGGTTCACACAATGAGTCACAAGGGATATTGAACAAGGACAAATGGTTCACACAACGAGCAATAGGATTAATGAACAAGGATAAATGGTTCACACAATGAGTCACAATGACTAATGAACAAGGATAAATGGTTAGCACAACAAGTCACAATGACAAGGATAAATTATTCACACAACGAGTCACATGGAATAATGAACAAGGACAAATGGTTCATACAACGAGTCACAAGGACTAATAAACAAGAAAAAATGGATCACACACGAGTCATAAGGACTAATAAACAATGACAAATCGTTCACACAAAGAGTCTCAAAGACTAATGAACAAGGACAAATGGTTAGCGCATCAAGTTCCATTCACAAGGACAAATGGTTCACACAACGAGTCACAAGGACTAATGAACAAGGTCAAATGGTTTACACAAAGAGTCACATGGACAAATAAACAAGGACAAATGGTTCACACAACGAGTCACAATGACTTATGAACAAGGATAAATGGTTAGCACAAAAAGTCACAATGACAAGGAAAAAGTATTCACAACGTGTCACAAGGACTAATGAACAAGGACAAATGGTTTACACAACAAGTCACAAAGACTAAGATCAAGGACAAATGTTTTACTCAATAAGTCACAAGGAGTAATGAACATGGACAAATGGTTAGAACAACAAGCCACCATGACAAGGAAAAAAGTATTCACACAACGTGTCACAAGGACTAATGAACAAGGACAAATGGTTTACACAACAAGTCACAAAGACTAAGATCAAGGACAAATGTTTTACTCAATAAGTCACAAGGAGTAATGTACATGGACAAATGGTTAGAACAACAAGTCACCATGACAAGGACAAATAGTTCACACAACGAATGACAAGGACTAAATAACCAGCACAAATGGTTACACAACGAGTCACAAGAACTAAAGAACATGGACCAATGGTTCACACAATGAGTCACAAGGACTAATGAACAAGGACAAATGGTTTACACAACGAGTCATAAGGACTAATGAACAAGGACAAATGGTTCACACAACGAGTCACAAGGACTAATGAACAAGGACAAATGGTTAGAACAACAAGTCACCATGACAAGGAAAAATGGTTCACACAACGAGTCACAAGAACTAATTAATAAGCACAAATGGTTCACACAACGAGTCACAAGAACTAAAGAACAAGGACAAATGGTTCACACAATGAGTCACAAGGGATATTGAACAAGGACAAATGGTTCACACAACGAGCAATAGGATTAATGAACAAGGATAAATGGTTCACACAACGAGTCACAATGACTAATGAACAAGGATAAATGGTTAGCACAACAAGTCACAATGACAAGGATAAATTATTCACACAACGAGTCACATGGAATAATGAACAAGGACAAATGGTTCATACAACGAGTCACAAGGACTAATAAACAAGAAAAAATGGATCACACACGAGTCATAAGGACTAATAAACAATGACAAATCGTTCACACAAAGAGTCTCAAAGACTAATGAACAAGGATAAATGGTTAGCGCATCAAGTTCCATTCACAAGGATAAATGGTTCACACAACGAGTCCCAAGGACTAATGAACAAGGTCAAATGGTTTACACAAAGAGTCACATGGACAAATAAACAAGGACAAATGGTTCACACAACGAGTCACAATGACTTATGAACAAGGATAAATGGTTAGCACAAAAAGTCACAATGACAAGGAAAAAAGTATTCACACAACGTGTCACAAGGACTAATGAACAAGGACAAATGGTTTACACAACAAGTCACAAAGACTAAGATCAAGGACAAATGTTTTACTCAATAAGTCACAAGGAGTAATGAACATGGACAAATGGTTAGAACAACAAGTCACCATGACAAGGACAAATAGTTCACACAACGAATGACAAGGACTAAATAACCAGCACAAATGGTTTACACAACGAGTCACAAGAACTAAAGAACATGGACCAATGGTTCACACAATGAGTCACAAGGACTAATGAACAAGGACAAATGGTTTACACAACGAGTCATAAGGACTAATGAACAAGGACAAATGGTTCACACAACGAGTCACAAGGACTAATGAACAAGGACAAATGGTTAGAACAACAAGTCACCATGACAAGGAAAAATGGTTCACACAACGAGTCACAAGGACTAATTAATAAGCACAAATGGTTCACACAACGAGTCACAATAACTAAAGAACAAGGACAAATGGTTCACACAACGAGTCACAAGGGATATTGAACAAGGACAAATGGTTCACACAACGAGCAATAGGATTAATGAACAAGGATAAATGGTTCACACAACGAGTCACAATGACTAATGAACAAGGATAAATGGTTAGCACAACAAGTCACAATGACAAGGATAAATTATTCACACAACGAGTCACATGGAATAATGAACAAGGACAAATGGTTCATACAACGAGTCACAAGGACTAATAAACAAGAAAAAATGGATCACACACGAGTCATAAGGACTAATAAACAATGACAAATCGTTCACACAAAGAGTCTCAAAGACTAATGAACAAGGACAAATGGTTAGCGCATCAAGTTCCATTCACAGGGACAAATGGTTCACACAACGAGTCCCAAGGACAAATGAACAAGGTCAAATGGTTTACACAAAGAGTCACATGGACAAATAAACAAGGACAAATGGTTCACACAACGAGTCACAATGACTTATGAACAAGGATAAATGGTTAGCACAAAAAGTCACAATGACAAGGAAAAAATTATTCACACAAGGTGTCACAAGGACTAATGAACAAGGACAAATGGTTTACACAACAAGTCACAAGGACTAAGATCAAGGACAAATGTTTTACTCAATAAGTCACAAGGAGTAATGAACATGGACAAATGGTTAGAACAACAAGTCACCATGACAAGGACAAATAGTTCACACAACGAATGACAAGGACTAATTAACCAGCACAAATGGTTTACACAACGAGTCACAAGAACTAAAGAACATGGACCAATGGTTCACACAATGAGTCACAAGGACTAATGAACAAGGACAAATGGTTTACACAACGAGTCATAAGGACTAATGAACAAGGACAAATGGTTCACACAACGAGCCACAAGGACTAATGAACAAGGACAAATGGTTAGAACAACAAGTCACCATGACAAGGAAAAATGGTTCACACAACGAGTCACAAGGACTAATTAATAAGCACAAATGGTTCACACAACGAGTCACAAGAACTAAAGAACAAGGATAAATGGTTCACACAACGAGTCACAAGGGATATTGAACAAGGATAAATGTTTCACACAACGAGCAATAGGATTAATGAACAAGGATAAATGGTTCACACAACGAGTCACAATGACTAATGAACAAGGATAAATGGTTAGCACAACAAGTCACAATGACAAGGATAAATTATTCACACAACGAGTCACACGGAATAATGAACAAGGACAAATGGTTCATACAACGAGTCACAAGGACTAATAAACACGAAAAAATGGATCACACACGAGTCATAAGGACTAATAAACAATGACAAATCATTCACACAAAGAGACTCAAAGACTAATGAACAAGGACAAATGGTTAGCGCATCAAGTTCCATTCACAAGGACAAATGGTTCACACAACGAGTCCCAAGGACTAATGAACAAGGTCAAATGGTTTACACAACGAGTCACATGGACAAATAAACAAGAACAAATGGTTCACACAACGAGTCACAATGACTTATGAACAAGGATAAATGGTTAGCACAAAAAGTCACAATGACAAGGAAAAATTATTCACACAACGTGTCACAAGGACTAATGAACAAGGACAAATGGTTTACACAACAAGTCACAAGGACTAAGATCAAGGACAAATGTTTTACTCAATGAGTCACAAGGAATAATGAACATGGACAAATGGTTAGAACAACATGTCACCATGACAATGATAAATGGATCACACAACGAGTCACAAGGACTAATTAACAAGCACAAATGGTTCACACAACGAGTCACAAGGACTAAAGAACAAGGACAAATGGTTCACACCCGATCCAAGGATACTTGAAAAAGGAAAAATGGTTCACACAACGAGTCACAATGATTAATGAACAAGGACAAATGGTTCACACAACGAGTCACAATGACTAATGAACAAGGATAAATGGTTAGCAGAACAAGTCACAATGACAAGGAAAAATGGATCACACAACGAGTCATAAGGACTAATGAACAATGACAAATGATTCACACAAAGAGAATCAAGGACAAATAAACAAGGACAAATGGTTAGCACATGAAGTTCCATTGACAAGGACAAATGGTTCACACAACGAGTCATAAGGACTAATGAACAAGGACAAATGGTTTCAACAACAAGTCTCATAGACTAATGAACAAGGACAAATGATTCACACAACGAGTCACAAGGACTAATGAACATGGACAAATGGTTAGAATAACAAGTCACCATGACAAGGACAAATAGTTCACAATACGAATCACAAGAACTAATTAACCAGCACAAATGGTCACACAACGAGTCACCTGGACTAAAGAACAAGGACAAATGGTTCACACAACGAGTCACAAGGGATAATGAACAAGGACAAATGGTTCACACAACGAGTCACAAGGATTAATGAACAAGGATAAATGGTTCACACAACGAGTCACAATGACTAATGAACAAGGATAAATGGTTAGCACAACAAGTCACAAGGACTAATGAACAAGAACAAATGGTTAGAACAACAAGTCACCATGACAAAGATAAATGGATCACACAACGAGTCAGAAGGACTAATTAACAAGCACAAATGGTTCACACAACAAGTCACAAGAACTAAAGAACAAGGACAATTGGTTCACACAACGAGTCACAAGGGATAATGAACAAGGACAAATGGTTCACACAACGAGTCACAAGGATTAATGAACAAGGACAAATGGTTCACACAACGAGTCACGATGACTAATGAACAAGGATAAATGGTTAGCAGAACAAGTCACAATAACAAGGACAAATGGTTCACACAACAAGTCACATGGACTAATGAACAAGGACAAATGGTTAGCACATGAAGTTCCATTGACAAGGACAAATAATTCACACAACGAGTCACAAGGAATAATGAACAGGGACAAATGGTTTCAACAACAAGTCTCATGGACTAATGAACAAGGACAAATGGTTCACACAACGAGTCACAAGGACTAATGAACATGGACAAATGTTTAGAACAACAAGTCACCATGACAAGGACAAATAGTTCACACAACGAATCACAAGGACTAATTAACCAGCACAAATGGTTTACACAACGAGTCACAAGAACTAAAGAACTTGGACCAATGGTTCACACAATGAGTCACAAGGACTAATGAACAAGGACAAATGGTTTACACAACGAGTCATAAGGACTAATGAACAAGGACAAATAGTTCACACAACGAGTCACAAGGACTAATGAACAAGGACAAATGGTTAGAACAACAAGTCACCATGACAAGGAAAAATGGTTCACACAATGAGTCGCAAGGACTAATTAATAAGCACAAATGGTTCCCACAACGAGTCACAAGGACTAAAGAACAAGGACAAATGGTTCACACAACGAGTCACAAGGGATATTGAACAAGGACAAATGGTTCACACAACGAGCAATAGGATTAATGAACAAGGATAAATGGTTCACACAACGAGTCACAATGACTAATGAACAAGGATAAATGGTTAGCACAACAAGTCACAATGACAAGGATAAATTATTCACACAACGAGTCACATGGAATAATGAACAAGGACAAATGGTTCATACAACGAGTCACAAGGACTAATAAACAAGAAAAAATGGATCACACACGAGTCATAAGGACTAATAAACAATGACAAATCGTTCACACAAAGAGTCTCAAAGACTAATGAACAAGGACAAATGGTTAGCGCATCAAGTTCCATTCACAAGGACAAATGGTTCACACAACGATTCCCAAGGACTAATGAACAAGGTCAAATGGTTTACACAAAGAGTCACATGGACAAATAAACAAGGACAAATGGTTCACACAACGAGTCACAATGACTTATGAACAAGGATAAATGGTTAGCACAAAAAGTCACAATGACAAGGAAAAAATTATTCACACAACGTGTCACAAGGACTAATGAACAAGGACAAATGGTTTACACAACAAGTCACAAGGACTAAGATCAAGGACAAATGTTTTACTCAATAAGTCACAAGGAGTAATGAACATGGACAAATGGTTAGAACAACAAGTCACCATGACAAGGACAAATAGTTCACACAACGAATGACAAGGACTAATTAACCAGCACAAATGGTTTACACAACGAGTCACAAGAACTAAAGAACATGGACCAATGGTTCACACAATGAGTCACAAGGATTAATGAACAAGGACAAATGGTTTACACAACTAGTCATAAGGACTAATGAACAAGGACAAATGGTTCACACAACGAGTCACAAGGACTAATGAACAAGGACAAATGGTTAGAACAACAAGTCACCATGACAAGGAAAAATGGTTCACACAACGAGTCACAAGGACTAATTAATAAGCACAAATGGTTCACACAACGTGTAACACCCCCATTTATTCAGGAGGCTTTAGCTAGACATTCCCAAATAAATAGAACTGTTACCATCTCGGTTGCCCGAGGTAAATGATACAAATCAAAACAAACCAAAGTACTTTAAATTAAAACTTTAATGATTACATATGTTTTACAATTTTAATCAACTAAAACTTAATATAAAAATAAATACATCTCGCAGCGGAAATTAAATAAGTGATATAGCTACATTTGTGATCTAGACTCCTGCAGGTCCGAAAGCTCACACGCCCAAGCTCCCCATATCCAGCTAACTCAAAACCTGCTATTTAAATCTGCTCCCCATTTAACCGGAAATATTAAATGGTTCACCACAGGATGCCATCAATTAAAGCAGGCATCAATTTTATTTTGACACAGAAGCAAACATGTCAACCAATGGTTGAGTAGGATAAAATATATTAAAACAACCAATCTTTCACAACTGTCAATATTCCAATCTCAACTGATTCAAATGTCACATCTCAACATCAACTATCCACGTTATCCACCAGAGACTAAGCATGGGGCCTTCCAATTAATCACACACGTTATCCACCAGAGACTAAACCTGGGGCAGTCCAATTACCACTCACGTTATCCACCAGAGACTAAGCCTGGGGCAGTCCAATTCACATAAACCATTCCACAATATAATCGTATAAAACATACACAACTCAAATCAATTAATAATGATAATCACTCAATTAGCTTAATTAAATAAGCAATAATACAACAATCACCTTTCCAATACATACGCATATTAAACACGCAAACCAGATATAGTTGAGTAGATTATCCTACCTGGCAAGCAAGCACTCCAATTACGCAATCCAAATAAATAAAGCAAATCCAATCCGATTATAATTCTTCACAATTTCCGTCACCTATATAATAATAACAATTACAACAATTATAATTACTAACTTTATTTGTTTATTTATTTATTCCTTTTATTCAATTATTCAAATTAATTATTTATTATAATTATTAAAGATTTATGATAACTAAAAACCCGATTTAACTACGAACCCGACTCACCCGAGCTAATTAAATAATTAAAACCCGTCACACTACAAACACATACCACCTTAACATGGTTTATAAACCATGGCCAACACCTCTCTTAAAACCCACCAAACCCGACACCACAAGCCACCACAGCCACCACCCAACCTCGACACCCCTAGCCTGCAACCCTACGCATCCAACTCGCCCTTAACCACCAGCTAAACCACCACCACCACCAACAACCCACAAACCCATGCCCTATCACACGACACCAACCGCAACACTCACCTGACACCCCATAAAACCCGTCCTAAAACCACCACCTAACACCACCTTCACCGCCACCATAACCACTAATCAACTCAACAATCTACCCTCGACAAAGACCACCCAAAACCACCCCAATCCAGGCCTCTTAAAACCACTAAAAACCCCCTCGAAACAGCCTGCCCAAAACACGAGTCCTTCCCCTGTTTTCGCCACCACCGCCATAAACCGCCACCTGCCACCATTCCGCCACCACCAAAAGGACCGACCACCTTCCCCCATCACAACCCCTCTATACCCAGGTCAAGTCGAGGTCAATTAGGGGTTCAATTACTCATTCTAATCACCCACAACCAACTCGTATAACCCCTCTGACCAGCCACCTTTAGCCGCCCTAAACGCCACCCTACCACGGTCAATGGCGGTCAACAATGGTCAGGTTATAAACTTGGCAGTCCAATGTCGCTATAGGTTCAATTCCCGAGTCCTATGGTGGTCTATATAAGTCATACTATCGATCTAAAGTTGCTTGCATGAAAAGAATATAAACCGCTTTAAGCTGAGTTAATTACCTCAAGTCGACCAATTGATTTTGTTAATTCTTCTTTCTTTCCGCCTCCTAAAGCTTCTTCTTTTTATTTGTAATTTATTTATCAGATTTAAGGTGGTATTTATAGTGTAAGATTTAGAGAATACGAGGCCAATTAGGAAACCATGTAACTTTCCTTATTCTAATTAGTAGTAGGAATTGTCGTTATAATTATATCATTATTATTTATCATATACTATTAATCCTACCATAACTATGATTTCCTCATATAATACTTACTAATTTATTATTGCCATAACTTTATTATTTATTATTATAATCATAATTACCTTGATATATTATTATTAATTCCCGATATAAATCCCGATTACACTAATACCAATTTAATAAATTCGGCCCATATAATAATACCACATAGTCCAACACTCGATTACCAACTAAGCCCAAAGCACAAATATTAGCCGAACCCAATTCATGACTTGAATTATTAATTTATTATTTAATTAACGTCTTACTTGTATTTATATTAGAAATGTCATTTAATCAATATTAAATTACATAAATTATTCTTATAAATTATTATTAAAATACGGAGTATTACACAACGAGTCACAAGGACTAAAGAATAAGGACAAATGGTTCACACAACGAGTCACAAGGGATATTGAACAAGGACAAATGGTTCACACAACGAGCAATAGGATTAATGAACAAGGATAAATGGTTCACACAACGAGTCACAATGACTAATGAACAAGGATAAATGGTTAGCACAACAAGTCACAATGACAAGGATAAATTATTCACACAACGAGTCACACGGAATAATGAACAAGGAAAAATGGTTCATACAACGAGTCACAAGGACTAATAAACACGAAAAAATGGATCACACACGAGTCATAAGGACTAATAAACAATGACAAATCGTTCACACAAAGAGTCTCAAAGACTAATGAACAAGGACAAATGGTTAGCGCAACAAGTTCCATTCACAAGGACAAATGGTTCACACAACGAGTCCCAAGGACTAATGAACAAGGTCAAATGGTTTACACAACGTGTCACATGGACAAATAAACAAGGACAAATGGTTCACACAACGAGTCACAATGACTTATGAACAAGGATAAATGGTTAGCACAAAAAGTCACAATGACAAGGAAAAAATTATTCACACAACGTGTCACAAGGACTAATGAACAAGGACAAATGGTTTACACAACAAGTCACAAGGACTAAGATCAAGGACAAATGTTTTACTCAATGAGTCACAAGGAATAATGAATATGGACAAATGGTTAGAACAACAAGTCACCATGACAATGATAAATGGATCACACAACGAGTCACAAGGACTAATTAACAAGCACAAATGGTTCACACAACGAGTCACAAGGACTAAAGAACAAGGACAAATGGTTCACACACCCGTCCACAAGGATACTTGAAAAAGGACAAATGGTTCACACAACGAGTCACAATGATTAATGAACAAGGACAAATGGTTCACACAACGAGTCACAATGACTAATGAACAAGGATAAATGGTTAGCAGAACAAGTCACAATGACAAGGAAAAATGGATCACACAACGAGTCATAAGGACTAATGAACAATGACAAATCATTCACACAAAGAGTATCAAGGACAAATAAACAAGGACAAATGGTTAGCACATGAAGTTCCATTGACAAGGACAAATGGTTCACACAACGAGTCACAAGGACTAATGAACAAGGACAAATGGTTTCAACAACAAGTCTCATGGACTAATGAACAAGGACAAATGATTCACACAACGAGTCACAAGGACTAATGAACATGGACAAATGGTTAGAACAACAAGTCACCATGACAAGGACAAATAGTTCACAATACGAATCACAAGAACTAATTAACCAGCACAAATGGTCACACAACGAGTCACCTGGACTAAAGAACAAGGACAAATGGTTCACACAACGAGTCACAAGGGATAATGAACAAGGACAAATGGTTCACACAACGAGTCACAAGGATTAATGAACAAGGATAAATGGTTCACACAACGAGTCACAATGACTAATGAACAAGGATAAATGGTTAGCACAACAAGTCACAAGGACTAATGAACAAGGACAAATGGTTAGAACAACAAGTCACCATGACAAAGATAAATGGATCACACAACGAGTCAGAAGGACTAATTAACAAGCACAAATGGTTCACACAACAAGTCACAAGGACTAAAGAACAAGGACAATTGGTTCACACAACGAGTCACAAGGGATAATGAACAAGGACAAATGGTTCACACAACGAGTCACAAGGATTAATGAACAAGGACAAATGGTTCACACAATGAGTCACGATGACTAATGAACAAGGATAAATGGTTAGCAGAACAAGTCACAATAACAAGGACAAATGGTTCACACAACAAGTCACATGGACTAATGAACAAGGACAAATGGTTAGCACATGAAGTTCCATTGACAAGGACAAATGGTTCACACAACGAGTCACAAGGACTAATGAACAAGGACAAATGGTTTCAACAACAAGTCTCATGGACTAATGAACAAGGACAAATGGTTCACACAACGAGTCACAAGGACTAATGAACATGGACAAATGTTTAGAACAACAAGTCACCATGACAAGGACAAATAGTTCACACAACGAATCACAAGGACTAATTAACCAGCACAAATGGTTTACACAACGAGTCACAAGAACTAAAGAACATGGACCAATGGTTCACACAATGAGTCACAAGGACTAATGAACAAGGACAAATGGTTTACACAACGAGTCATAAGGACTAATGAACAAGGACAAATGGTTCACACAACGAGTCACAAGGACTAATGAACAAGGACAAATGGTTAGAACAACAAGTCACCATGACAAGGAAAAATGGTTCACACAACGAGTCACAAGGAGTAATTAATAAGCACAAATGGTTCACACAACGAGTCACAAGGACTAAAGAACAAGGACAAATGGTTCACACAACGAGTCACAAGGGATATTGAACAAGGACAAATGGTTCACACAACGAGCAATAGGATTAATGAACAAGGATAAATGGTTCACACAACGAGTCACAATGACTAATGAACAAGGATAAATGGTTAGCACAACAAGTCACAATGACAAGGATAAATTATTCACACAACGAGTCACATGGAATAATGAACAAGGACAAATGGTTCATACAACGAGTCACAAGGACTAATAAACAAGAAAAAATGGATCACACACGAGTCATAAGGACTAATAAACAATGACAAATCGTTCACACAAAGAGTCTCAAAGACTAATGAACAAGGACAAATGGTTAGCGCATCAAGTTCCATTCACAAGGACAAATGGTTCACACAACGAGTCCCAAGGACTAATGAACAAGGTCAAATGGTTTACACAACGAGTCACATGGACAAATAAACCAGGACAAATGGTTCACACAACGAGTCACAATGACTAATGAACAAGGATAAATGGTTAGCACAAAAAGTCACAATGACAAGGAAAAAATTATTCACACAACGTGTCACAAGGACTAATGAACAAGGACAAATGGTTTACACAACAAGTCACAAGGACTAAGATCAAGGACAAATGTTTTACTCAATGAGTCACAAGGAGTAATGAACATGGACAAATGGTTAGAACAACAAGTCACCATGACAATGATAAATGGATCACACAACGAGTCACAAGGACTAATTAACAAGCACAAATGGTTCACACAACAAGTCACAAGGACTAAAGAACAAGGACAAATGGTTCACACAGCTAGTCACAAGGGATACTGAAAAAGGACAAATGGTTCACACAACGAGTCACAATGATTAATGAAAAAGGACAAATGGTTCACACAACGAGTCACAATGACTAATGAACAAGGATAAATGGTTTCCAGAACAAGTCACAATGACAAGGAAAAATGGATCACACAACGAGTCGTAAGGAATAATGAACAATGACAAATGATTCACACAAAGAGTATCAAGGACAAATGAACAAGGACAAATGGTTAGCACATGAAGTTCCATTGACAAGGACAAATGGTTCACACAACGAGTCACATGGACTAATGAACAAGGACAAATGGTTTCAACAACAAGTCTCATGGACTAATGAACAAGGACAAATGATTCACACAACGAGTCACAAGGACTAATGAACATGGACAAATGGTTAGAACAACAAGTCACCATGACAAGGACAAATAGTTCACAATACGAATCACAAGAACTAATTAACCAGCACAAATGGTCACACAACGAGTCACCTGGACTAAAGAACAAGGACAAATGGTTCACACAACGAGTCACAAGGGATAATGAACAAGGACAAATGGTTCACACAACGAGTCACAAGGATTAGTGAACAAGGATAAATGGTTCACACAACGAGTCACAATGACTAATGAACAAGGATAAATGGTTAGCACAACAAGTCTCAAGGACTAATGAACAAGGACAAATGGTTAGAACAACAAGTCACCATGACAAAGATAAATGGATCACACAACGAGTCAGAAGGACTAATTAACAAGCACAAATGGTTCACACAACAAGTCACAAGGACTAAAGAACAAGGACAATTGGTTCACACAACGAGTCACAAGGGATAATGAACAAGGACAAATGGTTCACACAACGAGTCACAAGGATTAATGAACAAGGACAAATGGTTCACACAACGAGTCACGATGACTAATGAACAAGGATAAATGGTTAGCAGAACAAGTCACAATAACAAGGACAAATGGTTCACACAACAAGTCACATGGACTAATGAACAAGGACAAATGGTTAGCACATGGAGTTCCATTGACAAGGACAAATGGTTCACACAACGAGTCACAAGGACTAATGAACAAGGACAAATGGTTTCAACAACAAGTCTCATGGACTAATGAACAAGGACAAATGGTTCACACAACGAGTCACAAGGACTAATGAACATGGACAAATGTTTAGAACAACAAGTCACCATGACAAGGACAAATAGTTCACACAACGAATCACAAGGACTAATTAACCAGCACAAATGGTTTACACAACGAGTCACAAGAACTAAAGAACATGGACCAATGGTTCACACAATGAGTCACAAGGACTAATGAACAAGGACAAATGGTTTACACAACGAGTCATAAGGACTAATGAACAAGGACAAATGGTTCACACAACGAGTCACAAGGACTAATGAACAAGGACAAATGGTTAGAACAACAAGTCACCATGACAAGGAAAAATGGTTCACACAACGAGTCACAAGGAGTAATTAATAAGCACAAATGGTTCAACAACGAGTCACAAGGACTAAAGAACAAGGACAAATGGTTCACACAACGAGTCACAAGGGATATTGAACAAGGACAAATGGTTCACACAACGAGCAATAGGATTAATGAACAAGGATAAATGGTTCACACAACGAGTCACAATGACTAATGAACAAGGATAAATGGTTAGCACAACAAGTCACAATGACAAGGATAAATTATTCACACAACGAGTCATATGGAATAATGAACAAGGACAGATGGTTCATACAACGAGTCACAAGGACTAATAAACAAGAAAAAATGGATCACACACGAGTCATAAGGACTAATAAACAATGACAAATCGTTCACACAAAGAGTCTCAAAGACTAATGAACAAGGACAAATGGTTAGCGCATCAAGTTCCATTCACAAGGACAAATGGTTCACACAACGAGTCCCAAGGACTAATGAACAAGGTCAAATGGTTTACACAACGAGTCACATGGACAAATAAACCAGGACAAATGGTTCACACAACGAGTCACAATGACTAATGAACAAGGATAAATGGTTAGCACAAAAAGTCACAATGACAAGGAAAAAATTATTCACACAACGTGTCACAAGGACTAATGAACAAGGACAAATGGTTTACACAACAAGTCACAAGGACTAAGATCAAGGACAAATGTTTTACTCAATGAGTCACAAGGAGTAATGAACATGGACAAATGGTTAGAACAACAAGTCACCATGACAATGATAAATGGATCACACAACGAGTCACAAGGACTAATTAACAAGCACAAATGGTTCACACAACAAGTCACAAGGACTAAAGAACAAGGACAAATGGTTCACACAAACCGATCACAAGGATACGAAAAAGGACAAATGGTTAACACAACGAGTCACAATGATTAATGAAAAAGGACAAATGGTTCACACAACGAGTCACAATGACTAATGAACAAGGATAAATGGTTTCCAAAACAAGTCACAATGACAAGGAAAAATGGATCACACAACGAGTCATAAGGACTAATGAACAATGACAAATGATTCACACAAAGAGTATCAAGGACAAATGAACAAGGACAAATGGTTAGCACATGAAGTTCCATTGACAAGGACAAATGGTTCACACAACGCGTCACATGGACTAATGAACAAGGACAAATGGTTTCAACAACAAGTCTCATGGACTAATGAACAAGGACAAATGATTCACACAACGAGTCACAAGGACTAAGGAACATGGACAAATGGTTAGAACAACAAGTCACCATGACAAGGACAAATAGTTCACAATACGAATCACAAGAACTAATTAACCAGCACAAATGGTTCACACAACGAGTCACCTGGACTAAAGAACAAGGACAAATGGTTCACACAACGAGTCACAAGGGATAATGAACAAGGACAAATGGTTCACACAACGAGTCACAATGATTAATGAACAAGGATAAATGGTTCACACAACGAGTCACAATGACTAATGAACAAGGATAAATGGTTAGCACAACAAGTCACAAGGACTAATGAACAAGGACAAATGGTTAGAACAACAAATCACCATGACAAAGATAAATGTATCACACAACGAGTCAGAAGGACTAATTAACAAGCACAAATGGTTCACACAACAAGTCAGAAGGACTAAAGAACAAGGACAATTGGTTCACACAACGAGTCACAAGGGATAATGAACAAGGACAAATGGTTCACACAACGAGTCACAAGGATTAATGAACAAGGACAAATGGTTTCAACAACAAGTCTCATGGACTAATGAACAAGGACAAATGATTCACACAACGAGTCACAAGGACCAATGAACATGAAAAAATGGTTAGAACAACAAGTCACCATAACAAGGACAAATAGTTCACAATACGAATCACAAGAACTAATTAACCAGCACAAATGGTTCACACAACGAGTCACCTGGACTAAAGAACAAGGACAAATGGTTCACACAACGAGTTACAAGGGATAATGAACAAGGACAAATGGTTCACACAACGAGTCACAAGGATTAATGAACAAGGATAAATGGTTCACACAACGAGTCACAATGACTAATGAACAAGGATAAATGGTTAGCACAACAAGTCACAAGGGCTAATGAACAAGGACAAATGTTTAGAACAACAAGTCACCATTTCAAAGATAAATGGATCACACAACGAGTTAGAAGGACTAATTAACAAGCACAAATTGTTCACACAACAAGTCACAAGGACTAAAGAACAAGGACAATTGGTTCACACAACGAGTCACAAGGGATAATGAACAAGGACAAATGGTTCACACAACGAGTCACAAGGATTAATGAACAAGGACAAATGGTTCACACAACGAGTCACGATGACTAATGAACAAGGATAAATGGTTAGCAGAACAAGTCACAATAACAAGGAAAAATGGTTCACACAACAAGTCACATGGACTAATGAACAAGGACAAATGGTTAGCACATGAAGTTCCATTAACAAGGACAAATGGTTCACACAAAGAGTCACAAGGACTAATGAACAAGGACAAATGGTTTCAACAACAAGTCTCATGGACTAATGAACAAGGACAAATGGTTCACACAACGAGTCACAAGGACTAATGAACATGGACAAATGTATAGAACAACAAGTCACCATGACAAGGACAAATAGTTCACACAACGAATCACAAGGACTAATTAACCAAAGACAAAATGGTTTACACAACGAGTCACAAGAACTAAAGAACATGGACCAATGGTTCACACAATGAGTCACAAGGACTAATGAACAAGGACAAATGGTTTACACAACGAGTCATAAGGACTAATGAACAAAGACAAATGGTTCACACAACGAGTCACAAGGACTAATGAACAAGGACAAATGGTTAGAATAACAAGTCACCATGACAAGGAAAAATGGTTCACACAACGAGTCACAAGGACTAATTAATAAGCACAAATGGTTAGCACAACAAGTCACAATGACAAGGATAAATTATTCACACAACGAGTCACATGGAATAATGAACAAGGACAAATGGTTCATACAACGAGTCACAAGGACTAATAAACAAGAAAAAATGGATCACACACGAGTCATAAGGACTAATAAACAATGACAAATCGTTCACACAAAGAGTCTCAAAGACTAATGAACAAGGACAAATGGTTAGCGCATCAAGTTCCATTCACAAGGACAAATGGTTCACACAACGAGTCCCAAGTACTAATGAACAAGGTCAAATGGTTTACACAACGAGTCACATGGACAAATAAACAAGGACAAATGGTTCACACAACGAGTCACAATGACTAATGAACAAGGATAAATGGTTAGCACAAAAAGTCACAATGACAAGGAAAAAATTATTCACACAACGTGTCACAAGGACTAATGAACAAGGATAAATGGTTTACACAACAAGTCACAAGGACTAAGATCAAGGACAAATGTTTTACTCAATGAGTCACAAGGAGTAATGAACATGGACAAATGGTTAGAACAACAAGTCACCATGACAATGATAAATGGATCACACAACGAGTCACAAGGAGTAATTAACAAGGACAAATGGTTCACACAACGAGTCACAAGGACTAATGAACATGGACAAATGGTTAGAACAACAAGTCACCATGACAAGGACAAATAGTTCACAATACGAATCACAAGAACTAATTAACCAGCACAAATGGTTCACACAACGAGTCACCTGGACTAAAGAACAAGGACAAATGATTTACACAACGAGTCACAAGGACTAATGAACATGGACAAATGGTTAGAACAACAAGTCACCATGACAAGGACAAATAGTTCACAATACGAATCACAAGAACTAATTAACCAGCACAAATGGTTCACACAACGAGTCACCTGGACTAAAGAACAAGGACAAATGGTTCACACAACGAGTCACAAGGGATAATGAACAAGGACAAATGGTTCACACAACGAGTCACAATGATTAATGAACAAGGATAAATGGTTCACACAACGAGTCACAATGACTAATGAACAAGGATAAATGGTTAGCACAACAAGTCACAAGGACTAATGAACAAGGACAAATGGTTAGAACAACAAGTCACCATAACAAAGATAAACGGATCACACAACGAGTCAGAAGGACTAATTAACAAGCACAAATGGTTCACACAACAAGTCACAAGGACTAAAGAACAAGGACAATTGGTTCACACAACGAGTCACAAGGGATAATGAACAAGGACAAATGGTTCACACAACGAGTCACAAGGATTAATGAACAAGGACAAATGGTTCACACAACGAGTCACGATGACTAATGAACAAGGATAAATGTTTAGCAGAACAAGTCACAATAACAAGGACAAATGGTTCACACAACAAGTCACATGGACTAATGAACAAGGACAAATGGTTAGCACATGAAGTTCCATTGACAAGGACAAATGGTTCAAACAACGAGTCACAAGGACTAATGAACAAGGACAAATGGTTTCAACAACAAGTCTCATGGACTAATGAACAAGGACAAATGATTCACACAACGAGTCACAAGAACTAATGAACATGGACAAATGGTTAGAACAACAAGTCACTATGACAAGGACAAATAGTTCACACAACGAATCACAAGGACTAATTAACAAAGACAAATGGTTCACACAACGAGTCACATGGACTAAAGAACAAGGACAAATGGTTCACACAACGAGTCACAAGGGATAATGAACAAGGACAAATTGTTCACACAACGAGTCACAAGGATTATTGAACAAGGATAAATGGTTCACACAACGAGTCACAATGACTAATGAACAAGGATAAATGGTTTCAACAACAAGTCTCATGGACTAATGAACAAGGACAAATGATTCACACAACGAGTCACAAGGACTAATGAACATGGACAAATGGTTAGAACAACAAGTCACCATGACAAGGACAAATGGTTCACACAACGAGTCACAAGGGATAATGAACAAGGACAAATGGTTCACACAACGAGTCACAAGGATTAATGAACAAGGATAAATGGTTCACACAACGAGTCACAATGACTAATGAACAAGGATAAATGGTTAGCACAACAAGTCACAAGGACTAATGAACAAGGACAAATGGTTAGAACAACAAGTCACCATGACAAAGATAAATGGATCACACAACGAGTCAGAAGGACTAATTAACAAGCACAAATGGTTCACACAACAAGTCACAAGGACTAAAGAACAAGGACAATTGGTTCACACAACGAGTCACAAGGGATAATGAACAAGGACAAATGGTTCACACAACGAGTCACAAGGATTAATGAACAAGGACAAATGGTTCACACAACGAGTCACGATGACTAATGAACGAGGATAAATGGTTAGCAGAATAAGTCACAATAACAAGGACAAATGGTTCACACAACAAGTCACAAGGACTAATGAACAAGGACAAATGGTTAGCACATGAAGTTCCATTGACAAGGACAAATGGTTCAAACAACGAGTCACAAGGACTAATGAACAAGGACAAATGGTTTCAACAACAAGTCTCATGGACTAATGAACAAGGACAAACGATTCACACAACGAGTCACAAGAACTAATGAACATGGACAAATGGTTAGAACAACAAGTCACTATGACAAGGACATATAGTTCACACAACGAATCACAAGGACTAATTAACAAAGACAAATGGTTCACACAACGAGTCACATGGACTAAAGAACAAGAACAAATGGTTCACACAACGAGTCACAAGGGATAATGAACAAGGACAAATTGTTCACACAACGAGTCACAAGGACTAATGAACAAGGATAAATGGTTCACACAACGAGTCACAATGACTAATGAATAAGGATAAATGGTTAGCACAACAAGTCACAATGACAAGGATAAATTATTCACACAACGAGTCACATGGAATAATGAACAAGGACAAATGGATCATACAACGAGTCACAAGGACTAATAAACAAGAAAATGGATCACACAACGAGTCATAAGGACTAATAAACAATGACAAATCGTTCACACAAAGAGTCTCAAAGACTAATGAACAAGGACAAATGGTTAGTGCATCAAGTTCCATTCACAAGGACAAATGGTTCACACAACGAGTCCCAAGGACTAATGAACAAGGTCAATTGGTTTACACAACGAGTCACATGGACAAATGAACAAGGACAAATGGTTCAAACAACGAGTCACAATGACTAATGAACAAGGATAAATGGTTAGCACAACAAGTCACAATGACAAGGACAAAATTATTCACACAACGTGTCACAAGGACTAATGAACAAGGACAAATGGTTTACACAACAAGTCAAAAGGACTAAGAACAAGGACAAATGTTTTACACAATGAGTGACAAGGACTAATGAACATGGACAAATGGTTAGAACAACAAGTCACCATGACAAGGATAAATGGATCACACAACGAGTCACAAGGACTAATTAACAAGCACAAATGGTTCACACAACGAGTCACAAGGACTAATGAACAAGGACAAATGGTTCACACAACGAGTCACAAGGGATAATGAAAAAGGACAAATGGTTCACACAACGAGTCACAATGATTAATGAACAAGGACAAATGATTCACACAACGAGTCACAATGACTAATGAACAAGGATAAATGGTTTCAACAACAAGTCTCATGGACTAATGAACAAGGACAAATGATTCACACAACGAGTCACAAGGACTAATGAACATGGATAAATGGTTAGAACAACAAGTCACCATGACAAGGACAAATGGTTCACACAACGAGTCACAAGGGATAATGAACAAGGACAAATGGTTCACACAACGAGTCACAAGGATTAATGAACAAGGATAAATGGTTCACACAACGAGTCACAATGACTAATGAACAAGGATAAATGGTTAGCACAACAAGTCACAAGGACTAATGAACAAGGACAAATGGTTAGAACAACAAGTCACCATGACAAAGATAAATGGATCACACAACGAGTCAGAAGGACTAATTAACAAGCACAAATGGTTCACACAACAAGTCACAAGGACTAAAGAACAAGGACAATTGGTTCACACAACGAGTCACAAGGGATAATGAACAAGGACAAATGGTTCACACAACGAGTCACAAGGATTAATGAACAAGGACAAATGGTTCACACAACGAGTCACGATGACTAATGAACAAGGATAAATGGTTAGCAGAACAAGTCACAATAACAAGGACAAATGGTTCACACAACAAGTCACAAGGACTAATGAACAAGGACAAATGGTTAGCACATGAAGTTCCATTGACAAGGACAAATGGTTCAAACAACGAGTCACAAGGACTAATGAACAAGGACAAATGGTTTCAACAACAAGTCTCATGGACTAATGAACAAGGACAAACGATTCACACAACGAGTCACAAGAACTAATGAACATGGACAAATGGTTAGAACAACAAGTCACTATGACAAGGACATATAGTTCACACAACGAATCACAAGGACTAATTAACCAGCACAAATGGTTCACACAACGAGTCACATGGACTAAAGAACAAGAACAAATGGTTCACACAACGAGTCACAAGGGATAATGAACAAGGACAAATTGTTCACACAACGAGTCACAAGGACTAATGAACAAGGATAAATGGTTCACACAACGAGTCACAATGACTAATGAACAAGGATAAATGGTTAGCACAACAAGTCACAAGGACTAATGAACAAGGACAAATGGTTAGAACAACAAGTCACCATAACAAAGATAAACGGATCACACAACGAGTCAGAAGGACTAATTAACAAGCACAAATGGTTCACACAACAAGTCACAAGGACTAAAGAACAAGGACAATTGGTTCACACAACGAGTCACAAGGGATAATGAACAAGGACAAATGGTTCACACAACGAGTCACAAGGATTAATGAACAAGGACAAATGGTTCACACAACGAGTCACGATGACTAATGAACAAGGATAAATGTTTAGCAGAACAAGTCACAATAACAAGGACAAATGGTTCACACAACAAGTCACATGGACTAATGAACAAGGACAAATGGTTAGCACATGAAGTTCCATTGACAAGGACAAATGGTTCAAACAACGAGTCACAAGGACTAATGAACAAGGACAAATGGTTTCAACAACAAGTCTCATGGACTAATGAACAAGGACAAATGATTCACACAACGAGTCACAAGAACTAATGAACATGGACAAATGGTTAGAACAACAAGTCACTATGACAAGGACAAATAGTTCACACAACGAATCACAAGGACTAATTAACCAGCACAAATGGTTCACACAACGAGTCACATGGACTAAAGAACAAGGACAAATGGTTCACACAACGAGTCACAAGGGATAATGAACAAGGACAAATTGTTCACACAACGAGTCACAAGGATTATTGAACAAGGATAAATGGTTCACACAACGAGTCACAATGACTAATGAACAAGGATAAATGGTTTCAACAACAAGTCTCATGGACTAATGAACAAGGACAAATGATTCACACAACGAGTCACAAGGACTAATGAACATGGACAAATGGTTAGAACAACAAGTCACCATGACAAGGACAAATGGTTCACACAACGAGTCACAAGGGATAATGAACAAGGACAAATGGTTCACACAACGAGTCACAAGGATTAATGAACAAGGATAAATGGTTCACACAACGAGTCACAATGACTAATGAACAAGGATAAATGGTTAGCACAACAAGTCACAAGGACTAATGAACAAGGACAAATGGTTAGAACAACAAGTCACCATGACAAAGATAAATGGATCACACAACGAGTCAGAAGGACTAATTAACAAGCACAAATGGTTCACACAACAAGTCACAAGGACTAAAGAACAAGGACAAATGGTTCACACAACGAGTCACAAGGGATAATGAACAAGGACAAATGGTTCACACAACGAGTCACAAGGATTAATGAACAAGGACAAATGGTTCACACAACGAGTCACGATGACTAATGAACGAGGATAAATGGTTAGCAGAATAAGTCACAATAACAAGGACAAATGGTTCACACAACAAGTCACAAGGACTAATGAACAAGGACAAATGGTTAGCACATGAAGTTCCATTGACAAGGACAAATGGTTCAAACAACGAGTCACAAGGACTAATGAACAAGGACAAATGGTTTCAACAACAAGTCTCATGGACTAATGAACAAGGACAAACGATTCACACAACGAGTCACAAGAACTAATGAACATGGACAAATGGTTAGAACAACAAGTCACTATGACAAGGACATATAGTTCACACAACGAATCACAAGGACTAATTAACCAGCACAAATGGTTCACACAACGAGTCACATGGACTAAAGAACAAGAACAAATGGTTCACACAACGAGTCACAAGGGATAATGAACAAGGACAAATTGTTCACACAACGAGTCACAAGGACTAATGAACAAGGATAAATGGTTCACACAACGAGTCACAATGACTAATGAATAAGGATAAATGGTTAGCACAACAAGTCACAATGACAAGGATAAATTATTCACACAACGAGTCACATGGAATAATGAACAAGGACAAATGGATCATACAACGAGTCACAAGGACTAATAAACAAGAAAATGGATCACACAACGAGTCATAAGGACTAATAAACAATGACAAATCGTTCACACAAAGAGTCTCAAAGACTAATGAACAAGGACAAATGGTTAGTGCATCAAGTTCCATTCACAAGGACAAATGGTTCACACAACGAGTCCCAAGGACTAATGAACAAGGTCAATTGGTTTACACAACGAGTCACATGGACAAATGAACAAGGACAAATGGTTCAAACAACGAGTCACAATGACTAATGAACAAGGATAAATGGTTAGCACAACAAGTCACAATGACAAGGACAAAATTATTCACACAACGTGTCACAAGGACTAATGAACAAGGACAAATGGTTTACACAACAAGTCAAAAGGACTAAGAACAAGGACAAATGTTTTACACAATGAGTGACAAGGACTAATGAACATGGACAAATGGTTAGAACAACAAGTCACCATGACAAGGATAAATGGATCACACAACGAGTCACAAGGACTAATTAACAAGCACAAATGGTTCACACAACGAGTCACAAGGACTAATGAACAAGGACAAATGGTTCACACAACGAGTCACAAGGGATAATGAAAAAGGACAAATGGTTCACACAACGAGTCACAATGATTAATGAACAAGGACAAATGATTCACACAACGAGTCACAATGACTAATGAACAAGGATAAATGGTTTCAACAACAAGTCTCATGGACTAATGAACAAGGACAAATGATTCACACAACGAGTCACAAGGACTAATGAACATGGATAAATGGTTAGAACAACAAGTCACCATGACAAGGACAAATGGTTCACACAACGAGTCACAAGGGATAATGAACAAGGACAAATGGTTCACACAACGAGTCACAAGGATTAATGAACAAGGATAAATGGTTCACACAACGAGTCACAATGACTAATGAACAAGGATAAATGGTTAGCACAACAAGTCACAAGGACTAATGAACAAGGACAAATGGTTAGAACAACAAGTCACCATGACAAAGATAAATGGATCACACAACGAGTCAGAAGGACTAATTAACAAGCACAAATGGTTCACACAACAAGTCACAAGGACTAAAGAACAAGGACAAATGGTTCACACAACGAGTCACAAGGGATAATGAACAAGGACAAATGGTTCACACAACGAGTCACAAGGATTAATGAACAAGGACAAATGGTTCACACAACGAGTCACGATGACTAATGAACAAGGATAAATGGTTAGCAGAACAAGTCACAATAACAAGGACAAATGGTTCACACAACAAGTCACAAGGACTAATGAACAAGGACAAATGGTTAGCACATGAAGTTCCATTGACAAGGACAAATGGTTCAAACAACGAGTCACAAGGACTAATGAACAAGGACAAATGGTTTCAACAACAAGTCTCATGGACTAATGAACAAGGACAAACGATTCACACAACGAGTCACAAGAACTAATGAACATGGACAAATGGTTAGAACAACAAGTCACTATGACAAGGACATATAGTTCACACAACGAATCACAAGGACTAATTAACAAAGACAAATGGTTCACACAACGAGTCACATGGACTAAAGAACAAGAACAAATGGTTCACACAACGAGTCACAAGGGATAATGAACAAGGACAAATTGTTCACACAACGAGTCACAAGGACTAATGAACAAGGATAAATGGTTCACACAACGAGTCACAATGACTTATGAATAAGGATAAATGGTTAGCACAACAAGTCACAATGACAAGGATAAATTATTCACACAACGAGTCACATGGAATAATGAACAAGGACAAATGGATCATACAACGAGTCACAAGGACTAATAAACAAGAAAATGGATCACACAACGAGTCATAAGGACTAATAAACAATGACAAATCGTTCACACAAAGAGTCTCAAAGACTAATGAACAAGGACAAATGGTTAGTGCATCAAGTTCCATTCACAAGGACAAATGGTTCACACAACGAGTCCCAAGGACTAATGAACAAGGTCAATTGGTTTACACAACGAGTCACATGGACAAATGAACAAGGACAAATGGTTCAAACAACGAGTCACAATGACTAATGAACAAGGATAAATGGTTAGCATAACAAGTCACAATGACAAGGACAAAATTATTCACACAACGTGTCACAAGGACTAATGAACAAGGACAAATGGTTTACACAACAAGTCACAAGGATTAAGAACAAGGACAAATGTTTTACACAATGAGTGACAAGGACTAATGAACATGGACAAATGGTTAGAACAACAAGTCACCATGACAAGGATAAATGGATCACACAACGAGTCACAAGGACTAATTAACAAGCACAAATGGTTCACACAACGAGTCACAAGGACTAATGAACAAGGACAAATGGTTCACACAACGAGTCACAAGGGATAATGAAAAAGGACAAATGGTTCACACAACGAGTCACAATGATTAATGAACAAGGACAAATGGTTCACACAACGAGTCACAATGACTAATGAACAACGATAAATGGTTCGCCGAACAAGTCACAATGACAAGGACAAATGGTTCACCCAACGAGTCACATGGACTAATGAACAAGGACAAATGGTTCATACAACGAGTCACAAGGACTAATAAACAAGGAAAAATGGATCACACAATGAGTCATAAGGACAAATGAACAATGACAAATGATTCACACAAAGAGTCACAAGGACAAATGAACAAGGACAAATGGTTAGCACATGAAGTTCCATTGACAAGGACAAATGGTTTACACAACGAGTCACAAGGACTAATGAACAAGGACAAATGGTTTCAACAACAAGTCTCATGGACTAATGAACACGGACAAATGGTTCACACAACGAGTCACCTGGACTAAAGAACAAGGACAAATGGTTCACACAACGAGTCACAAGGGATAATGAACAAGGACAAATGGTTCACACAACGAGTCACAAGGATTAATGAACAAGGATAAATGGTTCACACAACGAGTCACAATGACTAATGAACAAGGATAAATGGTTAGCACAACAAGTCACAAGGACTAATGAACAAGGACAAATGGTTAGAACAACAAGTCACCATGACAAAGATAAATGGATCACACAACGAGTCAGAAGGACTAATTAACAAGCACAAATGGTTCACACAACAAGTCACAAGGACTAAAGAACAAGGACAATTGGTTCACACAACGAGTCACAAGGGATAATGAACAAGGACAAATGGTTCACACAACGAGTCACAAGGATTAATGAACAAGGACAAATGGTTCACACAATGAGTCACGATGACTAATGAACAAGGATAAATGGTTAGCAAAACAAGTCACAATAACAAGGACAAATGGTTCACACAACAAGTCACATGGACTAATGAACAAGGACAAATGGTTAGCACATGAAGTTCCATTGACAAGGACAAATGGTTCAAACAACGAGTCACAAGGACTAATGAACAAGGACAAATGGTTTCAACAACAAGTCTCATGGACTAATGAACAAGGACAAATGATTCACACAACGAGTCACAAGAACTAATGAACATGGACAAATGGTTAGAACAACAAGTCACTATGACAAGGGCAAATAGTTCACACAACGAATCACAATGACTAATTAACCAGCACAAATGGTTCACTCAACGAGTCACATGGACTAAAGAACAAGGACAAATGGTTCACACAACGAGTCACAAGGGATAATGAACAAGGACAAATTGTTCACACAACGAGTCACAAGGATTAATGAACAAGGATAAATGGTTCACACAACGAGTCACAATGACTAATGAACAAGGATAAATGGTTAGCACAACAAGTCACAATGACAAGGATAAATTATTCACTCAACGAGTCACATGGAATAATGAACAAGGACAAATGGATCATACAACGAGTCACAAGGACTAATAAACAAGAAAATGGATCACACAACGAGTCATAAGGACTAATAAACAATGACAAATCGTTCACACAAAAAGTCTCAAAGACTAATGAACAAGGACAAATGGTTAGCGCATCAAGTTCCATTCACAAGGACAAATGGTTCACACAACGAGTCCCAAGGACTAATGAACAAGGTCAAATGGTTTACAAAACGAGTCACATGGACAAATGAACAAGGACAAATGGTTCACACAACGAGTCACAATGACTAATGAACAAGGATAAATGGTTAGCACAACAAGTCACAATGACAAGGACAAATGGTTCACACAACGACTCACAAGGACTAATGAACAAGGACAAATGGTTTCAACAACAAGTCTCATGGACTAATGAACAAGGACAAATGATTCACACAACGAGTCACAAGGACAAATGAACATGGACAAATGGTTAGAACAACAAGTCACCATGACAAGGACAAATAGTTCACACAACGAATCACAAGGACTAATTAACAAAGACAAATGGTTCACACAACGAGTCACATGGACTAAAGAACAAAGACAAATGGTTCACACAACGAGTCACAAGGGATAATGAACAAGGACAAATGGTTCACACAACGAGTCACAAAGATTAATGAACAAGGATAAATGGTTCACACAACGAGTCACAATGACTAATGAACAAGGATAAATGGTTAGCACAACAAGTCACAAGGACTAATGAACAAGGACAAATGGTTAGAACAACAAGTCACCATGACAAGGATAAATGGATCACACAACGAGTCAGAAGGACTAATTAACAAGTACAAATGGTTCACACAACAAGTCACAAGGACTAAAGAACAAGGACAATTGGTTCACACAACGAGTCACAAGGGATAATGAACAAGGACTAATGGTTCACACAACGAGTCACAGGGATTAATGAACAAGGACAAATGGTTCACACAACGAGTCATGATGACTAATGAACAAGGATAAATGGTTAGCACAACAAGTCACAAGGACTAAGCACATGAAGTTCAATTGACAAGGACAAATGGTTCACACAACGAGTCATTAGGACTAATGAACAAGGACAAATGGTTTCAACAACAAGTCTCATGGACTAATGAACAAGGACAAATTATTCACACAACGAGTCACAAGGACTAATGAACATGGACAAATGGTTAGAACAACAAGTCACTATGACAAGGACAAATAGTTCACACAACGAATCACGGGGACTAATTAACCAAAGACAAATGGTTCACACAACGAGTCACATGGACTAAAGAACAAGGACAAATGGTTCACACAACGAGTCACAAGGGAAAATGAACAAGGACAAATGGTTCACACAACGAGTCACAAGGATTAATGAACAAGGACAAATGGTTCACACAACGAGTCACGATGACTAATGAACAAGGATAAATGGTTCACACAACGAGTCACAATGACTAATGAACAAGGATAAATGGTTAGCACAACAAGTCACAATGACAAGGATAAATTATTCACTCAACGAGTCACATGGAATAATGAACAAGGACAAATGGATCATACAACGAGTCACAAGGACTAATAAACAAGAAAATGGATCACACAACGAGTCATAAGGACTAATAAACAATGACAAATCGTTCACACAAAAAGTCTCAAAGACTAATGAACAAGGACAAATGGTTAGCGCATCAAGTTCCATTCACAAGGACAAATGGTTCACACAACGAGTCCCAAGGACTAATGAACAAGGTCAAATGGTTTACAAAACGAGTCACATGGACAAATGAACAAGGACAAATGGTTCACACAACGAGTCACAATGACTAATGAACAAGGATAAATGGTTAGCACAACAAGTCACAATGACAAGGACAAATGGTTCACACAACGACTCACAAGGACTAATGAACAAGGACAAATGGTTTCAACAACAAGTCTCATGGACTAATGAACAAGGACAAATGATTCACACAACGAGTCACAAGGACAAATGAACATGGACAAATGGTTAGAACAACAAGTCACCATGACAAGGACAAATAGTTCACACAACGAATCACAAGGACTAATTAACAAAGACAAATGGTTCACACAACGAGTCACATGGACTAAAGAACAAAGACAAATGGTTCACACAACGAGTCACAAGGGATAATGAACAAGGACAAATGGTTCACACAACGAGTCACAAAGATTAATGAACAAGGATAAATGGTTCACACAACGAGTCACAATGACTAATGAACAAGGATAAATGGTTAGCACAACAAGTCACAAGGACTAATGAACAAGGACAAATGGTTAGAACAACAAGTCACCATGACAAGGATAAATGGATCACACAACGAGTCAGAAGGACTAATTAACAAGTACAAATGGTTCACACAACAAGTCACAAGGACTAAAGAACAAGGACAATTGGTTCACACAACGAGTCACAAGGGATAATGAACAAGGACTAATGGTTCACACAACGAGTCACAAGGATTAATGAACAAGGACAAATGGTTCACACAACGAGTCATGATGACTAATGAACAAGGATAAATGGTTAGCACAACAAGTCACAAGGACTAAGCACATGAAGTTCAATTGACAAGGACAAATGGTTCACACAACGAGTCATTAGGACTAATGAACAAGGACAAATGGTTTCAACAACAAGTCTCATGGACTAATGAACAAGGACAAATTATTCACACAACGAGTCACAAGGACTAATGAACATGGACAAATGGTTAGAACAACAAGTCACTATGACAAGGACAAATAGTTCACACAACGAATCACGGGACTAATTAACCAACACAAATGGTTCACACAACGAGTCACATGGACTAAAGAACAAGGACAAATGGTTCACACAACGAGTCACAAGGGAAAATGAACAAGGACAAATGGTTCACACAACGAGTCACAAGGATTAATGAACAAGGATAAATGGTTCACACAACGAGTCACAATGACTAATGAAGAAGGATAAATGGTTAGCACAATAAGTCACAAGGATTAATGAACATGGACAAATGTTTAGAACAACAAGTCACCATGACAAGGACAAATAGTTCACACAACGAATCACAAGGACTAATTAACAAGCATAAATGGTTCACACAACGAGTCACAAGGACTAAAGACCATGGACCAATGGTTCACACAATGAGTCACAAGGACTAATGAACAAGGACAAATGGTTTATACAACGAGTCATAAGGACTAATTAACAAGGACAAATGGTTCACACAACGAGTCACAAGGACTAATGAACAAGGACAAATGGTTAGAACAACAAGTCACCATGACAAGGACAAATGGTTCACACAACGAGTCACAAGGACTAAAGAACAAGGACAAATGTTTCACACAAGGAGTCACAAGGGATAATGAACAAGAATAAATGGTTCACACAACAAGCAAAAGGATTAACGAACAAGGATAAATGGTTCACACAATGAGTCACAATGACTAATGAACAAGGATAAATTGTTAGCACAACAAGTCACAATGACAAGGATAAAATTATTCACACAACGAGTCACATGGAATAATGAACAAGGACAAATGGTTCATAAAACGAGTCACAAGGACTAATAAACAAGAAAAAATGGATCACACAACGAGTCATAACGACTAATAAACAATGACAAATCGTTCACACAAAGAGTCTCAAAGACTAATGAACAAGGACAAATGGTTAGCGCATCAAGTTCCATTCACAAGGACAAATGGTTCACACAACGAGTCCCAAGGAGTAATGAACAAGGTCAAATGGTTTACACAACGAGTCATATGGATAAATGAACAAGGACAAATGGTTCATACAACGAGTCACAATGACTAATGAACAAGGATAAATGGTTAGCACAACAAGTCACAAGGACTAAGAACAAGTCCAAATGTTTTACACAACGAGTCACAAGGACTAATGATCATGGACAAATGGTTAGAACAACAAGTCACCATGACAAGGATAAATGGATCACACAACGAGTCACAAGGACTAATTAACAAGCACAAATGGTCCACACAACGAGTCACATGGACTAAAGAACAAGGACAAATGGTTCACACAACGAGTCACAAGGGATAATGAAAAAGGACAAATGGTTCACACAACGAGTTACAAGGATTAATGAACAAGGACAAATGGTTCACACAACGTGTCACGATGACTAATGAACAAGGATAAATGGTTAGCAGAACAAGTCACAATGACAAGGACAAATGGTTCACACAACAAGTCACATGGACTAATGAACAAGGACAAATGGTTGGCACATGAAGTTCCATTGACAAGGACAAATGGTTCACACAACGAGTCACAACGACTAATGAACAAGGACAAATGGTTTCAACAACAAGTCTCATGGACTAATGAACAAGAACAAATGGTTCACACAACGAGTCACAAGGACTAATGAACAAGGACAAATGTTTAGAACAACAAGTCACCATGACAAGGACAAATAGTTCACACAACGAATCACAAGGACTAATTAACAAGCATAAATGGTTCACACAACGAGTCACAAGGACTAAAGAACATGCACCAATGGTTCACACAATGAGTCACAAGAACTAATGAACAAGGAAAAATGGTTTACACAACGAGTCATAAGGACTAATGAACAAGGACAAATGGTTCACACAACGAGTCACAAGGACTAATGAACAAGGACAAATGGTTAGAACCACAAGTCACCATGACAAGGACAAATGGTTCACACAACGAGTCACAAGGACTAATTAATAAGCACAAATGGTTACCACAACGAGTCACAAGGACTAAAGAACATGGACCAATGGTTCACACAATGAGTCACAAGGACTAATGAACAAGGACAAATGGTTCACACAACGAGTCCCAAGGAGTAATGAACAACAAGTCAAATGGTTTACACAACGAGTCATATGGATAAATGAACAAGGACAAATGGTTCATACAACGAGTCACAATGACTAATGAAGAAGGATAAATGGTTAGCACAACAAGTCACAAGGACTAATGAACAAGGACAAATGGTTAGAACATCAAGTCACCATGACAAGGATAAATGGATCACACAACGAGTCAGAAGGACTAATTAACAAGCACAAATGGTTCACACAACAAGTCACAAGGACTAAAGAACAAGGACAATTGGTTCACACAACGAGTCACAAGGGATAATGAACAAGGACAAATGGTTAGCAGAACAAGTCACAATGACAAGGACAAATGGTTCACACAACAAGTCACATGGACTAATAAACAAGGACAAATGGTTAGCACATGAAGTTCCATTGACAAGGACAAATGGTTCACACAACGAGTCACAAGGACTGATGAACAAGGACAAATGGTTTCAACAACAAGTCTCATGGACTATTGAACAAGGACAAATGGTTCACACAACGAGTCACAAGGATTAATGAACATGGACAAATGTTTAGAACAACAAGTCACCATGTCAAGGACAAATAGTTCACACAACGAATCACAAGGACTAATTAACAAGCATAAATGGTTCACACAACGAGTCACAAGGACTAAAGACCATGGACCAATGGTTCACACAATGAGTCACAAGGACTAATGAACAAGGACAAATGGTTTACACAACGAGTCATAAGGACTAATGAACAAGGACAAATGGTTCACACAACGAGTCACAAGGACTAATGAACAAGGACAAATGGTTAGAACAACAAGTCACCATGACAAGGACAAATGGTTCACACAACGAGTCACAAGGACTAAAGAACAAGGACAAATGGTTCACACAACAAGTCACAAGGGATAATGAACAAGGATAAATGATTCACACAACAAGGAAAAGGATTAACGAACAAGGATAAATGGTTCACACAATGAGTCACAATGACTAATGAACAAGGATAAATTGTTAGCACAACAAGTCACAATGACAAGGATAAAATTATTCATACAACGAGTCACATGGAATAATGAACAAGGACAAATGGTTCATACAACGAGTCACGATGACTAATGAACAGGGATAAATGGTTAGCAGAACAAGTCACAATGACAAGGACAAATGGTTCACACAACAAGTCACATGGACTAATGAACAAGGACAAATAGTTGGCACATGAAGTTCCATTGACAAGGACAAATGGTTCACACAACGAGTCACAAGGACTAATGAAGAAGGACAAATGATTCACACAACGAGTCACAAGGACTAATGAACAAGGACAAATGGTTAGATCAACAAGTCACCATGACAAGGATAAATGGTTCACACAACGAGTCACAATGACTAATGAATAAGGATAAATGGTTAGCACAACAAGTCACAATGACAAGGATAAATTATTCACACAACGAGTCACATGGAATAATGAACAAGGACAAATGGATCATACAACGAGTCACAAGGACTAATAAACAAGAAAATGGATCACACAACGAGTCATAAGGACTAATAAACAATGACAAATCGTTCACACAAAGAGTCTCAAAGACTAATGAACAAGGACAAATGGTTAGTGCATCAAGTTCCATTCACAAGGACAAATGGTTCACACAACGAGTCCCAAGGACTAATGAACAAGGTCAATTGGTTTACACAACGAGTCACATGGACAAATGAACAAGGACAAATGGTTCAAACAACGAGTCACAATGACTAATGAACAAGGATAAATGGTTAGCATAACAAGTCACAATGACAAGGACAAAATTATTCACACAACGTGTCACAAGGACTAATGAACAAGGACAAATGGTTTACACAACAAGTCACAAGGACTAAGAACAAGGACAAATGTTTTACACAATGAGTGACAAGGACTAATGAACATGGACAAATGGTTAGAACAACAAGTCACCATGACAAGGATAAATGGATCACACAACGAGTCACAAGGACTAATTAACAAGCACAAATGGTTCACACAACGAGTCACAAGGACTAATGAACAAGGACAAATGGTTCACACAACGAGTCACAAGGGATAATGAAAAAGGACAAATGGTTCACACAACGAGTCACAATGATTAATGAACAAGGACAAATGGTTCACACAACGAGTCACAATGACTAATGAACAACGATAAATGGTTCGCCGAACAAGTCACAATGACAAGGACAAATGGTTCACCCAACGAGTCACATGGACTAATGAACAAGGACAAATGGTTCATACAACGAGTCACAAGGACTAATAAACAAGGAAAAATGGATCACACAATGAGTCATAAGGACAAATGAACAATGACAAATGATTCACACAAAGAGTCACAAGGACAAATGAACAAGGACAAATGGTTAGCACATGAAGTTCCATTGACAAGGACAAATGGTTTACACAACGAGTCACAAGGACTAATGAACAAGGACAAATGGTTTCAACAACAAGTCTCATGGACTAATGAACACGGACAAATGGTTCACACAACGAGTCACCTGGACTAAAGAACAAGGACAAATGGTTCACACAACGAGTCACAAGGATAATGAACAAGGACAAATGGTTCACACAACGAGTCACAAGGATTAATGAACAAGGATAAATGGTTCACACAACGAGTCACAATGACTAATGAACAAGGATAAATGGTTAGCACAACAAGTCACAAGGACTAATGAACAAGGACAAATGGTTAGAACAACAAGTCACCATGACAAAGATAAATGGATCACACAACGAGTCAGAAGGACTAATTAACAAGCACAAATGGTTCACACAACAAGTCACAAGGACTAAAGAACAAGGACAATTGGTTCACACAACGAGTCACAAGGGATAATGAACAAGGACAAATGGTTCACACAACGAGTCACAAGGATTAATGAACAAGGACAAATGGTTCACACAATGAGTCACGATGACTAATGAACAAGGATAAATGGTTAGCAGAACAAGTCACAATAACAAGGACAAATGGTTCACACAACAAGTCACATGGACTAATGAACAAGGACAAATGGTTAGCACATGAAGTTCCATTGACAAGGACAAATGGTTCAAACAACGAGTCACAAGGACTAATGAACAAGGACAAATGGTTTCAACAACAAGTCTCATGGACTAATGAACAAGGACAAATGATTCACACAACGAGTCACAAGAACTAATGAACATGGACAAATGGTTAGAACAACAAGTCACTATGACAAGGGCAAATAGTTCACACAACGAATCACAATGACTAATTAACCAGCACAAATGGTTCACTCAACGAGTCACATGGACTAAAGAACAAGGACAAATGGTTCACACAACGAGTCACAAGGGATAATGAACAAGGACAAATTGTTCACACAACGAGTCACAAGGATTAATGAACAAGGATAAATGGTTCACACAACGAGTCACAATGACTAATGAACAAGGATAAATGGTTAGCACAACAAGTCACAATGACAAGGATAAATTATTCACTCAACGAGTCACATGGAATAATGAACAAGGACAAATGGATCATACAACGAGTCACAAGGACTAATAAACAAGAAAATGGATCACACAACGAGTCATAAGGACTAATAAACAATGACAAATCGTTCACACAAAAAGTCTCAAAGACTAATGAACAAGGACAAATGGTTAGCGCATCAAGTTCCATTCACAAGGACAAATGGTTCACACAACGAGTCCCAAGGACTAATGAACAAGGTCAAATGGTTTACAAAACGAGTCACATGGACAAATGAACAAGGACAAATGGTTCACACAACGAGTCACAATGACTAATGAACAAGGATAAATGGTTAGCACAACAAGTCACAATGACAAGGACAAATGGTTCACACAACGACTCACAAGGACTAATGAACAAGGACAAATGGTTTCAACAACAAGTCTCATGGACTAATGAACAAGGAC
Organism: Silene latifolia; assembly: GCF_048544455.1. NCBI lineage: Eukaryota > Viridiplantae > Streptophyta > Magnoliopsida > Caryophyllales > Caryophyllaceae > Silene > Silene latifolia. The sequence continues at coordinate 64,237,640 of NC_133527.1, forward strand.
AAATGATTCACACAACGAGTCACAAGGACAAATGAACATGGACAAATGGTTAGAACAACAAGTCACCATGACAAGGACAAATAGTTCACACAACGAATCACAAGGACTAATTAACCAGCACAAATGGTTCACACAACGAGTCACATGGACTAAAGAACAAAGACAAATGGTTCACACAACGAGTCACAAGGGATAATGAACAAGGACAAATGGTTCACACAACGAGTCACAAAGATTAATGAACAAGGATAAATGGTTCACACAACGAGTCACAATGACTAATGAACAAGGATAAATGGTTAGCACAACAAGTCACAAGGACTAATGAACAAGGACAAATGGTTAGAACAACAAGTCACCATGACAAGGATAAATGGATCACACAACGAGTCAGAAGGACTAATTAACAAGTACAAATGGTTCACACAACAAGTCACAAGGACTAAAGAACAAGGACAATTGGTTCACACAACGAGTCACAAGGGATAATGAACAAGGACTAATGGTTCACACAACGAGTCACAGGGATTAATGAACAAGGACAAATGGTTCACACAACGAGTCATGATGACTAATGAACAAGGATAAATGGTTAGCACAACAAGTCACAAGGACTAAGCACATGAAGTTCAATTGACAAGGACAAATGGTTCACACAACGAGTCATTAGGACTAATGAACAAGGACAAATGGTTTCAACAACAAGTCTCATGGACTAATGAACAAGGACAAATTATTCACACAACGAGTCACAAGGACTAATGAACATGGACAAATGGTTAGAACAACAAGTCACTATGACAAGGACAAATAGTTCACACAACGAATCACAGGGACTAATTAACCAGCACAAATGGTTCACACAACGAGTCACATGGACTAAAGAACAAGGACAAATGGTTCACACAACGAGTCACAAGGGAAAATGAACAAGGACAAATGGTTCACACAACGAGTCACAAGGATTAATGAACAAGGATAAATGGTTCACACAACGAGTCACAATGACTAATGAAGAAGGATAAATGGTTAGCACAATAAGTCACAAGGATTAATGAACATGGACAAATGTTTAGAACAACAAGTCACCATGACAAGGACAAATAGTTCACACAACGAATCACAAGGACTAATTAACAAGCATAAATGGTTCACACAACGAGTCACAAGGACTAAAGACCATGGACCAATGGTTCACACAATGAGTCACAAGGACTAATGAACAAGGACAAATGGTTTATACAACGAGTCATAAGGACTAATTAACAAGGACAAATGGTTCACACAACGAGTCACAAGGACTAATGAACAAGGACAAATGGTTAGAACAACAAGTCACCATGACAAGGACAAATGGTTCACACAACGAGTCACAAGGACTAAAGAACAAGGACAAATGTTTCACACAAGGAGTCACAAGGGATAATGAACAAGAATAAATGGTTCACACAACAAGCAAAAGGATTAACGAACAAGGATAAATGGTTCACACAATGAGTCACAATGACTAATGAACAAGGATAAATTGTTAGCACAACAAGTCACAATGACAAGGATAAAATTATTCACACAACGAGTCACATGGAATAATGAACAAGGACAAATGGTTCATAAAACGAGTCACAAGGACTAATAAACAAGAAAAAATGGATCACACAACGAGTCATAACGACTAATAAACAATGACAAATCGTTCACACAAAGAGTCTCAAAGACTAATGAACAAGGACAAATGGTTAGCGCATCAAGTTCCATTCACAAGGACAAATGGTTCACACAACGAGTCCCAAGGAGTAATGAACAAGGTCAAATGGTTTACACAACGAGTCATATGGATAAATGAACAAGGACAAATGGTTCATACAACGAGTCACAATGACTAATGAACAAGGATAAATGGTTAGCACAACAAGTCACAAGGACTAAGAACAAGTCCAAATGTTTTACACAACGAGTCACAAGGACTAATGATCATGGACAAATGGTTAGAACAACAAGTCACCATGACAAGGATAAATGGATCACACAACGAGTCACAAGGACTAATTAACAAGCACAAATGGTCCACACAACGAGTCACATGGACTAAAGAACAAGGACAAATGGTTCACACAACGAGTCACAAGGGATAATGAAAAAGGACAAATGGTTCACACAACGAGTTACAAGGATTAATGAACAAGGACAAATGGTTCACACAACGTGTCACGATGACTAATGAACAAGGATAAATGGTTAGCAGAACAAGTCACAATGACAAGGACAAATGGTTCACACAACAAGTCACATGGACTAATGAACAAGGACAAATGGTTGGCACATGAAGTTCCATTGACAAGGACAAATGGTTCACACAACGAGTCACAACGACTAATGAACAAGGACAAATGGTTTCAACAACAAGTCTCATGGACTAATGAACAAGAACAAATGGTTCACACAACGAGTCACAAGGACTAATGAACAAGGACAAATGTTTAGAACAACAAGTCACCATGACAAGGACAAATAGTTCACACAACGAATCACAAGGACTAATTAACAAGCATAAATGGTTCACACAACGAGTCACAAGGACTAAAGAACATGCACCAATGGTTCACACAATGAGTCACAAGAACTAATGAACAAGGAAAAATGGTTTACACAACGAGTCATAAGGACTAATGAACAAGGACAAATGGTTCACACAACGAGTCACAAGGACTAATGAACAAGGACAAATGGTTAGAACCACAAGTCACCATGACAAGGACAAATGGTTCACACAACGAGTCACAAGGACTAATTAATAAGCACAAATGGTTACCACAACGAGTCACAAGGACTAAAGAACATGGACCAATGGTTCACACAATGAGTCACAAGGACTAATGAACAAGGACAAATGGTTCACACAACGAGTCCCAAGGAGTAATGAACAAGGTCAAATGGTTTACACAACGAGTCATATGGATAAATGAACAAGGACAAATGGTTCATACAACGAGTCACAATGACTAATGAAGAAGGATAAATGGTTAGCACAACAAGTCACAAGGACTAATGAACAAGGACAAATGGTTAGAACATCAAGTCACCATGACAAGGATAAATGGATCACACAACGAGTCAGAAGGACTAATTAACAAGCACAAATGGTTCACACAACAAGTCACAAGGACTAAAGAACAAGGACAATTGGTTCACACAACGAGTCACAAGGGATAATGAACAAGGACAAATGGTTAGCAGAACAAGTCACAATGACAAGGACAAATGGTTCACACAACAAGTCACATGGACTAATAAACAAGGACAAATGGTTAGCACATGAAGTTCCATTGACAAGGACAAATGGTTCACACAACGAGTCACAAGGACTGATGAACAAGGACAAATGGTTTCAACAACAAGTCTCATGGACTATTGAACAAGGACAAATGGTTCACACAACGAGTCACAAGGATTAATGAACATGGACAAATGTTTAGAACAACAAGTCACCATGACAAGGACAAATAGTTCACACAACGAATCACAAGGACTAATTAACAAGCATAAATGGTTCACACAACGAGTCACAAGGACTAAAGACCATGGACCAATGGTTCACACAATGAGTCACAAGGACTAATGAACAAGGACAAATGGTTTACACAACGAGTCATAAGGACTAATGAACAAGGACAAATGGTTCACACAACGAGTCACAAGGACTAATGAACAAGGACAAATGGTTAGAACAACAAGTCACCATGACAAGGACAAATGGTTCACACAACGAGTCACAAGGACTAAAGAACAAGGACAAATGGTTCACACAACAAGTCACAAGGGATAATGAACAAGGATAAATGATTCACACAACAAGGAAAAGGATTAACGAACAAGGATAAATGGTTCACACAATGAGTCACAATGACTAATGAACAAGGATAAATTGTTAGCACAACAAGTCACAATGACAAGGATAAAATTATTCATACAACGAGTCACATGGAATAATGAACAAGGACAAATGGTTCATACAACGAGTCACGATGACTAATGAACAGGGATAAATGGTTAGCAGAACAAGTCACAATGACAAGGACAAATGGTTCACACAACAAGTCACATGGACTAATGAACAAGGACAAATAGTTGGCACATGAAGTTCCATTGACAAGGACAAATGGTTCACACAACGAGTCACAAGGACTAATGAAGAAGGACAAATGATTCACACAACGAGTCACAAGGACTAATGAACAAGGACAAATGGTTAGATCAACAAGTCACCATGACAAGGACAAATGGTTCACACAACGAGTCACAAGGACTAATTAATAAGCACAAATGGTTCATACAACGAGTCACAAGGACTAATAAACAAGAAAAAATGGATCACACAACGAGTCATAAGGACTAATAAACAATGACAAATCGTTCACACAAAGAGTCTCAAAGACTAATGAACAAGGACAAATGGTTAGCGCATCAAGTTCCATTCACAAAGACAAATGGTTCATACAACGAGCCCCAAGGACTAATGAACAAGGTCAAATGTTTTACACAACGAGTCACATGGACAAATGAACAAGGACAAATGGTTCACACAACGAGTCACAATGACTAATGAACAAGGATATTTTGTAAGCACAACAAGTCACAATGACAAGGATAAAATTATTCACACAACGTGTCACAAGGACTAATGAACAAGGACAATTGGTTTACATAACAAGTCACAAGGACTAAGAACAAGGATAAATGTTTTACACAACGAGTCACAAGGACTAATGAACATGGACAAATGGTTAGAACAACAAGTCACCATGACAAGGATAAATGGATCACACAACGAGTCACAAGGACTAATTAACAAGCACAAATGGTTCACACAACGAGTCACAAGGACTAAAGAACAAGGACAAATGGTTCACACAACTAGTCACAAGGATTAATGAACAAGGAGAAATGGTTCACACAACGAGTCACGATGACTAATGAACAAGGATAAATGCTTAGCAGAACAAGTCACAATGACAAGGTCAAATGGTTCACACAACAAGTCACATGGACTAATAAACAAGGACAAATGGTTAGCACATGAAGTTCCATTGACAAGGACAAATGGTTCACACAACGAGTCACAAGGACTGATGAACAAGGACAAATGGTTTCAACAACAAGTCTCATGGACTATTGAACAAGGACAAATGGTTCACACAATGAGTCACAAGGATTAATGAACATGGACAAATGTTTAGAACAACAAGTCACCATGACAAGGACAAATAGTTCACACAACGAATCACAAGGACTAATTAACAAGCATAAATGGTTCACACAACGAGTCACAAGGACTAAAGACCATGGACCAATGGTTCACACAATGAGTCACAAGGACTAATGAACAAGGACAAATGGTTTACACAACGAGTCATAAGGACTAATGAACAAGGACAAATGGTTCACACAACGAGTCACAAGGACTAATGAACAAGAACAAATGGTTAGAACAACAAGTCACCATGACAAGGACAAATGGTTCACACAACGAGTCACAAGGACTAAAGAACAAGGACAAATGGTTCACACAACAAGTCACTAGGGATAATGAACAAGGATAAATGATTCACACAACAAGGAAAAGAATTAACGAACAAGGATAAATGGTTCACACAATGAGTCACAATGACTAATGAACAAGGATAAATTGTTAGCACAACAAGTCACAATGACAAGGATAAAATTATTCACACAACGAGACACATGGAATAATGAACAAGGACAAATGGTTCATACAACGAGTCACGATGGCTAATGAACAGGGATAAATGGTTAGCAGAACAAGTCACAATGACAAGGACAAATGGTTCACACAACAAGTCACATGGACTAATGAACAAGGACAAATAGTTGGCACATGAAGTTCCATTGACAAGGACAAATGGTTCACACAACGAGTCACAAGGACTAATGAAGAAGGACAAATGATTCACACAACGAGTCACAAGGACTAATGAACAAGGACAAATGGTTAGATCAACAAGTCACCATGACAAGGACAAATGGTTCACACAACGAGTCACAAGGACTAATTAATAAGCACAAATGGTTCACACAACGAGTCACAAGGACTAAAGAACAAGGACAAATGGTTCACACAAAGAGTCAGAAGGGATAATGAACAAGGACAAATGGTTCACACAACAAGCAGAAGGATTAATGAACACGGATAAATGGTTCACTCAACGAGTCACAATGACTAATGAACAAGGATAAATGGTTAGCACAACAAGTCACAATGACAAGGATAAAATTATTCACACAACGAGTCACATGGATAATGAACAAGGACAAATGGTTCATACAACGAGTCACAAGGACTAATAAACAAGAAAAAATGGATCACACAACGAGTCATAAGGACTAATAAACAATGACAAATCGTTCACACAAAGAGTCTCAAAGACTAATGAACAAGGACAAATGGTTAGCGCATCAAGTTCCATTCACAAAGATAAATGGTTCATACAACGAGCCCCAAGGACTAATGAACAAGGTCAAATGTTTTACACAACGAGTCACATGGACAAATGAACAAGGACAAATGGTTCACACAACGAGTCACAATGACTAATGAACAAGGATATTTTGTTAGCACAACAAGTCACAATGACAAGGACAAAAATATTCACACAACGTGTCACAAGGACTAATGAACAAGGACAATTGGTTTACATAACAAGTCACAAGGACTAAGAACAAGGATAAATGTTTTACACAACGAGTCACAAGGACTAATGAACATGGACAAATGGTTAGAACAACAAGTCACCATGACAAGGATAAATGGATCACACAACGAGTCACAAGGACTAATTAACAAGCACAAATGGTTCACACAACGAGTCACAAGGACTAAAGAACAAGGACAAATGGTTCACACAACGAGTCACAAGGATTAATGAACAAGGAGAAATGGTTCACACAACGAGTCACGATGACTAATGAACAAGGATAAATGGTTAGCAGAACAAGTCACAATGACAAGGACAAATGGTTCACACAACAATTCACATGGACTAATGAACAAGGATAAATAGTTGGCACATGAAGTTCCATTGACAAGGAAAAATGGTTCACACAACGAGTCACAAGGACTAATGATCAAGGACAAATGGTTTCAACAACAAGTCTCATAGACTAATGAACAAGGACAAATGAACATGGACAAATGGTTAGAACAACTAGTCACCATGACAAGGATAAATGGATCACACAACGAGTGACAAGGACTAATTAATAAGCACAAATGGTTCACACAACGAGTCACAAGGACTAAAGAACAAGGACAAATGGTTCACACAACGAGTCACAAGGGATAATGAAAAAGGACAAATGGTTCACACAACGAGTCACAATGATTAATGAACAAGGACAAATGGTTCACACAACGAGTCACAATGACTAATGAACAAGGATCAATGGTTAGCAGAACAAGTCACGATGACAAGGACAAATGGTTCACACAACGAGTCACATGGACTAATGAACAAGGACAAATGGTTCATACAACAAGTCACAAGGACTAATAAACAAGGAAAAATGGATCACACAACGAGTCATGAGGACTAATGAACAATGACAAATGATTCACACAAAGAGTCTCAAGGACAAATGAACAAGGACAAATGGTTAGCACATTAAGTTCCATTGACAAGGACAAATGGTTCACACAACGAGTCACAAGGACTAATGAACAAAGACAAATGGTTTCAACAACAAGTCTCATGGACTAATGAACAAGGACAAATGATTCACACAACAAGTCACAAGGACTAATGAACATGGAAAAATGGTTAGAACAACAAGTCACCATGACAAGGACAAATAGTTCACACAACGAATCACAAGGACTAATTAACGAGCACAAATGGTTCACACAACGAGTCACATGGACTAATGAACAAGTAAAAATGGTTCACACAACGAGTCAAAAGGGATAATGAACATGGACAAATGGTTCACACAACGAGTCTTAAGGATTAATGAACAAGGATAAATGGTTCACACAACGAGTCACAATGACTAATGAACAAGGATAAAAGGTTAGCACAACAAGTCACAAGGACTAATGAACAAGGACAAATGGTTAGAACAACAAGTCACCATGACAAGGATAAATGGATCACACAACGAGTCAGAAAGACTAATTAACAAACACAAATGGTTCACACAACAAGTCACAAGAACTAAAGAACAAGGACAATTGGTTCACACAACGAGTCACAAGGGATAATGAACAAGGACAAATGGTTCACACAACGAGTCACAAGGATTAATAAACAAGGACAAATGGTTCACACAACGAGTCACGATGACTAATGAACAAGGATAAATGGTTAGCAGAACAAGTCATAATGTCAAGGACAAATGGTTCACAAAACAAGTCACATGGACTAATGAACAAGGACAAATGGTTAGCACATGAAGTTCCATTGACAAGGACAAATGGTTCACACAACGAGTCACAAGGACTAATGAACAAGGACAAATGGTGTCAACAACAAGTCTCATGGACTAATGAACAAGGACAAATGATTCACACAACGAGTCACAAGGACTAATGAACATGGACAAATGGTTAGAACAACAAGTCACCATGACAACGACAAATAGTTCACACAACGAATCACAAGGACTAATTAACCAGCACAAATGGTTCACACAACGAGTCACATGGACTAAAGAACAAGGACAAATGGTTCACACAACGAGTCACAAGGGATAATGAACAAGGACAAATGGTTCACACAACGAATCGCAAGGATTAATGAACAAGGATAAATGGTTCACACAACGAGTCACAATGACTAATGAACAAGGATAAAAGGTTAGCACAACAAGTCACAAGGACTAAGGAACAAGGACAAATGGTTAGAACAACAAGTCACCATGACAATTATAAATGGATCACACAATGAGTCAGAAGGACTAATTAACAAGCACAAATGGTTCACACAACAAGTCACAAGGACTAAAGAACAAGGACAATTGGTTCACACAACGAGTCACAAGGGATAATGAACAAGGACAAATGGTTCACACAACGAGTCACAATGATTAATGAACAAGGACAAATGGTTCACACAACGAGTCATGATGACTAATGAACAAGGATAAATGGTTAGCAGAACAAGTCACTTTAAAAAAAGGACAAATGGTTAACACAACAAGTATCATGGACTATTGAACAAGGACAAATGGTTCACACAACGAGTCACAAGGATTAATGAACATGGACAAATGTTTAGAACAACAAGTCACCATGACAAGGACAAATAGTTCACACAACGAATCACAAGGACTAATTAACAAGCATAAATGGTTCACACAACGAGCCACAAGGACTAAAGACCATGGACCAATGGTTCACACAATGAGTCACAAGGACTAATGAACAAGGACAAATGGTTTACACAACGAGTCATAAGGACTAATGAACAAGGACAAATGGTTCACACAACGAGTCACAAGGACTAATGAACAAGGACAAATGGTTAGAACAACAAGTCACCATGACAAGGACAAATGGTTCACACAACGAGTCACAAGGACTAATTAATAAGCACAAATGGTTCACACAACGAGTCACAAGGACTAAAGAACATGGACCAATGGTTCACACAATGAGTCACAAGGACTAATGAACAAGGACAAATGGTTCACACAACGAGTCACAAGGACTAATGAACAAGGACAAATGGTTAGAACAACAAGTCACCATGACAAGGACAAATGGTTCACACAACGAGTCACAAGGACTAATTAATAAGCACAAATGGTTCACACAACGAGTCACAAGGACTAAAGAACACGGACAAATGGTTCACACAACGAGCCAGAAGGGATAATGAACAAGGACAAATGGTTCAAACAACAAGCAGAAGGATTAATGAACAAGGATAAATGGTTCACACAACGAGTCAGAATGACTAATGAAAAGGATAAATGGTTAGCACAACAAGTCACAATGACAAGGATAAAAGTATTCACACAACGAGTCACATGGATAATGAACAAGGACAAATGGTTCATACAACGAGTCACGATGACTAATGAACAGGGATAAATGGTTAGCAGAACAAGTCACAATGACAAGGACAAATGGTTCACAAAACAAGTCACATGGACTAATGAACAAGGACAAATAGTTGGCACATGAAGTTCCATTGACAAGGACAAATGGTTCACACAACGAGTCACAAGGACTAATGAACAAGGACAAATGATTCACACAACGAGTCACAAGGACTAATGAACAAGGACAAATGGTTAGATCAACAAGTCACCATGACAAGGACAAATGGTTCACACAACGAGTCACAAGGACTAATTAATAAGCACAAATGGTTCACACAACGAGTCACAAGGACTAAAGAACAAGGACAAATGGTTCACACAACGAGTCAGAAGGGATAATGAACAAGGACAAATGGTTCACACAACAAGCAGAAGGATTAATGAACACGGATAAATGGTTCACTTAACGAGTCACAATGACTAATGAACAAGGATAAAAGGTTAGCACAACAAGTCACAATGACAAGGATAAAATTATTCACACAACGAGTCACATGGATAATGAACAAGGACAAATGGTTCATACAACGAGTCACAAGGACTAATAAACAAGAAAAAATGGATCACACAACGAGTCATAAGGACTAATAAACAATGACAAATCGTTCACACAAAGAGTCTCAAAGACTAATGAACAAGGACAAATGGTTAGCGCATCAAGTTCCATTCACAAAGACAAATGGTTCATACAACGAGTCCCAAGGACTAATGAACAAGGTCAAATGTTTTACACAACGAGTCACATGGACAAATGAACAAGGACAAATGGTTCACACAACGAGTCACAATGACTAATGAACAAGGATATTTTGTTAGCACGACAAGTCACAATGACAAGGACAAAATTATTCACACAACGTGTCACAAGGACTAATGAACAAGGACAATTGGTTTACATAACAAGTCACAAGGACTAAGAACAAGGATAAATATTTTACACAACGAGTCACAAGGACTAATGAACATGGACAAATGGTTAGAACAACAAGTCACCATGACAAGGATAAATGGATCACACAACGAGTCACAAGGACTAATTAACAAGCACAAATGGTTCACACAACGAGTCACAAGGACTAAAGAACAAGGACAAATGGTTCACACAACGAGTCACAAGGATTAATGAACAAGGAAAAATGGTTCACACAATGAGTCACGATGACTAATGAACAAGGATAAATGGTTAGCAGAACAAGTCACAATGACAAGGAGAAATGGTTCACACAACAAGTCACAAGGACTAATGAACAAGGACAAATGGTTTCAACAACAAGTCTCATAGACTAACGAACAAGGACAAATGAACATGGGCAAATGGTTAGAACAACTAGTCACCATGACAAGGATAAATGGATCACACAACGAGTGACAAGGACTAATTAATAAGCACAAATGGTTCACACAACGAGTCACAAGGACTAAAGAACAAGGACAAATGGTTCACACAACGAGTCACAAGGGATAATGAAAAAGGACAAATGGTTCACACAACGAGTCACAATGATTAATGAACAAGGACAAATGGTTTCAACAACAAGTCTCATAGACTAACGAACAAGGACAAATGAACATGGGCAAATGGTTAGAACAACTAGTCACCATGACAAGGATAAATGGATCACACAACGAGTGACAAGGACTAATTAATAAGCACAAATGGTTCACACAACGAGTCACAAGGACTAAAGAACAAGGACAAATGGTTCACACAACGAGTCACAAGGGATAATGAAAAAGGACAAATGGTTCACACAACGAGTCACAATGATTAATGAACAAGGACAAATGGTTCACACAACGAGTCAAAATGACTAATGAACAAGGATAAATGGTTAGCAGAACAAGTCACAATGACAAGGACAAATGGTTCACACAACGAGTCACATGGACTAATGAACAAGGACAAATGGTTCATACAACAAGTCACAAGGACTAATAAACAAGGAAAAATGGATCACACAACGAGTCATGAGAACTAATGAACAATGACAAATGATTCACACAAAGAGTCTCAAGGACAAATGAACAAGGACAAATGGTTAGCACATTAAGTTCCATTGACAAGGACAAATGGTTCACACAACGAGTCACAAGGACTAATGAACAAGGACAAATGGTTTCAACAACAAGTCTCATGGACTAATGAACAAGGACAAATGATTCACACAACAAGTCACAAGGACTAATGAACATGGAAAAATGGTTAGAACAACAAGTCACCATGACAAGGACAAATAGTTCACACAACGAATCACAAGGACTAATTAACGAGCACAAATGGTTCACACAACGAGTCACATGGAATAATGAACAAGTAAAAATGGTTCACACAACGAGTCAAAGGGGATAATGAACATGGACAAATGGTTCACACAACGAGTCTTAAGGATTAATGAACAAGGATAAATGGTTCACACAACGAGTCACAATGACTAATGAACAAGGATAAAAGGTTAGCACAACAAGTCACAAGGACTAATGAACAAGGACAAATGGTTAGAACAACAAGTCACCATGACAAGGATAAATGGATCACACAACGAGTCAGAAAGACTAATTAACAAACACAAATGGTTCACACAACAAGTCACAAGAACTAAAGAACAAGGACAATTGGTTCACACAACGAGTCACAAGGGATAATGAACAAGGACAAATGGTTCACACAACGAGTCACAAGGATTAATGAACAAGGACAAATGGTTCACACAACGAGTCACGATGACTAATGAACAAGGATAAATGGTTAGCAGAACAAGTCATAATGTCAAGGACAAATGGTTCACAAAACAAGTCACATGGACTAATGAACAAGGACAAATGGTTAGCACATGAAGTTCCATTGACAAGGACAAATGGTTCACACAACGAGTCACAAGGACTAATGAACAAGGACAAATGGTGTCAACAACAAGTCTCATGGACTAATGAACAAGGACAAATGATTCACACAACGAGTCACAAGGACTAATGAACATGGACAAATGGTTAGAACAACAAGTCACCATGACAACGACAAATAGTTCACACAACGAATCACAAGGACTAATTAACAAAGACAAATGGTTCACACAACGAGTCACATGGACTAAAGAACAAGGACAAATGGTTCACACAACGAGTCACAAGGGATAATGAACAAGGACAAATGGTTCACACAACGAGTCGCAAGGATTAATGAACAAGGATAAATGGTTCACACAACGAGTCACAATGACTAATGAACAAGGTTAAAAGGTTAGCACAACAAATCACAAGGACTAATGAACAAGGACAAATGGTTAGAACAACAAGTCACCATGACAATTATAAATGGATCACACAATGAGTCAGAAGGACTAATTAACAAGCACAAATGGTTCACACAACAAGTCACAAGGACTAAAGAATAAGGACAATTGGTTCACACAACGAGTCACAAGGGATAATGAACAAGGACAAATGGTTCACACAACGAGTCACAAGGATTAATGAACAAGGACAAATGGTTCACACAACGAGTCACGATGACTAATGAACAAGGATAAATGGTTAGCAGAACAAGTCACAATAAAAAAAGGACAAATGGTTAACACAACAAGTCACATGGACTAATGAACAAGGACAAATGGTTAGCACATGAAGTTCCATTGACAAGGACAAATGGTTCACTCAACGAGTCACAAGGACTAATGAACAAGGACAAATGGTGTCAACAACAAGTCTCATGAACTAATTAACCAGCACAAATGGTTCACACAACGAGTCACATGGACTAAAGAACAAGGACAAATGGTTCACACAACGAGTCACAATGGATAATGAACAAGGACAAATGGTTCACACAACGAGTCACAAGGATAAATGGTTCACACAAGGAGTCACAATGACTAATGAACAAGGATAAATGGTTAGCACAACAAGTCACAAGGACTAATGAACAAGGATAAATGGTTAGAACAACAAGTCACCATGACAAGGATAAATGGATCACACAACGAGTCAGAAGGACTAATTAACAAGCACAAATGGTTCACTCAACAAGTCACAAGGACTAAAGAACAAGGACAATTGGTTCACACAACGAGTCACAAGGGATAATGAACAAGGACAAATGGTTCACACAACGAGTCACAAGGATTAATGAACAAGGACAAATAATTCACACAACGAGTCACGATGAATAATGAACAAGGATAAATGGTTAGCAGAACAAGTCAAAATGACAAGGACAAATGGTTCATACAACAAGTCACATGGACTAATGAACAAGGACAAATGGTTAGCACATGAAGTTCCATTGACAAGGACAAATGGTTCATTCAACGAGTCACAAGGACTAATGAACAAGGACAAATGGTGTCAACAACAAGTATCATGGACTAATGAACAAGGACAAATGATTCACACAACGAGTCACAAGGACTAATGAACATGGACAAATGGTTAGAACAACAAGTCACCATGACAACGACAAATAGTTCACACAACGAATCACAAGGACTAATTAACCAGCACAAATGGTTCACACAACGAGTCACATGGACTAAAAAACAAGGACAAATGGTTCACACAACGAGTCACAAGGGATAATAAACAAGGACAAATGGTTCACACAACGAGTCACAAGGATAAATGGTTCACACAACGAGTCACAATGACTAATGAACAAGGATAAATGGTTAGCACAACAAGTTACAAGGACTAATGAACAAGGACAAATGGTTAGAACAACAAGTCACCATGACAAGGATAAATGGATCACATAACGAGTCAGAAGGACTAATTAACAAGCACAAATGGTTCACTCAACAAGTCACAAGGACTAAAGAACAAGGACAATTGGTTCACACAACGAGTCACTAGGGATAATGAACAAGGACAAATGGTTCACACAACGAGTCACAAGGATTAATGAACAAGGACAAATGGTTCACACAACGAGTCACGATGACTAATGAACAAGGATAAATGGTTAGCAGAACAAGTCATAATGACAAGGACAAATGGTTCACACAACGAGACACATGGACTAATGAACAAGGACAAATGGTTAGCACATGAAGTTCCATTGACAAGGACAAATGGTTCACACAACGAGTCACAAGGACTAATGAACAAGGACGAACGGTTTCAACAACAAGTCTCATGGACTAATGAACAAGGACAAATGGTTCACACAACGAGTCACAAGGACTAATGAACATGGACAAATGGTTAGAACAACAAGTCACCATGACAAGGACAAATAGTTCACAGAACGAATCACAAGGACTAATTAACAAGCATAAATGGTTCACACAACGAGTCACAAGGACTAAAGAACATGGACCAATGGTTCACACAATGAATCACAAGGACTAATGAACAAGGACAAATGGTTTACACAACGAGTCATAAGGACTAATGAAAAGGACAAATGGTTCACACAACGAGTCATAAGGACTAATGAACAAGGACAAATGGTTAGAACGACAAGTCACCATGACAAGGACAAATGGTTCACACAACGAGTCACAAGGACTAATAACTAAGCACAAATGGTTCACACAACGAGTCACAAGGACTAAAGAACAAGGAGAAATGGTTCACACAACGAGTCACAAGGGATAATGAACAAGGACAAATGGTTCACATAACTAGTCACAAGGATTAATGAACAAGGATAAATGGTTCACACAACGAGTCACAATGACTAATGAACAAGGATAAAAGGTTAGCACAACAAGTCACAAGGACTAATGAACAAGGACAAATGGTTAGAACAACAAGTCACCATGACAAGTATAAATGGATCACACAACGAGTCAGAAGGACTAATTAACAAGCACAAATGGTTCACACAACATGTCACAAGGACTAAAGAACAAGGACAATTGGTTCACACAACGAGTCACAAGGGATAATGAACAAGGACAAATGGTTCACACAACGAGTCACAAGGATTAATGAACAAGGACAAATGGTTCACACAACGAGTCACAAGGACTAATAACTAAGCACAAATGGTTCACACAACGAGTCACAAGGACTAAAGAACAAGGAGAAATGGTTAGAACAACAAGTCACCATGACAAGTATAAATGGATCACACAACGAGTCAGAAGGACTAATTAACAAGCACAAATGGTTCACACAACATGTCACAAGGACTAAAGAACAAGGACAATTGGTTCACACAACGAGTCACAAAGGATAATGAACAAGGACAAATGGTTCACACAACGAGTCACAAGGATTAATGAACAAGGACAAATGGTTCACACAACGAGTCACAAGGACTAATAACTAAGCACAAATGGTTCACACAACGAGTCACAAGGACTAAAGAACAAGGAGAAATGGTTCACACAACGAGTCACAAGGGATAATGAACAAGGACAAATGGTTCACATAACTAGTCACAAGGATTAATGAACAAGGATAAATGGTTCACACAACGAGTCACAATGACTAATGAACAAGGATAAAAGGTTAGCACAACAAGTCACAAGGACTAATGAACAAGGACAAATGGTTAGAACAACAAGTCACCATGACAAGTATAAATGGATCACACAACGAGTCAGAAGGACTAATTAACAAGCACAAATGGTTCACACAACATGTCACAAGGACTAAAGAACAAGGACAATTGGTTCACACAACGAGTCACAAGGGATAATGAACAAGGACAAATGGTTCACACAACGAGTCACAAGGATTAATGAACAAGGACAAATGGTTCACACAACGAGTCACAAGGACTAATAACTAAGCACAAATGGTTCACACAACGAGTCACAAGGACTAAAGAACAAGGAGAAATGGTTCACACAACGAGTCACAAGGGATAATGAACAAGGACAAATGGTTCACATAACTAGTCACAAGGATTAATGAACAAGGATAAATGGTTCACACAACGAGTCACAATGACTAATGAACAAGGATAAAAGGTTAGCACAACAAGTCACAAGGACTAATGAACAAGGACAAATGGTTAGAACAACAAGTCACCATGACAAGTATAAATGGATCACACAACGAGTCAGAAGGACTAATTAACAAGCACAAATGGTTCACACAACATGTCACAAGGACTAAAGAACAAGGACAATTGGTTCACACAACGAGTCACAAGGGATAATGAACAAGGACAAATGGTTCACACAACGAGTGACAAGGACTAATTAATAAGCACAAATGGTTCACACAACGAGTCACAAGGACTAAAGAACAAGGACAAATGGTTCACACAACGAGTCACAAGGGATAATGAAAAAGGACAAATGGTTCACACAACGAGTCACAATGATTAATGAACAAGGACAAATGGTTTCAACAACAAGTCTCATAGACTAACGAACAAGGACAAATGAACATGGGCAAATGGTTAGAACAACTAGTCACCATGACAAGGATAAATGGATCACACAACGAGTGACAAGGACTAATTAATAAGCACAAATGGTTCACACAACGAGTCACAAGGACTAAAGAACAAGGACAAATGGTTCACACAACGAGTCACAAGGGATAATGAAAAAGGACAAATGGTTCACACAACGAGTCACAATGATTAATGAACAAGGACAAATGGTTCACACAACGAGTCAAAATGACTAATGAACAAGGATAAATGGTTAGCAGAACAAGTCACAATGACAAGGACAAATGGTTCACACAACGAGTCACATGGACTAATGAACAAGGACAAATGGTTCATACAACAAGTCACAAGGACTAATAAACAAGGAAAAATGGATCACACAACGAGTCATGAGAACTAATGAACAATGACAAATGATTCACACAAAGAGTCTCAAGGACAAATGAACAAGGACAAATGGTTAGCACATTAAGTTCCATTGACAAGGACAAATGGTTCACACAACGAGTCACAAGGACTAATGAACAAGGACAAATGGTTTCAACAACAAGTCTCATGGACTAATGAACAAGGACAAATGATTCACACAACAAGTGACAAGGACTAATGAACATGGAAAAATGGTTAGAACAACAAGTCACCATGACAAGGACAAATAGTTCACACAACGAATCACAAGGACTAATTAACGAGCACAAATGGTTCACACAACGAGTCACATGGAATAATGAACAAGTAAAAATGGTTCACACAACGAGTCAAAGGGGATAATGAACATGGACAAATGGTTCACACAACGAGTCTTAAGGATTAATGAACAAGGATAAATGGTTCACACAACGAGTCACAATGACTAATGAACAAGGATAAAAGGTTAGCACAACAAGTCACAAGGACTAATGAACAAGGACAAATGGTTAGAACAACAAGTCACCATGACAAGGATAAATGGATCACACAACGAGTCAGAAAGTGCAGTGTAAACTATGGGAACAAGCACAAATGGGATAAATCCTGAAACAGGCAAAGGAGTAATTTTCAGGGAATGCAATAAACTTGGGGATTTTTATAAAAATAGTAAATGACCCTGAAAAATCATGAAACTTGGTGATAATTTGGTTAAGGGAGTAAACTAAAACTGTGCCAATTCTCAGGATTTTACACACACTCCAAGTATTTTTAATAAATAGAAAACCAGACTGAAATAAGAGAAATCTCAGACAGTTTCCTGGTAAGACTCCTGTGACTGTTTTTGTGATAATTTTGGTAAATAAAAATGGGATATAATTAACAAACTAACTCCCAAGCAAGCACAGGAAATCAATTTGATAATTTAGGAAGACTAAGATTGAATTGTTCAAGCAAGCACGAATCAATTCAAGCTTAACTGATAATGCACTTAAAATAGCTCAAGCAAGCACAGACCTATTCCAAGTAGCACCACAGATCCTTAATCACCTTCTAAGCAAGCACAAGAAGATATTAAGTCTGACTTATAACTAAGACTCAGCAAAGTTAAAAGATTTGCAAATTTTTGAGAGAAATCTCAAGGTTTTCATTAATCAAAGTCTGACTACAACAGATCGAGAAAGGGTCCTTATATAGGCCTTTCGTGCAATGTTCAAGACATGATAAACCCTAGACAACTCCATCTAAGGGCCAGGATTAAACTTAGGAAGCAAACAAGAGTAGTGGACTTATTTTACAACGGATACAAAGGAAATTAAGGCAAACGAACAAGAACAAAAGAGTCTGCAGTTGATAGTGACATGTTGTCAGTTCTTTGAAAACTTTGGTTGGTTGTTGTGGGTCAAATGGCTTTGGTGCAGGCATCTTATATGGCTCAAAGCTCTATAAAATGAGTGCTGAATAGGCCAAGTTCTTCTTTGTTGAGAGTTTTCCCTTGTTTGGCCAAAAATGGCAACTTTACTTTATCCTTTTTACCTCCCCGCAACTTATCTTTTCATCGATTTTTGGTACAATGCTTTAGGAATTTGGCCTGGCTCCTTAGGATTAATTTGTGACTAGTTGAACAAGGATTCACCGGCCAGGGTGGCTGCTGGTGGCTAGCCTGGCTCTTTGTTCTTGTGACCTGGTGAAGTTGGACTGGTAGTTGAGGTTGCCGAGTGGTGTTCTTGGCTTGACTTGTGCTGTCATAAAAAGGGTGTTGGCCTGGTTATCGCCTTCCGCTGCAACCCCCCCTGGTTGAACAGGGCTTGCCCTCAAGCCTGGATCCTCCTCTCCCTCGTAAATCTTCATAGAATGGACTTAGATCACCCACATTGAATGTGCCATGAACCCCATATTCCCCCGGGCAAGTCAATTTTATAAGCATTTGGACCAATTCTTTCCAAGACTTCAAATGGTCCATCTGCTCTAGGCATAAGCTTGTTCTTTCTTTTGGAGGGGAATCTTTCCTTCCTAAGGTGCAACCAAACCATATCTCCTGCCTCAAATTCCTTCTTTTTCCTAGGCTTCTTGGATTGTTTTTTGTACAGCTCATTGGACTTTTCAATTTGTTTTCTTACAGTTTCATGCAACTTCAGCAGTTGTTCAGCTGTTCTCTTGGCATCAGGACTGATCTCTTCCTTTGGGACAGAAGATAAGTCCAAGGGCATAAGTGGATTAACCCCATAGACTATCTCAAAAGGACTGTAACCAATTCGCGGAGATGGTGCTCTGTTGAATGCAAATTCAAATGCAGCTAGCTTCAAATCCCAATCCTTCAAGGTTTTGCTAACTAGGCACCTTAAAATCCTCCCCAAAGTTTTGTTAGTGACCTCAGTTTGCCCATCTGTTTGTGGGTGATGAGAGGTACTGAACAAAAGCTTTGTCTTTAGCAGCTTCCATAGGGTCTTCCAAAAGTAGCTCATAAATTTTGTATCCCTGTCAGATACAATTGTCTTAGGAACCCCATGAAGTCTCACAATCTCTTTAAGGTATAGCTCAAAGAACACTAGCAGATCCTCGCCTTCTTGCAGGCTATGAAGTGAGCCATCTTCTGAACCCGTCCACAACCACCATGATTGAATCTTTTCCTCTCTGTGTTCTTGGTAATGCCACAATGAAATCAAGGCTCACACCTTCCCAAGGCTTATCGGGGATAGGCGGGGGGTGTAGGGTCCTGCTTGGAAGGAACTCTTGGCTTTCTGACATGTTGAACACCTTCTAAGGACTGCCTGAACATCACCCATCATTCTAGGCTAATAAAATTGGTCTTGTAAGATATCTAGGGTTTTTTGAACACCAAAATGTCCCCTAATCCTCCTGAATGGACTTCCCGATCGAGTAAATCCTGTAGGATCCCCTTGGTACACACAACTTGTTACCATGAAACAAAAACCCTTCCCGTAGCATATATTTCTTACCCCGAGTTGAGCCTCCTTCTGTGAGGACAATCCACTCCTCGAGAGAAGTCGGGTCCTCCTTATACATCTCCTTCATGAATTCAAACCCAAGGACCTTGTTACTAATGACAACAACAAAGAATGCCTCCTAGATAGGGCATCAGCTACCACATTCTGCTTCCCCTCTTTATATTTGCTTGAAAAGTTAAAGGCTTGCAGGAATTCTACCCACTTAGCATGTCTATGGCTCAGCTTGTGTTGGCCATTGATGTATTTCAGGGCCTCATGATCAGAATGCAACACAAATGGCTTAGGTTTCAAGTAGTGACTCCAATGTGTAAGAGCCCTTATGATTGCATAGAACTCTTTGTCATAAGTTGAATATTTCAGCTTGGCTCCATTCAACTTCTCACTGAAATAGGCCACTGGTCTCTGGCCTTGGATTAGGACAGCTCATATCCCAACCCCACTGGCATCACACTCCACCTCAAATAGTTGTTCAAAATCAGGTAGCTTGAGAATGGGAGTCTCACACATTAATTTTTTGATCCTCTCAAAGGACTCTGAGCGATTTCAGTCCATTGGAAGTCTCCTTCCTCATACACTCAGTAATTGGTGCAACAATTGAGCTGAAATTCTTAATGAACCTTCTGTAGAAAGATGCCAGGCCATGGAACCCCCTTACTTCTGTGATTGTTTGTGGGACTGGCCAAGTTTGCATAGCCTGAATCTTCCCCTGATCAACTGAAATCCCTCTTCCTGATATAATATATCCCAGAAATGCTACCTCATTGACCATGAAGGTACATTTCTCAAGCTTCCCATACAACTTCTGTTCCCTGAGTATTTTAAAAATCACCTCCAAATGTAACACATGTTCAGATGGACTCTGCTGTAAATGAGTATGTCATCAAAGTACACTACAAAAACCTCCCAAGGCAGGCCTTAGAACTTCAGTCATGAGCCTCATGAAGGTGCTTGGAGCATTAGACAAACCAAATGGCATGACAAGCCACTCATACAGCCATGCTTGGTTTTGAAAGCTGTTTTCCATTCATCACCTTCTCTTATTCTCACCTGATGATACCCTTGCCTGAGATCTATTTTTGAAAATATCCGAGCCCCACTGAGCTCATCCAACATGTCATCTAGTCTTGGAATAGGGAATCTGTACTTGACTGTGATGTTGTTTATAGCTCTGCTATCAGTACACATTCTCCAACTTCCATCCTTCTTGGGTACCGATGAAGGCGAGTCTTGCACAGGGCTCAATGATTCCCTTACAAATCCCTTTGTCATTAATTCTTCAATCTGGTGTTGTAGTTCCTTAGTTGTTGTGGGATCACACCTGTAAGCTGGTCTGTTGGGGAGCACAGATCCGTGTACAAAGTCTATGTGATGCTCAATGCCTCTCAGGGGTGGTAATCCACTAGGCAACTCAGTTGGAAAAACCTCCTTGTACTTCTTAATTAGGGGTTGAACCTCTGCAGGTACATCTTTGTTCCATTCAGTGTTGGTTTCCCTTGATAGGAGAAACAACACAGGTTGTTCTTGCCTCAGCTCCTTGACCATAGCTGCCTCAGATAGAAATAGTACTCCATTAACCTCCTCAGGCATGTTAGGACTTCCATAACCCCTCTGGTTTGGTGGTAGGGGAGTCAGAGTGACTCTCTTTCCATTATGCTTGAAAACATAGACATTTTCCTTTCCCTGGTGAGTGGTATTCTTGTCAAACTCCCATGGTCTTCCTAACAGTAGATGGCAGGCATCCATAGGGACCACATCACACAACACTTCATCCTTGTACACCTTCCCAATTGAAAAGGGAACAATGCATTGCTTGTCAACTCTCACTTCAGATCCTTTGCTTAACCATCTCAGTTTGTATGGATTGGGGTGCTCCTGAGTAGGCAGGCTTAGCTTGCTAACCATGATGGTGGAAGCTACATTGGTACAACTACCTCCATCAATGATCAAATTACACACTCTCCCTTGGACAAAGTGCACCTACTCCCGAATATCATGGATCTCGATCGGCTTCTAGAGGAGCTGGTTGAGAGTGCATAACCCTCCATAGGACCAAATTGTGCCCTGTGTCGGGGTGAGCCACAACTTGTCCTTGATCGCTTTCCCTCTCGTTTCCATCTCTGTTGGAACCAGTGTCTCTTCTTCCTCATACTCAACTAGACCTTCCCTTTCCCATTCTTCAATCTCCATAGCTGTGAGAGCTCTGTTAGAAGGACAGTCCTTCTTAAAATGGCCAAAGCCCTGACATTGGAAGCACTTGATTTTATCCCTGGATAAAGGTGGGTTGGTTCTGGGGTACATGGGTGCCTTCCCCTTGTCTACTTGTTGGTTGGGTAGCTGGTTTAGGTACCTCGAGTCATTTTGACACCAAAGATAGGGTTTGAAAGTTGTTCTTGTGGGAAATTTGGGTGTTGCAGGCTTCACCTTCCCTAGCTTCTCAATTCTTAAGGCTAGGTTAATTGCCTCATCAAATGACCAGACTTGTTGCATTCTCAATTTGCCAGCTATCTTAGGGTCTAAACCCTCAATGAACCTAGCAATCTTTTGCTCGGGTTTTTCAGTGACCTCACATTGTAGGGTTAGTTGTTCAAAGCTCCTAAGGTAGGCCTCAACATTAATTGCTCTTGTTTCAACCGAGTCGACTTAATAAAAATATCCTGAGTATAGTCTTTAGCTATGAATTTCTCCTTCAACTTCTTTCTTAACTTAAGCCAAGACCTAACTGGTTCCTTACCATCTCTAATCCTTTGGTGTTTCATATTCTCATACCAAAGAGATGCATAGCCCTTGAGTTTTAAAATAGCAACCTTAAAAGCTTTTCTGTCATCATAATTTTTAAACTCAAAGACTCTCTCAACAGATCTAAGCCAGTCTAACAAGTCCTCGGGATTTAAACTACCATGGAAATCAGGGATTTCTACCTTAACATCCTTATCTCTAGCCAAGTAGTTACCTTCTTCCATCATGGATTCTTCTGAATCTGAGTTGAGTTCCTCTTCATTATGATGGTGTGGTTGGCCTCTTCCTGCTCCAAGGATACCTCTACCCCTGCCTCTTCCTCTGTAGGGTGGTGGCCTTCCTCTTTCTGGAGTGGGAATGTTTGCCATCACAGTGTTCACAGCTTCCAGGGTCACATTAACCAGGTTGGTTAATTGATCCATCTTTGCTTCCATTCCTGCTAACCTCTCCTCACTCATTGGGTTATTTTTTGTAGTTTTGATGTAGCTGGGAAAAGAACTGACCTCTCTCACACTCAGGACTAACACAAGGTAGGATTGTGTTATGAACCTAAGCTCTGATAACCAGAATTTGCAGTGTAAACTATGGGAACAAGCACAAATGGGATAAATCCTGAAACAGGCAAAGGAGTAATTTTCAGGGAATGCAATAAACTTGGGGATTTTTATAAAAATAGTAAATGACCCTGAAAAATCATGAAACTTGGTGATAATTTGGTTAAGGGAGTAAACTAAAACTGTGCCAATTCTCAGGATTTTACACACACTCCAAGTATTTTTAATAAATAGAAAACCAGACTGAAATAAGAGAAATCTCGACGTTTCTGGTAAGACTCCTGTGATTGTTTTGTGATAATTTTGGTAAATAAAAATGGGATATAATTAACAAACTAACTCCCAAGCAAGCACAGGAAATCAATTTGATAATTTAGGAAGACTAAGATTGAATTGTTCAAGCAAGCACGAATCAATTCAAGCTTAACTGCACAATGCACTTAAAATAGCTCAAGCAAGCACAGACCTATTCCAAGTAGCACCACAGATCCTTAATCACCTTCTAAGCAAGCACAAGAAGATATTAAGTCTGACTTATAACTAAGACTCAGCAAAGTTAAAAGATTTGCAAATTTTTGAGAGAAATCTCAAGGTTTTCATTAATCAAAGTCTGACTACAACAGACTGAGAAAGGGTCCTTATATAGGCCTTTCTGTGCAATGTTCAGTACATGATAAACCCTAGACAACTCCATCTAAGGGCCAGGATTAAACTTAGGAAGCAAACAAGAGTAGTGGACTTATTTTACAACGGATACAAAGGAAATTAAGGCAAACCGAACAAGAACAAAAGAGTCAGGTTGATAGTGACATGTTGTCTGCAGTTCTTGAAAACTTTGGTTGGTTGTTGTGGGTCAAATGGCTTTGGTGCAGGCATCTTATATGGCTCAAAGCTCTATAAAATGAGTCTTGAATAGGCCAAGTTCTTCTTTGTTGAGAGTTTTCCCTTGTTTGGCCAAAAATGGCAACTTTACTTTATCTGTTTTACCTCCCCGCAACTTATCTTTTCATCGATTTTTGGTACAATGCTTTAGGAATTTGGCCTGGCTCCTTAGGATTAATTTGTGACTAGTTGAACAAGGATTCAGCTGGCCAGGGTGGCTGCTGGTGGCTAGCCTGGCTGCTGTTCTTGTGACCTGGTGAAGTTGGACTGGTAGTTGAGGTTGCCTGAGTGGTGTTACTGGCTTGACTTGTGCCTGTCATAAAAAGGGTGTTGGCCTGGTTATCAGCTTCCGCTGCAGAAAGACTAATTAACAAACACAAATGGTTCACACAACAAGTCACAAGAACTAAAGAACAAGGACAATTGGTTCACACAACGAGTCACAAGGGATAATGAACAAGGACAAATGGTTCACACAACGAGTCACAAGGATTAATGAACAAGGACAAATGGTTCACACAACGAGTCACGATGACTAATGAACAAGGATAAATGGTTAGCAGAACAAGTCATAATGTCAAGGACAAATGGTTCACAAAACAAGTCACATGGACTAATGAACAAGGACAAATGGTTAGCACATGAAGTTCCATTGACAAGGACAAATGGTTCACACAACGAGTCACAAGGACTAATGAACAAGGACAAATGGTGTCAACAACAAGTCTCATGGACTAATGAACAAGGACAAATGATTCACACAACGAGTCACAAGGACTAATGAACATGGACAAATGGTTAGAACAACAAGTCACCATGACAACGACAAATAGTTCACACAACGAATCACAAGGACTAATTAACCAGCACAAATGGTTCACACAACGAGTCACATGGACTAAAGAACAAGGACAAATGGTTCACACAACGAGTCACAAGGGATAATGAACAAGGACAAATGGTTCACACAACGAGTCGCAAGGATTAATGAACAAGGATAAATGGTTCACACAACGAGTCACAATGACTAATGAACAAGGTTAAAAGGTTAGCACAACAAATCACAAGGACTAATGAACAAGGACAAATGGTTAGAACAACAAGTCACCATGACAATTATAAATGGATCACACAATGAGTCAGAAGGACTAATTAACAAGCACAAATGGTTCACACAACAAGTCACAAGGACTAAAGAATAAGGACAATTGGTTCACACAACGAGTCACAAGGGATAATGAACAAGGACAAATGGTTCACACAACGAGTCACAAGGATTAATGAACAAGGACAAATGTTTCACACAACGAGTCACGATGACTAATGAACAAGGATAAATGGTTAGCAGAACAAGTCACAATAAAAAAAGGACAAATGGTTAACACAACAAGTCACATGGACTAATGAACAAGGACAAATGGTTAGCACATGAAGTTCCATTGACAAGGACAAATGGTTCACTCAACGAGTCACAAGGACTAATGAACAAGGACAAATGGTGTCAACAACAAGTCTCATGAACTAATTAACCAGCACAAATGGTTCACACAACGAGTCACATGGACTAAAGAACAAGGACAAATGGTTCACACAACGAGTCACAATGGATAATGAACAAGGACAAATGGTTCACACAACGAGTCACAAGGATAAATGGTTCACACAAGGAGTCACAATGACTAATGAACAAGGATAAATGGTTAGCACAACAAGTCACAAGGACTAATGAACAAGGATAAATGGTTAGAACAACAAGTCACCATGACAAGGATAAATGGATCACATAACGAGTCAGAAGGACTAATTAACAAGCACAAATGGTTCACTCAACAAGTCACAAGGACTAAAGAACAAGGACAATTGGTTCACACAACGAGTCACAAGGGATAATGAACAAGGACAAATGGTTCACACAACGAGTCACAAGGATTAATGAACAAGGACAAATAATTCACACAACGAGTCACGATGAATAATGAACAAGGATAAATGGTTAGCAGAACAAGTCAAAATGACAAGGACAAATGGTTCATACAACAAGTCACATGGACTAATGAACAAGAACAAATGGTTAGCACATGAAGTTCCATTGACAAGGACAAATGGTTCATTCAACGAGTCACAAGGACTAATGAACAAGGACAAATGGTGTCAACAACAAGTATCATGGACTAATGAACAAGGACAAATGATTCACACAACGAGTCACAAGGACTAATGAACATGGACAAATGGTTAGAACAAGAAGTCACCATGACAACGACAAATAGTTCACACAACGATTCACAAGGACTAATTAACCAGCACAAATGGTTCACACAACGAGTCACATGGACTAAAAAACAAGGACAAATGGTTCACACAACGAGTCACAAGGGATAATAAACAAGGACAAATGGTTCACACAACGAGTCACAAGGATAAATGGTTCACACAACGAGTCACAATGACTAATGAACAAGGATAAATGGTTAGCACAACAAGTTACAAGGACTAATGAACAAGGACAAATGGTTAGAACAACAAGTCACCATGACAAGGATAAATGGATCACATAACGAGTCAGAAGGACTAATTAACAAGCACAAATGGTTCACTCAACAAGTCACAAGGACTAAAGAACAAGGACAATTGGTTCACACAACGAGTCACTAGGGATAATGAACAAGGACAAATGGTTCACACAACGAGTCACAAGGATTAATGAACAAGGACAAATGGTTCACACAACGAGTCACGATGACTAATGAACAAGGATAAATGGTTAGCAGAACAAGTCATAATGACAAGGACAAATGGTTCACACAACGAGACACATGGACTAATGAACAAGGACAAATGGTTAGCACATGAAGTTCCATTGACAAGGACAAATGGTTCACACAACGAGTCACAAGGACTAATGAACAAGGACGAACGGTTTCAACAACAAGTCTCATGGACTAATGAACAAGGACAAATGGTTCACACAACGAGTCACAAGGACTAATGAACATGGACAAATGGTTAGAACAACAAGTCACCATGACAAGGACAAATAGTTCACAGAACGAATCACAAGGACTAATTAACAAGCATAAATGGTTCACACAACGAGTCACAAGGACTAAAGAACATGGACCAATGGTTCACACAATGAATCACAAGGACTAATGAACAAGGACAAATGGTTTACACAACGAGTCATAAGGACTAATGAAAAGGACAAATGGTTCACACAACGAGTCATAAGGACTAATGAACAAGGACAAATGGTTAGAACGACAAGTCACCATGACAAGGACAAATGGTTCACACAACGAGTCACAAGGACTAATAACTAAGCACAAATGGTTCACACAACGAGTCACAAGGACTAAAGAACAAGGAGAAATGGTTCACACAACGAGTCATAAGGGATAATGAACAAGGACAAATGGTTCACATAACTAGTCACAAGGATTAATGAACAAGGATAAATGGTTCACACAACGAGTCACAATGACTAATGAACAAGGATAAAAGGTTAGCACAACAAGTCACAAGGACTAATGAACAAGGACAAATGGTTAGAACAACAAGTCACCATGACAAGTATAAATGGATCACACAACGAGTCAGAAGGACTAATTAACAAGCACAAATGGTTCACACAACATGTCACAAGGACTAAAGAACAAGGACAATTGGTTCACACAACGAGTCACAAGGGATAATGAACAAGGACAAATGGTTCACACAACGAGTCACAAGGATTAATGAACAAGGACAAATGGTTCACACAACGAGTCACGATGACTAATGAACAAGGATAAATCGTTAGCAGAACAAGTCACAATAAAAAAGGACAAATGGTTCACACAACAAGTCACATGGACTAATGAACAAGGACAAATGGTTAGCATATGAAGTTCCATTGACAAGGACAAATGGTTCACTCAACGAGTCACAAGGACTAATGAACAAGGACAAACGGTTTCAACAACAAGTCTCATGGACTAATGAACAAGGACAAATGGTTCACACAACGAGTCATAAGGACTAATGAACATGGACAAATGGTTAGAACAACAAGCCACCATGACAAGGACAAATAGTTCACACAACGAATCACAAGGACTAATAAACAAGCATAAATGGTTCACACAACAAGTCACAAAGACTAAAGAACATGGACCAATGGTTCACACAATGAGTCACAAGAACTAATGAACAAGGACAAATGGTTTACACAACGAGTCATAAGGACTAATGAACAAGGACAAATGGTTCACACAACGTGTCACAAGGACTAATGAACAAGGACAAATGGTTAGAACGACAAGTCACCATGACAAGGACAAATGGTTCACACAACGAGTCACAAGGACTAAAGAACAAGGAGAAATGGTTCACACAACGAGTCACAAGGGATAATGAACAAGGACAAATGGTTCACACAACGAGTCACAAGGATTAATTAACAAGGATAAATGGTTCACACAATGAGTCAAAATGACTAATGAACAAGGATAAAAGGTTAGCACAACAAGTCACAAGGACTAATGAACAAGGACAAATGGTTAGAACAACAAGTCACCATGACAAGTATAAATGGATCACACAACGAGTCAGAAGGACTAATTAACAAGCACAAATGGTTCACACAACATGTCACAAGGACTAAAGAACAAGGACAATTGGTTCACACAATGAGTCACAAGGGATAATGAACAAGGACAAATGTTTCACACAACGAGTCACAAGGATTAATGAACAAGGACAAATGGTTCACACAACGAGTCACGATGACTAATGAACAAGGATAAATCGTTAGCAGAACAAGTCACAATAAAAAAGGACAAATGGTTCACACACCAAGTCACATAGACTAATGAACAAGGACAAATGGTTAGCACATGAAGTTCCATTGACAAGGACAAATGGTTCCCTCAACGAGTCACAAGGACTAATGAACAAGGACCAATTGTGTCAACAACAAGTATCATGGACTAATGAACAAGGACAAATGATTCACACAACGAGTCACAAGGACTAATGAACATGGACAAATGGTTAGAACAACAAGTCACCATGACAACGACAAATAGTTCACACAACGAATCACAAGGACTAATTAACCAGCACAAATGGTTCACACAACGAGTCACATGGACTAAAGAACAAGGACAAATGGTTCACACAACGAGTCACAAGAGATAATGAACAAGGACAAATGGTTCACACAACGAGTCACAAGGATAAATGGTTCACACAACGAGTCACAATGACTAATGAACAAGGATAAATGGTTAGCACAACAAGTCACAAGGACTAATGAACAAGGACAAATGGTTAGAACAACAAGTCACCATGACAAGGATAAATGGATCACATAACGAGTCAGAAGGACTAATTAACAAGCACAAATGGTTCACTCAACAAGTCACAAGGACTAAAGAACAAGGACAATTGGTTCACACAACAAGTCACTAAGGATAATGAACAAGGACAAATGGTTCACACAACGAGTCACAAGGATTAATTAACAAGGACAAATGGTTTACACAACGAGTCACGATGACTAATGAACAAGGATAAATGGTTAGCAGAACAAGTCATAATGACAAGGACAAATGGTTCATACAACAAGTCTCATGGACTAATGAACAAGGACAAATGGTTCACACAACGAGTCACAAGGACTAATGAACATGGACAAATGTTTAGAACAACAAGTCACCATGACAAGGACAAATAGTTCACACAACGAATCACAAGGACTAATTAACAAGCATAAATGGTTCACACAAGGAGTCACAAGGACTAAAGAACATGGACGAATGGTTCACACAATGAGTCACAAGGACTAATGAACAAGGACAAATGGTTTACACAACGAGTCATAAGGACTAATGAACATGGACAAATGGTTCACACAACGAGTCACAAGGACTAATGAACAAGGACAAATGGTTAGAACAACAAGTCACCATGACAAGGACAAATGGTTCACACAACGTGTCACAAGGACTAATTAATAAGCACAAATGGTTCACACAACGAGTCACAAGGACTAAAGAACAAGGACAAATGGTTCACACAACGAGTCACAAGGGATAATGAACAAGGACAAATGGTTCACACATTGAGTCAAAAGGATTAATGAACAAGGATAAATGGTTCACACAACGAGTCACAATGACTAATGAACAAGGATAAATGGTTAGCACAACAAGTTACAATGACAAGGACAAAATTATTCACACAACGTGTCACAAGGAGTAATGAACAAGGACAAATGGTTTACACAACAGATCACAAGGACTAAGAACAAGGACAAATGTTTTACCCAACGAGTCACAAGGACTAATGAATATGGACAAATGGTTAGAACAACAAGTCACCATGACAAGGATAAATGGATCACACAACGAGTCACAAGCACTAATTAACAAGCACAAATGGTTCACACAACGAGTCACAAGTACTAAAGAACAAAGACAAATGGTTCACACAACGAGTCACAAGGGATAATGAAAAAGGACAAATGGTTCACACAACGAGTCACAAGGATTATTGAACAAGAATAAATGGTTCACACAACGAGTCACAATGACTAATGAACAAGGATAAATGGTTAGCACAACAAGTAACAAGGACTAATGAACAAGGACAAATGGTTAGAACAACAAGTCACCATGACAATGATAAATGGATCACACAACGAGTCAGAAGGACTATTTAACAAGCACAAATGGTTCACACAACAAGTCACAAGGACTAAAGAACAAGGACAATTGGTTCACACAACGAGTCACAAGGGATAATGAACAAGGACAAATGGTTCACACAACGAGTCACGATGACTAATGAACAAGGATAAATGGTTAGCAGAACAAGTCACAATGACAAGGACAAATGTTTTACACAACAAGTCACATGGACTAATGAACAAGGACAAATGGTTAGAACATGAAGTTCCATTGACATGGACAAATGGTTCACACAACGAGTCACAAGGACTAATGAACAAGGACAAACGGTTTCAACAACAAGTCTCATGGACTAATGAACAAGGACAAATGGTTCACACAACGAGTCACAAGGACTAATGAACATGGACAAATGTTTAGAACAACAAGTCACCATGACAAGGACAAATGGTTCACACAACGAATCACAAGGACTAATTAACAAGCATAAATGGTTCACACAACGAGTCACAAGGACTAAAGAACATGGACCAATGGTTCACACAATGAGTCACAAGGACTAATGAACAAGGACAAATGGTTTACACAACGAGTCATAAGGACTAATTTTCAAGGACAAATGGTTCACACAACGAGTCACAAGGACTAATGAACAAGGACAAATGGTTAGAACAACAAGTCACCATGAAAAGGACAAATGGTTCACACTACAAGTCACAAGGACTAATTAATAAGCACAAATGGTTCACACAACGAGTCACAAGGACTAAAGAACAAGGACAAATGGTTCACACAACGAGTCACAAGGGATAATGAACAAGGACAAATGGTTCACACAACGAGTCAAAAGGATTAATGAACAAGGATAAATGGTTCACACAACGAGTCACAATGACTAATGAAGAAGGATAAATGGTTAGCACAACAAGTCACAATGACAAGGATAAAATTATTCACACAACGAGTCACATGGAATAATGAACAAGGACAAATGGTTCATACAACGAGTCACAAGGACTAATAAACAAGAAAAAATGGATCACACAACGAGTCATAAGGACTAATAAACAATGACAAATCGTTCACTCAAAGTCTCTCAAAGACTAATGAACAAGGACAAATGGTTAGCGCATCAAGTTCCATCACAAGGACAAATGGTTCACACAACGAGTCCCAAGGACTAATGAACAAGGTCAAATGGTTTACACAACGAGTCACATGGACAAATAAACAAGGACAAATGGTTCAAACAACGAGTCACAATGACTAATTAACAAGGGTAAATGGTTAGCACAACAAGTCACAATGACAAGGACAAAATTATTCACACAACGTGTCACAAGGACTAATGAACAAGGACTAATGGTTTACACAACAAGTCACAAGGACTAAGAACAAGGACAAATGTTTTACACAATGAGTCACAAGGACTAATGAACATGGACAAATGGTTAGAACAACAAGTCACCATGACAAGGATAAATGGATCACACAACGAGTCACAAGGACTAATTAACAAGCACAAATGGTTCACACAACGAGTCACAAGGACTAAAGAACAAGGACAAAAGGTTCACACAACGAGTCACAAGGATTAATGAACAAGGAAAAATGGTTCACACAACGAGTCACAATGACTAATGAACAAGGATAAATGGTTAGCACAACAAGTCACAAGGACTAATGAACAAGGACAAATGGTTAGAACAACAAGTCACCATGACAAGGATAAATGGATCACACAATGAGTCAGAAGGACTAATTAACAAGCCCAAATGGTTCACACAACAAGTCACAAGGACTAAAGAACAAGGACAATTGGTTCACACAACGAGTCACAAGGAATAATGAACAAGGACAAATGGTTCACACAACGAGTCACAAGGATTAATGAACAAGGACAAATGGTTCACACAACGAGTCACGATGACTAATGAACAAGGATAAATGGTTAGCAGAACAAGTCACAATGACAAGGACAAATGGTTCACACAACAAGTCACATGGACTAATGAACAAGGACAAATGGTTAGCACATGAAGTTCCAATGACAAGGACAAATGGTTCACACAACGAGTCACAAGGACTAATGAACAAGGACAAACGGTTTCAACAACAAGTCTCATAGACTAATGAACAAGGACAAATGGTTCACATAATGAGTCACAAGGACTAATGAGCATGGACAAATGGTTAGAACAACAAGTCACCATGGCAACGACAAATAGTTCACACAACGAACCACAAGGACTAATTAACCAGCACAAATGGTTCACATAACGAGTCACATGGACTAAAGAACAAGGACAAATGGTTCAATCAACGAGTCACAAGGGATAATGAACAAGGACAAATGGTTCACACAACGAGTCACAATGACTAATGAACAAGGATAATTGGTTAGCACAACAAGTCACAAGGACTAATGAACAAGGACAAATGGTTTAAACAACAAGTCTCATAGACTAATGAACAAGGACAGGTGGTTCACACAATGAGTCACAAGGACTAATGAACATGGACAAATGGTTAGAACAACAAGTCACCATGACAAGGACAAATGGTTCACACAACGAATCACAAGGACTAATTAATAAGCACAAATGTTTAACACAATGAGTCACAAGGACTAAAGAACAAGGGCAAATGGTTCACACAACGAGTCACAAGGGATAATGAACAAGGACAAATGGTTCACACAACGAGTCACAAGGGATAATGAACAAGGACAAATGGTTCACACAACGAGTCACAAGGATTAATGAACAAGGATAAATGGTTCACACAACGAGTCACAATGACTAATGAACAAGGATAAATGGTTAGAACAAAAAGTCACCATGACAAGGATAAATGGATCACATAACGAGTCAGAAGGACTAATTAACAAGCACAAATGGTTCACTCAACAAGTTACAAGGACTAAAGAACAAGGACAATTGGTTCACACAACGAGTCACTAGGGATAATGAACAAGGACAAATGGTTCACACAACGAGTCACAAGGATTAATGAACAAGGACAAATGGTTCCACAACGAGTCACGATGACTAATGAACAAGGATAAATGGTTAGCAGAACAAGTCATAATGACAAGGACAAATGGTTCACACAACAAGTCACATGGACTAATGAACAAGGACAAATGGTTAGCACATGAAGTTCCATTGACAAGGACAAATGGTTCACACAACGAGTCACAAGGACTAATGAACAAGGACAAACGGTTTCAACAACAAGTCTCATGGACTAATGAACAAGGACAAATGGTTCACACAACGAGTCACAAGGACTAATGAACATGGACAAATGTTTAGAACAGCAAGTCACCATGACAAGGACAAATAGTTTACACAACGAATCACAAGGACTAATTAACAAGCATAAATGGTTCACACAACGAGTCACAAGGACTAAAGAACATGGACCAATGGTTCACACAATGAGTCACAAGGACTAATGAACAAGGACAAATGCTTTGCACAACGAGTCATAAGGACAAATGAACAAGGACAAATCGTTCACACAACGAGTCATAAGGTCTAATAAACAAGGACAAATGGTTAGAACAACAAGTCAGCATGACAAGGACAAATGGTTCACACAACGAGTCACAAGGACTAATTAATAAGCACAAATGGTTCACACAACGAGTCACAAGGACTAGAGAACAAGGACAAATGGTTCATAGAACGAGTCACAAGGGATAATGAACAAGGACAAATGGTTCACACAACGAGTCAAAAGGATTAATGAACAAGGATAAATGGTTCACACAACGAGTCATAATGACTAATGAACAAGGATAAATGGTTAGCACAACAAGTTACAATGACAAGGACAAAATTATTCACACAACGTGTCACAAGGACTAATGAACAAGGATAAATGGTTTACACAACAAGTCACAAGGACTAAGAACAAGGACAAATGTTTTACACAACGAGTCACAAGGACTAATGAACATGGACAAATGGTTAGAACAACAAGTCACCATGACAAGGATAAATGGATCACACAACGAGTCACAAGCACTAATTAACAAGCACAAATGGTTCACACAACGAATCACAAGGACTAAAGAACAAGGACAAATGGTTCACACAACGAGTCACAAGGGATAATGAAAAAGGACAAATGGTTCACACAATGAGTCACAAGGATTATTGACCAAGAATAAATGGTTCACACAACGAGTCACAATGACTAATGAACAAGGATAAATGGTTAGCACAACAAGTCACAAGGACTAATGAACACGGACAAATGGTTAGAACAACAACTTACCATGACAATGATAAATGGATCACACAACGAGTCAGAAGGACTAATTAACAAGCACAAATGGTTCACACAAGAAGTCACAAGGACAAAAGAACAAGGACAATTGGTTCTCACAACGAGTCACAAGGGATAATGAACAAGGACAAATGGTTCACACAACGACTCACAAGGATTAATGAAAAAGGACAAATGGTACACACAACGAGTCACGATGACTAATGAACAAGGATAAATGGTTAGCAGAACAAGTCACAATGACAAGGACAAATGTTTCACACAACAAGTCACATGGACTAATGAACAAGGACAAATGGTTAGAACATGAAGTTCCATTGACATGGACAAATGATTTACACAACGAGTCACAAGGACTAATGAACAAGGACAAACGGTTTCAACAACAAGTCTCATGGACTAATGAACAAGGACAAATGGTTCACACAACGAGTCACAAGGACTAATGAACATGGACAAATGTTTAGAACAACAAGTCACCATGACAAGGACAAATAGTTCACACAACGAATCACAAGGACTAATTAACAAGCATAAATGGTTCACACAACGAGTCACAAGGACTAAAGAACATGGACCAATGGTTCACACAATGAGTCACAAGGACTAATGAACAAGGACAAATGGTTTACACAACGAGTCATAAGAACTAATGAACAAGGACAAATGGTTCACACAATGAGTCACAAGGATTAATGAACAAGGACAAATGGTTAGAACAACAAGTCACCATGACAAGGACAAATGGTTCACACAATGAGTCACAAGGACTAATTAATAAGCACAAATGGTTCACACAACGAGTCACAAGGGCTAAAGAACAAGGACAAATGGTTCACACAACGAGTCACAAGGGATAATGAACAAGGACGAATGGTTCACACAACGAGTCAAAAGGATTAATGAACAAGGATAAATGGTTCACACAACGAGTCACAATGACTAATGAACAAGGATAAATGGTTAGCACAACAAGTCACAATGACAAGGATAAAATTATTCACACAACGAGTCACATGGAATAATGAACAAGGACAAATGGTTCATACAACGAGTCACAAGGACTAATAAACAAGAAAAAATGGATCACACAACGAGTCATAAGGACTAATAAACAATGACAAATCGTTCACTTAAAGTCCCTCAAAGACTAATGAACAAGGACAAATGGTTAGCGCATCAAGTTCCATTCACAAGGACAAATGGTCCACACAACGAGTCCCAAGGACTAATGAACAAGGTCAAATGGTTGACACAACGAGTCACATGGACAAATGAACAAGGACAAATGGTTCACACAACGAGTCACAATGACTAATTAACAAGGATAAATGGTTAGCACAACAAGTCACAATGACAAGGACAAAATTATTCACACAACGTGTCACAAGGACTAATGAACAAGGACTAATGGTTTACACAACAAGTCACAAGGACTAAGAACAAGGACAAAGGTTTTAAGCAACGAGTCACAAGAACTAATGAACATGGACAAATGGTTAGAACAACAGGTGACAAGGATAAATGGATCACACAACGAGTCACAAGGACTAATTAACAAGCACAAATGGTTCACACAACGAGTCACAAGGACTAAAGAACAAGGACAAATGGTTCACACAACGAGTCACAAGGATTAATGAACAAGGATAAATGGTTCACACAACGAGTCACAATGACTAATGAACAAGGATATATGGTTAGCACAACAAGTCACAAGGACTAATGAACAAGGACAAATGGTTAGAACAACAAGTCACCATGACAAGGATAAATGGATCACACAACGAGTCAGAAGGACTAATTAACAAGCACAAATGGTTCACACAACAAGTCACAAGGACTAAAGAACAAGGACAATTGGTTCACACAACGAGTCACAAGGGATAATTAACAAGGACAAATGGTTCACATAACGAGTCACAAGGATTAATGAACAAGGACAAATGGTTCACACAACGAGTCACGATGACTAATGAACAAGGATAAATGGTTAGCAGAACAAGTCACAATGACAAGGACAAATGGTTCACACAACAAGTCACATGGACTAATGAACAAGGACAAATGGTTAGCACATGAAGTTCCAATGACAAGGACAAATGGTTCACATAACGAGTCACAAGGACTAATGAACAAGGACAAACGATTTCAACAACAAGTCTCATGGACTAATGAACAAGGACAAATGGTTCACACAACGAGTCACAAGGACTAATGAACATGGACAAATGTTTAGAACAACATGTCACCATGACAAGGACAAATAGTTCACACAACGAATCACAAGGACTAATTAACAAGCATAAATGGTTCACACAACGAGTCACAAGGACTAAAGAACATGGACCAATGGTTCACACAATGAGTCTGATGTAGAATTAGGTCGTTAGAATGTAACGATAGTTTAAATTGCAGCGAAATTATTGATTAGTTGAGTATGTCGTGTATAAAATCAGAAAACAAGGAAATATTGTTGGTAATTGCGTGAATTTGGAATAAAGAACAGGATAGATTAGCGAATCTTGTTCTAACCTCGCAAGGTTATAGCTCGATTTGCTATAACTCAGCCTCGCAAGGAAGAGTCCTAATCTAATCTCGCAAGATTGACACAAGTTTTACGAACTGTAAACTTTATTGTATTTCTGAAAAAATCTGAAAAATAAGGCCACAATCGGTCCTTATTTATAGTCCTACTCGACGTCACAATCTGACTCAAGATCTAATTCCTCAACTTATATTTCAAGCTATCTTTCCTAAACTAACTAGGAAACTTATTATATAATTATTAACTAATAAAAATCAGATTTGTGGAAGCTAAATAAAACTAGGATTAGGAAATATAGAGTTTCCTAATTTTATTTGGATTAGGACATATAGAGTTTTCTAATTTTATTTGAAAACAGTAAAATAAACTAATAGCTAATCCAACCCAATTTAGGAAATCGTGTCTCCTAACATGGCTGGAATTCCGTGCTCCTACACGGCTTAGGGAAGCGTGTTTCCAGCTCCGCCATCTTCATTGCTCTCCCATTTCAACATCGTCACATAACTCGACCCCATTTTGAAACCTTCTGTAATTTGAGTTACATTTCGACTAATGAGCACTTCATTTTCGCTATCTTCCAATGCTCCCGCATCATTCCCTCCTTCTTTTTGAGAATTTGACCTCAAATTTTCGTCATCAAGATACGGTGATAGATCTCCCACATTGAATGTTGCACTCACTCCTCCATACTCACTTGGCAAATCCAGCTTGTAAGCACTCGAACCATAACATTCTAGGACTTTGAACGGACCATCAGCTCTTGGCATTAGTTTATTCTTGCGCTTAGACGAAAATCTTTCTTTCCTTAAGTGTAGCCACATAAGATCTCCTACCTTGAACACAGGCTGTTTTCTATGCTTGTTAGCTTTCTCCTTGTATTTTGCATTTGCCTTCTATATTTGAGCTCTCACCTGTTCACAAGTACGAAGAAATGTCGCTTGTCTATCTTTTGCTTCGAAACTCATGAGATCTTTCTTTGGGATTGGAACTAAGTCAATAGGCAGAAATGGATTAACTCCGTACACAATTTCGAATGGAGCTCTCCCAATAGTAACAGATGGAGTTCGATTGTAAGCAAACTCGGCATGTGCGAGTTTAACATCCCAATCCTTTGTGCTCTTGCTAACCAATCCTCTCAATAAACTTCCAAGAGTGCGATTAGTTACCTCCGTCTGACCATCTGTTTGTGGATGGTGAGAAGTACTAAATAGTAACTTAGTTCCCATCAAACGCCATAACGTTTTCCAGAAATAACTAAGAAACTTTACATCTCGATCCGATACAATGGTAACTGGAATTCCATGTAAACGAACCACTTCTTTGTAATATACATCAGCAACATTAGTAGCATCATCGGTTTTATGACAAGGAATAAAATGAGCCATCTTCGAAAACCGATCAACAACCACCATTATAGAGTCTTTACCACGCTGTGTTCTAGGCAATCCGAGCATAAAATCCATACTAACCTCGCTCCAAGGCTGTTTCGGAACTGGTAACGGCGTGTACAGCCCTTTAGCAAATGAACTCTTCGCCTTTTGACACACGACACACTTAGCCACGATTTCTTGAACATCCTTAATCATCTTTGGCCAATAACAATGTTCACTTACAATGTCGTAAGTTTTATTAGAACCAAAGTGACCAGCTATTGCTCCTCCATGAGCTTCGCGAATAAGTAATTCCTGAATCGAACTTTGTGGAATGCAAAGTCGATTTCCCTTGAATAAAAATCCATCCTGCAATGTATAAGTTCCAGTAGGCTCAATCAACTCTTTAGCAAAAGACGGATCAGTCTTGTACAACTCCTTAATATGCTCGAAACCCAACAATCTTGCATGGAGCTCAACCAACAAACAATGCCTCCTGGAAAGTGCATCAGCTACAATATTCGAACTTCCCGTCTTATACTTTGATGAGAAAGTAAAAGATTGCAGAAACTCGACCCATTTAGCGTGCCTTTGATTTAACTTTTGCTGTCCATGTATATGCTTTAGAGCCTTGTGATCAGCATGTAACACAAACGGCTTTGGTTGAAATAGTGACTCCAATGGTCTAATGCTCTCACAATGGCATAGAATTCTTTATCGTAAGTTGAGTAGTTCAGCCTTGCGCCACCTAGCTTCTCGCTGAAATACGAAATAGGCCGCTTCTCTTGCACCAATACGGCACCAATTCCAACACCACTCGCATCACATTCGACCTCAAACAACTTGTCGAAATTAGGAAGTGTTAAAACAGGTCCGGAACACAACTTACCCTTCACTTCTTCAAACGCCTTTTGGGCACTAGTAGTCCACACGAAAACCCCTTTCTTGGTCAGCTCTGTAATTGGAGCCATGATCGAACTAAATCCTTGAATGAATCGTCTATAGAATGATGCAAACCCATGGAAACTCCGCACCTCCGTAGTCGATTTCGGAACCGGCCAGGCTTGAATTGCTTTGACTTTAGATGGGTCCATACTCACGCTATCTTTGCCCACAATGTAACCAAGAAACACTACACTCGGCACCATAAACGTGCACTTCTCAAGCTTGCTAAATAGCTTCTGTTTTCGCATAACTTCGAACACTGATCTTAAATGCTGTTTGTGCTCTTCTTCATTCTTGCTATAAATCAGAATATCATCGAGATATACAACCACAAACTTGTTAAGGAAAGGCCTTAACACATCATTCATAAGCCTCATAAGCGAGCTAGGAGCGTTACATAGACCAAATGGCTTCACGAGCCATTCATATAACCCCTGTTTCATTTTAAAAGCGGTCTTCCACTCATCTCCCTCTCGAATTCTCATCTGATGATAACCACTCCGTAAATCAAGTTTAGAGAAAACACACGAACCAGAAAGTTCGTCTAACATATCGTCAAGCCTTGGCATAGGAAAGCGGTATTTGATTGTAATGTTGTTCACCGCTCTACTGTCAATACACATTCGCCAAGTTCCCTCCTTTTTCGGCACTAATAACACTGGTACTGCACATGGACTCAAGCTCTCTTGTACATACCCTCGATCAATTAATTCCTGTACTTGCCTCTGTAATTCTTTAGCTTCCTCAGGATTACATCGATAAGCTGGTTTATTAGGCAATGCAGCTCCGGGAATTAAGTCAATGCGATGTTCAATTCCCCGCAAGGGAGGTAACCCATATGGTAGCTCCTCCGGAAACACATCCATGAACAAATCAAGTAACCCCTGCACTCCTCGACGGTTACTCTCACCAACGGACTCCAAGTCTCGGACAACCAGCACATAAGCTCGTTTTCCTTGAGCAAGGACCTCATCTACTTTACTTGCTTCTAAAAACAAACTCTCCTTTGCAACAGGCTTCTTATGTTTACTTGGTGACAATGGTTTAAGATGATATTTAGCTTTTCCTTTAGTCACGACATAAACATTGCTCCTCCCGTCATGTTCTACCTTTCGATCATATTGCCACGGCCTACCCATTAAAATATGACAAGCATTCATCGGGATTACATCACACAGCACCTTATCTTCATACGGTCCCAATTGTAACGATACTAGGGCCTATTTCTTAACTAATATCCCATTATTCCCGTCAAGCCAATGTAATTTGTATGGTTTAGGGTGGTTTTTAGTTGGCAACTTCAGATTATCAACTAAGTCTCTAGATATGACATTGGTACAAGAACCGCTATCGACAATAAGAGTGCAAATCTGATTGTTTACCTTACAACGAGAATGAAATAATCGTTCCCTTTGCGCCTCTTCAACGTGAGCAGCCTCGGTGTGGAGGCTTCGAAGCACCAACACCTCCTTCTCCTCGTCGCTTTAGGGTTCAACAACGTGTATCACCTCATCGCCACTCTCTTCCTCTTGCAAATCAGATTTGGATTCAAGTTGTGGAAGCACAAAGTTCGGAACTAAATCAACCAATTCTTGAATCGTTAGAGCTCGCTTTTGCGGACATTCATTGGCAATGTGCCCATATCCTTGGCACTTGAAACATCGTCGCAATCTCGCATCCTTTGTTTCAACCATTGTACCCTTGCCCTTATCTTTTGGATCCTCCTTTCGTACATCCTTGCTACTGGTCGTAGTAGCTGCTGGTTTCGAGTAAGTGCTCGAATTCCTCGAATAATCACGAGCATAGGATTTCTTGCCTTTATCTTGCTTCTCAAATTTAAGAGCTAGCCTGCAAACATCGTTAAATCCATCATAATTCTGGATTTCCACCCGTTGTGCTAGGCTCGAATTGAGGCCACGAATAAAACGCGCAGTTCTCAATTCTTCCTTCTCTTCCAAATCGCAAACAATGCTCAATTTCTCGAATTCTTTCACAAAATCAGCAACACTCAAGCTTTCCTGCGTTAAAGATGTTAGCTTTAAGTAATTATCTTGCTCGTAGTCTCTAGGAAGAAACCTCTTCATAAGATGCTTCTTTAACTTTTCCCAAGTTTCAATCTTAGGTTTTCTGTCTTTCTTGCGTTGCTTCTTCAGATTTTCATACCATAAAGACGCGTACTTGGTTAATTTTAATATAGCAACCTTAAATTGCTTATGCTCATCGTAGTCTTTGTATTTGAAAATCCTCTCTGCTTGACGAATCCAATCCAGAAACTTTTCAGCATCTAGATCTCCATTAAACTCGGGTATGTCGAGTTTAAGGCCTCTATCATCATTGTTCTGGTCTTTCTTTTTCGTCTTTGGCTGCTCGTCTTCTTCAGATTCGGATGGACTGTCCGAATCCCTTTGCTTCTTTCTCTCTTTGTTCTTTAACATAGTTGCTATATCCTTTAAAACATAAGACATCTGAGCCATACCCATCTTTAACTCGTTATGACCATCTTCCCATGTTTTCGAAGTACCATCTTTGTCGTTAACCATAATTAACAACTTCCCAAGACAGATCTATTAAAGAATAAATCTGAACCTTCCTTTGGTAACAATTTGATGTAGAATTAGGTCGTTAGAATGTAACGATAGTTTAAATTGCAGCGGAACTATTGATTAGTTGAGTATGTCGTGTATAAGATCAGAAAACAACGAAATATTGTTGGTAATTGCGTGAATTTGGAACAAAGAACAGGATAGATTAGCGAATCTTGTTCTAACCTCGCAAGGTTATAGCTCGATTTGCTATAACTCAGCCTCGCAAGGAAGAGTCCTAATCTAATCTCACAAGATTGACACAAGTTTTACGAACTGCAAACTTTATTGTATTTCTGAAAAAATCTGAAAAATAAGGCCACAATCGGTCCTTATTTATAGTCCTACTCGACGTCACAATCTGACTCGAGATCTAATTCCTCAACTTATCTTTCAAGCTATCTTTCCTAAACTAACTAGGAAACTTATTATATAATTATTAACTAATAAAAATCATATTTGTGGAAGCTAAATAAAACTAGGATTAGGAAATATAGAGTTTCCTAATTTTATTTGGATTAGGAAATATAGAGTTTCCTAATTTTATTTGAAAACAGTAAAATAAACTAATAGCTAATCCAACCCAATTTAGAAAATCGTGTCTCCTAACATGGCTGGAATTCCGTGCTCCTACACGGCTTAGGGAAGCGTGTTTCCAGCTCCGCCATCTTCATAGCTCTCCCATTTCAAAATCGTCACATAACTCGACCCCATTTTGAAACCTTCTGTAATTTGAGTTACATTTCGACTAATGAGCACTTCATTTTCGCTATCTTCCAATGCTCCCGCATCATTCCCTCCTTCTTTTTGAGAATTTGACCTCAAATTTTCGTCATCAAGATACGGTGATAGATCTCCCACATTGAATGTTGCACTCACTCCTCCATACTAACTTGGCAAATCCAGCTTGTAAGCACTCGAACCATAACATTCTAAAACTTTGAACGGACCATCAGCTCTTGACATTAGTTTATTCTTGCGCTTAGACGGAAATCTTTCTTTCCTTAAGTGTAGCCAC
Organism: Silene latifolia; assembly: GCF_048544455.1. Lineage (NCBI taxonomy): Eukaryota > Viridiplantae > Streptophyta > Magnoliopsida > Caryophyllales > Caryophyllaceae > Silene > Silene latifolia. The sequence continues at coordinate 64,282,092 of NC_133527.1, forward strand.
ATAAGATCTCCTACCTTGAACACAGGCTGTTTTCTATGCTTGTTAGCTTTCTCCTTGTATTTTGCATTTGCCTTCTTTATTTGAGCTCTCACCTGTTCACAAGGAAAAATGGTTCACACAACGAGTCACAAGGACTAATTAATAAGCACAAATGGTTCACACAACGAGTCACAAGGACTAAAGAACAAGGACAAATGGTTCACACAACGAGTCACAAGGGATAATGAACAAGGACAAATGGTTCACACAACGAGTCAAAAGGATTAATGAACAAGGATAAATGGTTCACACAACGAGTCATAATGACTAATGAACAAGGATAAATGGTTAGCACAACAAGTCACAATGACAGGGATAAAATTATAAACACAGCGAGTCACATGGAATAATGAACAAGGACAAATGGTTCATACACTGAGTCACAAGGACTAATAAACAAGAAAAAATGGATCACACAACGAGTCATAAGGACTAATAAACAATGACAAATCGTTCACACAAAGTCTCTCAAAGACTAATGAACAAGGACAAATGGTTAGCGCATCAAGTTCCATTCACAAGGACAAATGGTTCACACAACGAGTCCCAAGGACTAATGAACAAGGTCAAATGGTTTACACAACGAGTCACATGGACAAATGAACAAGGAATAATGGTTCACACAACGAGTCACAATGACTAATGAACAAGGATAAATGGTTAGCACAACAAGTCACAATGACAAGGACAAAATTATTCACACAACGTGTCACAAGGACTAATGAACAAGGACAAATGGTTTACACAACAAGTCACAAGGACTAAGAACAAGGACAAATGTTTTACACAACGAGTCACAAGGACTAATGAACATGGACAAATGGTTAGAACAACAAGTCACCATGACAAGGATAAATGGATCACACAACGAGTCACAAGTACTAATTAACAAGCAAAAATGGTTCACACAACGAGTCACAAGGACTAAAGAACAAGGACAAATGGTTCACACAACGAGTCACAAGGGATAATGAAAAAGGACAAACGGTTCACGCAACGAGTCACAATGATTAATGATTAAGGATAAATGTTTCACACAACGAGTCACAATGACTAATGAACAAGGATAAATGGTTAGCAGAATAAGTCACAATGACAAGGACAAATGGTTCACACAACGAGTCAGATGGACTAATGAACAAGGACAAATGGTTCATACAACGAGTCACAAGGACTAATAAACAAGGAAAAATGGATCACACAACGAATCATAAGGACTAATGAACAATGACAAATGATTCACAGAAAGAGTCTCAAGGACAAATGAAAAAGGACAAATGGTTAGCACATGAAGTTCCATTGACAAGGACATATGGTTCACACAACGAGTCACAAGGACTAATGAACAAGGACAAATGTTTTCAACAAGTCTCATGGACTAATGAACAAGGACAAATGGTTCACACAACCAGTCACAAGGACTAATGAACATGGACAAATGGTTAGAACAACAAGTGACAAGGACAAATAGTTCACACAACAAATCACAAGGAGTAATTAACAAGCACAAATGGTTTACACAACGAGTCACAAGGACTAAAGAACATGGACCAATGGTCCACACAATGAGTCACAAGGACAAATGAACAAGGACAAATGGTTCACACAACGAGTCACAAGGACTAATACACAAGGACAAATGGTTAGAACAAAAAGTCACCATGACAAGGAGAAATGGTTCACACAACGTGTCACAAGGACTAATTAATAAGCACAAATGGTTCACACAATGAGTCACAACGACTAAAGAACAAGGACAAATGGTTCACACAACGAGTCACAAGGGATAATGAACAAGGACAAATGGTTCACACAACGAGTCACAAGGATTAATGAACAAGGATAAATGGTTCACACAACGAGTCACAATGACTAATGAACAAGGATAAATGGTTAGCACAACCAGTGACAATGACAAGGACAAATGGTTCACATAATGAGTCACAAGGGATAATGAACAAGGACAAATGGTTCACACAACGATTCACAAGGATTAATGAACAAGGATAAATGGTTCACACAACGAGTCACAATGACTAATGAACAAGGATAAAAGGTTAGCACAACAAGTGACAATGACAAGGACAAATGGTTCACACAACGAGTCACAAGGGATAATGAACAAGGACAAATTGTTCACACAACGAGTCACAAGGATTAATGAACAAGGACAAATAGTTCACACAACGAGTCACAATGACTAATGAAAAAGGATAAATGGTTCATACAATGAGTCACAAGGACTAATAAACAAGGAAAAATGGATCACACAACGAGTCATAAGGACTAATGAACTGTTGGAATATGTGTCCTCCGACAATAATGCGATCACGACTGTTGATCATGATGATCACATGTTTAAGTCTCATCATATAGAATACAATTGGGAAGTAATATTGTTAGTGTCAACTGGTCAACATATATCGGTAATGATTGGCTGACTAGAGTTTGACATTACTGTCGTGTGACGGTGGTGATCAGTTGACCCCCTAGGTCATACCTATAGGGCAACACTCTTAATTGATTATTTAATCAATCGTATAACGTTACGAGTTAATTAAATTACTTGAAAATTGACGGACGATTTTGGAAGTAAAATTTACGTATCATATTGAAATGCGATTAAATGAGATACGGTCTGAGTAATCGAATTGTTTCATTACTCGGATGAAATAATTGTTTAAAGAAACAATCGAAATTGAATGAATTTTTATAAATACAATTTGTTGTGATTTATAAATGGTAAAATATTTTGGTACAAGTAATTATGAAATTACTAAGTCGATTTTTGTATATGACGTATTTTAATAATACGTTGATTTTTAAAATGTTAAAAATACATAACAAATTTATGTGACATATGACATGTGACATATTGACAATTGACAAAAATAATATGGAATCCATATTAAGTAAAGTGCCGAAAATTGGAGGAGTATTTAGCTACATATTGTGTTTATATTATAATTAGAAAACACAATGATTACTAACAAGAGTAGGCATGCAACCCTAGTTTGCATTGTGAAGGCAAACAAGGGCATGCATTGGGTGAGTTTTCTTCCCTCCTCTTCCCTCCTACCCGGTTTTACCAAGGGAAAGGCAAGGGTTTTGCCTTAGATTTTTGATTAACACATTACTTCAAGTGTGTGCATTATTATTCATTCTAACCCATCATCCAAAATACAATTTCTAGAGAGAATAAAAATCCTCCTCTTCTTCTCTCTATAAACCGAAATATTTAAGTGTTCTATAAATATTTTTGGTTCAATTTTTTACTAGATTAATATTATACTAGTACTTATAATATTAATTTGAATTAAGAGAAAGCTTTGGGTATTAATCCTAAGGAGAGATCCTATACTTGGATCTTGTTCTTCCATCTTAGGAAAGCTCAAGAACAAAAGAAAAGGAGATTTCTTTTGTGCCCAATAAATCCGAAATCACCAATGTAAGGACATGATTTCTCCTCTATTTTTCATATTGTTTGCATGCATAAAATCCGTATTTAATTTTATGACAAATTAATTAAGACATATATGAGTATGTTAATATGTATATGAATCTACATTTCCTTCAATCGGTATCAAGAGCCACGGTTGTTTGCATGCAAATCGGTTAAAAGCTTTTCCGAGTTATAAGAATAACAAATAAAACTTGTAAAATTTGTGTTATTGCGATATATCACGAAATTAATCCATGCATGTTAATATTTCTGGTCCTAAAATGTTTTAGGATATTTTGGTTAATTTTACGGATTTTTATTGTTCATAATTTACTATAATGGCATTTAAATGTGATTTTATGAGTAAAAATGTCATTTTTGGTCTAAAATTTTACGGATATGTTGTCATATATATTATTTTGAGATAACCTGTAAATTTTCATAATTTTTGGACTTGTTATGCTCGAAAAATGGATTTTTCATTATTAAATTCGGATTTAGGTGGAAAATAGGTTAATATGAGTTAAATTTCGAATCTGGTCATAGACAATTAATATGTTGTCACATGCAATTTTACAAGATGTGTGTAAAATAATTGGCTATAAAGAAGTCTTTTTGCATGATTTATGGATTTTTGAAGAAAAATAGCATAAATAGTGACATTATTAGTGAAAAATTAATAAAACATAATCTATGACTTAGGAAAAACGTCTAATGTTGCATTTTATTATCTTTTTCAGATCTAAAATTGAAAAGTTAATGAAAATAATTTTTCCATGTTTTTATGATTATTTTATTAAAAATCGATAAACCGCAACATTGTTTTTCCGGAAAAAATTTCGAAATTTTTAACCTAAGTTTTTGAACATTATGAGTGTCATGGTAATTTTCCAGAATGTTCATGAGTTTAAATTTCAAATTTTGAATTTATTTGAAATTTTGTGATTTATTTGAAGTTTATAGCTTATTTTTGTAATTTTTGGTCCATTTATGAACAATTTTATATATATAGGTTAATTATGGTCAAATTTTAGTGAAGACTAAATTTTGCTTCCTAAGTGGTTAGGGTAATTAACTTATGCATAAATATGAGTTTATGTATTTTTGTGATTATAAAAATGTTGAAATCACGCAAATCCGTAAAAACCGAGTAATATACGATATTGGCTAATTAAAGGCGATTTAGCATAAAATTGAGCATGTTCATACATATTATAATGCTGCATTTTTCTTTATGATTGTCATAATTTTAATTTATGTAATTTTGAATTATGTAATTTTACTTAGTATGGCCTTAGTTTTTAATTGGTATTTCCCGAAATGTATGGGAATATCGATTTGGTTGTAATTTTTATTGTGATCTCGTATCACCGTTTTGTAATTTAATAGATTTTTTTTATTTTAGTTACAAATGTATAATAGGAAATTATGTAATTTATTATGTAATTTTATTCATTCCGGAGTTCCCAAAGACGGATTTCTTCAAGAATGGCGATACATTAAGACGGTGTTACCTCGAGATGCGTGCCACAACCGAAGTTCAAGGGACCAATGGAGTTGGTTTCCGAATATGTAATAGTTAAATAGTTTTTCTATTTTAGGAAAGGCCATACTAGGATTTATTTATTTTTATGCTTGCATTTTATTTTATGTCGCATGCATCGCTAAATCGCCATAACTAAACATGCATTGTCATTTTATCGAGTTTATCGACCGTGTCAATTCGGATTACCGTAGTTCACCGCTTTAGTTCACATTAAAACGTGATAGATAATAAATTGACATGACCTCTCGCTAAAACAAACAATTGAGACATAGCCTTACCAAATAGTAGAAACCATGAAAACCTATTTCGCGAGGGAGTGCACTCGGCTACCCCGGGGTACAAACCTTGTTACGTAGGGGAAGTGGGTGATAAATGTCTATCCACCGAATTCATGTTGATGAGGGTTGCATCGGCTACCCCGTGCCTAAGTTGATGTGGGTTTGGATAATGGACACATTTATTCGAAATTTGGATTGAACTCAACAAAAGTTATTGATAAGGGTTGCATCGGCTACCCCGTGCCCTTGTTGATGTGTTTTGGGCTATAGATAAACATTAGAGTAATTTTATCGACCAAGAGTTCTAAAAGTAGAATCGATTAAAAGGTTAATCCACCGAGTTATATTGATAAAGGTTGCATCGGCTACCCCGTGCCTAAGTTGATATGAATTTGGGTCTTGGAATCATTTATCTAGTTGGGTAGAGGTCACTAGAAAAATGCATAAAACTTGTTTAAATTATACATTTTTACGAGTATTATTATTAAAACGACATTTGTTTTACTCCTTCTATTTTGTTTTGTAGACAACTTCTCTTTTCTCATAACAAATGGCAACACCAACCCCTAATGCCACGCCTCTTGCTAGTTCGTCTTGGCTCCGATCCTTTATGGATCGATGTAAACTTGAAAAGAATGGGTCAAATTTCTCCGAATGGGATGCCCAACTCAAATTAGCCGCCGAAGGTGACGACAAGCTTCGTTACCTTACCGAGGCCTCTCCACCCGAACCCTCCACTAGGTCCACCGCGGCCACTAGGGAAGCATATGAGGCTTACCAAAAGGAGTCCGCCGCAATGAAAAATGTCTTGATATTTGCGATGGAGGCGGACCTCCAAAGGAGAGCCTTTAAAATGGGCAATGCTAATGAGATTTACTCCAAACTTGTGACCATGTTTTCACAAACTCCGCGGATCGTCCAATATGAGGCGGCCGCGGCATTCTTTGATCTCGACTTCAAAGAGGGCCAAAAGGTTAGCCCTCATGTGCTCAAACTCATGGAGCTTGTCGAGACCTTGAAAATTCAAAAGGTTGAAATCCCCAAAGAACTCATCGTAGATAGGATTCTACACTCCTTGTCCAAAGTCAAGGCATATGTGCAATTCCGGGTGAATTTTAACATGCAAGACAAGGATGTGTCTCTTGAGGAGTTGCACAAGTTACTTGTGCAAGCCGAGAGGGACATGGGGTTAAATGTGAACCCTCCCAAGGATGTGCTTAACATAAGCACTAAAAGTAAGGGGAAGTTCAAGAAGAATGGGAGAAAGGGCAAGAAGCAAGCTCCCACATTCACCAAAGCTAAGCCTAATGAAGCTAGCACCTCAAAAGTCAAGAAGGGTCTTCTTGATAAATGCCATTATTGTAATGGCATGGGACATTGGAAAAGAAATTGTTCCAAATACCTTGGTGATATCAAAGCTGGAAAGATCACTCTATTAGGTAAATGACTATCCTTCTTTTATGTTTCTAATTCAACTATGGTATTATGATGCAAAGTTGTGATAATGTATCTCCCTTTTTATTGTAAATAGGGCCTCCACCAAGCAAAGACAAAGGAAAGGAAAAGCAAGCATGAAAAACCATGGAGAAGCTATGGATAGCTTTTATGGAGCTTTGCTTTTCATTGTCTTACTTTAATTTATGTTTTGAATCTTTAGAACTTTAAGTTTCCGTGTTCGACATGGAAAAGTATTTTGGATAATGGTTTGTATTTTGGATGATGGTGACTTGGTTTGCAACCCAAGTCACCCGTTTTATCATTTATCCTTTATGTTCTAAATTTTCATCTTTAAATGCTTGCTCTTAGGAACATAAGATTATTCACTTAAAGTGATCTAATAGACAAATATAATGATGGGTTTCATTATATGTCCACATGCTTAAGGCTTGTGTATGATCATTTATAAAGCAATTTTGAGTCTATGAACTCTCTTAAAGGAATGTCGACCACCAAGTACACATATGAAATCAAGAACTATTAGTCTATCTATGAGATAGTTCTCCTTATACTTCAACATCATTAATTTGTGTCTCATATGCTATCTTTGAATCTATAGTGTATTTATTCTAAAGATAGAGTGGGAGTAATATGAGGACACAACACACAAGGCAAGATAAAAATTGTGTACTTGTGTAAATGAAGATCTACGCAAGAGAGAATGATTTGAATGAAGGTATAACTATTTGCATAGTATGCCGAATAGATGAGATCTATAGTCTCATGTTAGCTCTATATGACTAAAGAGACCAAGTGAAGTAATCATAAGAGTATATTCTCAAGATAACTACACGAGGAGACCAAAAGAAGGTTTTGGAAGAAAATGACTAATGTAAAGTCTCAACAAGTTTTTGACTAAGTTCATGAAATATTTGACCAATAGTTTCAACTTTGAGATTTACTTAAGAGCCTAAATGAATCATAGTAACATACTAGTTATGATCGAGTTGCAAAAATTGATATACCGATATCTTCAATGGCCAAAGTTTTAACCACGCAAATGTCATTGTTTAACCTCACTATGAAATGGTTAAACCTCCTTCCAAAAGGGTATTTGCGAAGGACGTATTCTAGATATTGTTTATACTTGAATAATGACATTGCTACACATCATTATGACATGAGTGTGTTGGAGATTTAAAATCTCTTTCCGTAAGGTTAAGATGAGACCACTTCAAAATATGTATTTTGAAAGGATATGATGGGAACATATATGGTTTTATCCTAATAACTTGGCAATGCAATTTATATTTCAATTCTTGATAAATTTCGATTGAGAAGTCAATTTCGAAATGTGTAGAATTGAGTGGGAGTTAGGAAATTCTCATGTGAAGACATGGAATTTAGTGGGAGCTATCATCCTTTGAATGTTTACAACTCATCACTCATTAAAGAATGACGAGCTAATACCTTCTTTCATAGAGAAGCATTTAAGTTTTCAATTCTGGATGAAAATGGACAATGATGAATCCAATTACATTAAGGGATGTTGGATTAGTATTAAGAGATACACATCGTATCAACATTCACAAAGGTTATTCATGTAGATGAAAATGGAATTACCATTAGCAGTCATGGTCGTTCATTGAACCTATGAACGGTTGATCTCATGATTATTAGTAACTAATGTTTCCGCCATTAGAATAATCATGTACATGTCCAATTATGAATCATATGCATAAGAGCATGATGATTGATTGGTGAGCCATAATAGAAACGTCATGGATTCTCAAGTAGAATCCGATGAGCGATTTCGGTGTTTGACGGAATACTCCATTATGTGATAAGAGGTTGCACATATTATAGAAAGTCCGAGCACATGTAAGGATTTATGAGAATCCCAAATCTTTCAAGCGTAGAAAAAGAAATAAGAAGTTTTGGAAAGATGCTTGGTCGAATAAGAAGTTATTCAAAAAAAATAATAATCTTTCCTAGTTAAGCTAGGACTTGTGAGAAGTGCTAAGCTAATAATCTTGTCAATTGTTACAAGATTCTACAAAACATATACCTAGTGCATTGTGTGTGGATGGGGTACTTGATCAGTACAAGTTATATCATTCATCACAAATTCAGTCATTATGTGATAGTCGATAAGAAAGTTCTTTCAAGTTAAAGAACCGAAACCAAGGTCGGGAACCTTGATGTGTACTTGGTAAGATTCATGTTGTGAGAGAGAACATGAATGTAAAGGAGATTGCAAGTGTAAGAAGTTTGAACACATGGACACATGGGATGTTAAACTTCTATTGCAATCAATAAGTGTTTACACTTACGATATACATCACAAGGTTGTAATATGATATTGACTACCCGAGTGTGATATCGACATTTGTCGTTTGAGTTATTATCAACTCACCTTGTACATTGTTATATCCAAACGGGTTGTAGAGACAATTGAACCCCGTTAAAGTGAACATGGATTAACATAGTTACTTATATGAGGTGACGTCTCGAAGTGACTAGAGTGTGATGCGATTGATGGCAAGTTCAAGTGCCATAGAGTCATGTGAGATGACTAGTCGATCACATAGGCAGACTGTTAGGAACTTTTTGTCGGGCCTAATGACCGCTTATAGAGTTACGCAAATTTATATAGCCTGGTCGTGGCGAGAGCTACTATAGTATTCGAATGAGTCGATTCTTTTGACTAAAGACTATTCGCCTAAGATGGCACGATTTGATTAACTTTGATTTGTGTTACTACGACCTTCGTAAATGGGGTCAAATGGGCATATTTTGGGTTATGATGGCTGTGGCTAGTCGAAGGGAATGAGTGCGATAGGAATTGTCCACCCCTAGTCAGGGTTATAACAATATCTCAGGGCCACTCGAGGAGTAATGAACTGGAAATGCGTGGCCACGCTCGGAAAGTATCTATGATAGATAAGTCCGGTCAATCAGTTATTCTCCAGATCGAGGAAACCACTCTCGATATGATCACTTGCAAGTACGACCTGAAAGACACCTTGCATTGAGTGGGAGATAGTAATAGGACAAGAGAATTGGTGACGCACACTTGTCGAGGACAAGTGGGAGATTGTTGGAATATGTGTCCTCCGACAATAACGCGATCACGACTGTTGATCATGATGATCACATGTTTAAGTCTCATCATATAGAATACAATTGGGAAGTAATATTGTTACTGTCAACTGGTCAACATATATCGGTAATGATTGGCTGAGTAGAGTTTGACATTCTTGTCGTGTGGACGGTGGTGATCGATTGACCCCTAGGTCATACCTATAGGGCAACACTCTTAATTGATTATTTAATCAATCGTATAACGTTACGAGTTAATTAAATTACTTGAAAATTGACGGACGATTTTGGAAGTAAAATTTACGTGTCATATTGAAATGAGATTAAATGAGATACGGTCTGAGTAATCGAATTGTTTCATTACTCGGATGAAATAATTGTTTAAAGAAACAATCGAAATTGAATGAATTTTTATAAATACAATCTGTTGTGATTTATAAATGGTAAAATATTTTGGTACAAGTAATTATAAAATTACTAAGTCGATTTTTGTATATGACGTATTTTAATAATACGTTGATTTTTAAAATGTTAAAAATACATAACAAATTTATGTGACATATGACATGTGACATATTGACAATTGACAAAAATAATATGGAATCCATATTAAGTAAAGTGCCGAAAATTGGAGGAGTATTTAGCTACATATTGTGTTTATATTATAATTAGAAAACACAATGATTACTAACAAGAGTAGGCATGCAACCCTAGTTTGCATTGTGAAGGCAAACAAGGGCATGCATTGGGTGAGTTTTCTTCCCTCCTCTTCCCTCCTACCCGGTTTTACCAAGGGAAAGGCAAGGGTTTTGCCTTAGATTTTTGATTAACACATTACTTCAAGTGTGTGCATTATTATTCATTCTAACCCATCATCCAAAATACAATTTCTAGAGAGAATAAAAATCCTCCTCTTCTTCTCTCTATAAACCGAAATATTTAAGTGTTCTATAAATATTTTTGGTTCAATTTTCTACTAGATTAATATTATACTAGTACTTATAATATTAATTTGAATTAAGAGAAAGCTTTGGGTATTAATCCTAAGGAGAGATCCTATACTTGGATCTTGTTCTTCCATCTTAGGACAGCTCAAGAACAAAAGAAAAGGAGATTTCTTTTGTGCCCAATAAATCCGAAATCACCAATGTAAGGACATGATTTCTCCTCTATTTTTCATATTGTTTGCATGCATAAAATCCGTATTTAATTTTATGACAAATTAATTAAGACATATATGAGTATGTTAATATGTATATGAATCTACATTTCCTTCATGAACAATGACAAATGATTCACACAAAGAGTCTCAAGGACAAATGAACAAGGACAAATGGTTAGCACATGAAGTTCCATTGACAAGGACAAATGGTTCACACAACGAGTCACAAGGACTAATGAACAAGGACAAATGGTTTCAACAACAAGTCTCATGGACTAATGAACACGAACAAATGGTTCACACAACGAGTCACAAGGACTAAAGAACATGGACCAATGGTTCACACAATGAGTCACAAGGACTAATGAACAAGGATAAATGGATATGGTTTACACAACGAGTCATAAGAACTAAAGAACAAGGAGAAATGGTTCACACAACGAGTCACAAGGACTAATGAACAAGGACAAATGGTTTGAACAACAAGTCAACATGACAAGGACAAATGGTTCACACAACAAGTCACAAGGACTAATAAATAAGCACAAATGGTTCACACAACGAGTCACAAGGACTAAAGAACAAGGGCAAATGGTTCACACAACGAGTCACAAGGGATAATGAACAAGGACAAATGGTTCACTCAACGAGTAAAAAGGATTAATGAACAAGGATAAATGGTTCACACAACGAGTCACAATGACTAATGAATAAGGATAAATGGTTAGCACAACAAGTCACAATGACAAAGACAAATGGTTCACACAACGAGTCACATGGAATAATGAACAAGGACAAATGGTTCATACAACCAGTCACAAGGACTAATAAACAAGAAAAAATGGATCCCACAACGAGTCATAAGGACTAATAAACAATGACAAATCGTTCACACAAAGAGTCTCAAAGACTAATGAACAAGGACAAATGGTTAGCTCGTCAAGTTCCATTGACAAGGACAAATGGTTCACACAACGAGTCACAAGGACTAATGAACAAGGTCACATGGTTTACACAACGAGTCACATGGACAAATGAACAAGGACAAACGGTTCACACAACGAGTCACAATGACTAATGAATAAGGATAAATGGTTAGCACAACAAGGCACAATGACAAGGACAAAATTATTCACACAACGTGTCACAAGGACTAATGAACAAGGACAAATGGTTTACACAACAAGTCACAAGGACTAAGAACAAGGACAAATGTTTTACACAACGAGTCACAAGGACTAATGAACATGGACAAATGGTTAGAACAACAAGTCACCATGACAAGGATAAATATATTACACAACGAGTCACAAGGACTAATTAACAAGCACAAATGGTTCACACAGCGAGTCACAAGGACTAAAGAAAAAGGACAAATGGTTCACACAACGACTCACTAGGGATAATGAACAAGGACAAATGGTTCACACAACGATTCACAAGGATTAATGAACAAGGATAATTGCTTCACACAACGAGTCACAATGACTAATGAATAAGGATAAATGGTTAGCACAACAAGTCACAATGACAAGGACAAATGGTTCACACAACGAGTCACATGGAATAATGAACAAGGACAAATGGTTCATACAACGAGTCACAAGGACTAATAAACAAGAAAAAATGGATCACACAACGAGTCATAAGGACTAATAAACAATGACAAATCGTTCACACAAAGAGTCTCAAAGACTAATGAACAAGGACAAATGGTTAGCTCATCAAGTTCCATTGACAAGGACAAATGGTTCACAAAACGAGTCACAAGGACTAATGAACTAGGTCAAATGGTTTACACAACGAGTCACATGGACAAATGAACAAGGACAAACGGTTCACACAACGAGTCACACTGACTAATGAACAAGGATAAATGGTTAGCACAACAAGGAACAATGACAAGGACAAATGGTTCACACAACGAGTCACAAGGACTAAAGAACAAGGACAAATGGTTCACACAACGAGTCACTAAGGATAATGAACAAGGAAAAATGGTTCACACAACGATTCACAAGGATTAATGAACAAGGATAATTGGTTCACACAACGAGTCACAATGAGTAATGAATAAGGATAAATGGTTAGCACAACAAGTCACAATGACAAGGACAAATGGTTCACACAACGAGTCACATGGAATAATGAACAAGGACAAATGGTTCATACAACGAGTCACAAGGACTAATAAACAAGAAAAAATGGATCACACAACGAGTCATAAGGACTAATAAACAATGACAAATCGTTCACACAAAGAGTCTCAAAGACTAATGAACAAGGACAAATGGTTAGCTTATCAAGTTCCATTGACAAGGACAAATGGTTCACAAAACGAGTCACAAGGACTAATGAACAAGGTCAAATGGTTTACACAACGAGTCACATGGACAAATGAACAAGGACAAACGGTTCACACAACGAGTCACAATGACTAATGAACAAGGATAAATGGTTAGCACAACAAGGCACAATGACAAGGACAAAATTATTCACACAACGTGACACAAGGACTAATGAACAAGGACAAATGGTTTACACAATAAGTCACAAGGACTAAGAACAAGGAAAAATGTTTTACACAACGAGTCACAAGGACTAATGAACATGGACAAATGGTTAGAACAACAAGTCACCATGACAAGGATAAATATATTACACAACGAGTCACAAGGACTAATTAACAAGCACAAATGGTTCACACAACGAGTCACAAGGGATAATGAACAAGGACAATTGGTTCACACAACGATTCACAAGGATTAATGAACAAGGATAAATGGTTCACACAACGAGTCACAATGACTAATGAACAAGGATAAATGGTTAGCACAACAAGTGACAATGACAAAGACAAATGGTTCACACAACGAGTCACAGGGGATAATGAACAAGGACAAATTGTTCACACAACAAGTCACAAGGATTAATGAACAAGGACAAATAGTTCACACAACGAGTCACAATGTCTAATGAACAAGGATAAATGGTTCATACAACGAGTCACAAGGACTAATAAACAAGGAAAAATGGATCACACAACGAGTCATAAGGACTAATGAACAATGACAAATGATTCACACAAAGAGTCTCAAGGACAAATGAACAAGGACAAATGGTTAGCACATGAAGTTCCATTGACAAGGACAAATGGTTCTCACAACGAGTCACAAGGACAAATGAACAAGGACAAATGGTTTCAACAACAAGTCTTATGGACTAATGAACAAGGACAAATGGTTCACACAACGAATCACAAGGACTAATGAACATGGACAAATGGTTAGAACAACAAGTCACCATGACAAGGACAAATAGTTCACACAACGAATCACAAGGACTAATTAACAAGCACAAATGGTTCACAAAACGAGTCACAAGGACTAAAGAACATGGACCAATGGTTCACGCAATGAGTCACAAGGCTTAATGAACAAGGATAAATGGATATGGTTACACAACGAGTCATAAGGACTAATGAACAAGGAGAAATGGTTCACACAACGAGTCACGAGGACTAATGAACAAGGACAAATGGTTAGAACAACAAGTCACCATGACAAGGACAAACGGTTCACACAACGAGTCACAAGGACGAATTAATAAGCACAAATGGTTCACATAACGAGTCACAAGGACTAAGGAACAAGGACAAATGGTTCACACAACGAGTCACAAGGGATAATGAACAAGGAAAAATGGTTCACACAACGAGTCACAAGGATTAATGAACAAGGACAAATAGTTCACACAACGAGTCACAATGACTAATGAACAAGGATAAATGATTCATACAACGAGTCACAAGGACTAATAAACAAGGAAAAATGGATCACACAACGAGTCATAAGGACTAATGAACAATGACAAATGATTCACACAAAGAGTCTCAAGGACAAATGAACAAGGACAAATGGTTAGCACATGAAGTTCCATTGACAAGTAAAAATGGTTCACACAACGAGTCACAAGGACTAATGAACATGGACAAATGGTTAGAACAACAAGTCACCATGACAAGGACAAATAGTTCACACAACGAATCACAAGGACTAATTAACAAGCACAAATGGTTCACAAAACGAGTCACAAGGACTAAAGAACATGGACCAATGGTTCACGCAATGAGTCACAAGGACTAATGAACAAGGATAAATGGATATGGTTACACAACGAGTCATAAGGACTAATGAACAAGGACAAATGGTTAGAACAACAAGTCACCATGACAAGGACAAATGGTTCACACAACGAGTCACAAGGACTAATTAATAAGCACAAATGGTTCACATAACGAGTCACAAGGACTAAAGAACAAGGACAAATGGTTCACACAACGAGTCACAAGGGATAATGAACAAGGACAAATGGTTCACACAACGAGTAAAAAGGATTAATGAACAAGGATAAATGGTTCACACAACGAGTCACAATGACTAATGAATAAGGATAAATGGTTAGCACAACAAGTCACAATTACAAGGACAAATGGTTCACACAATGAGTCACATGGAATAATGAACAAGGATAAATGGTTCATACAACGAGTCACAAGGACTAATAAACAAGAAAAAATGGATCACACAACGAGTCATAAGGACTAATAAACAATGACAAATCGTTCACACAAAGAGTCTCAAAGACTAATGAACAAGGACAAATGGTTAGCTTATCAAGTTCCATTGACAAGGACAAATGGTTCACACAACGAGTCACAAGGACTAATGAACAAGGTCTAATGGTTTACACAACGAGTCACATGGACAAATGAACAAGGACAAACGGTTCACACAACGAGTCACAATGACTAATGAACAAGGATAAATGGTTAGCACAACAAGGCACAATGACAAGGACAAAATTATTCACACAACGTGTCACAAGGACTAATGAACAAGGACAAATGGTTTACACAACAAGTCACAAGGACTAAGAACAAGGACAAATGTTTTACACAACGAGTCACAAGGACTAATGAACATGGACAAATGGTTAGAACAACAAGTCACCATGACAAGGACAAATAGTTCACACAACGAATCACAAGGACTAATTAACAAGCACAAATGGTTCACAAAACGAGTCACAAGGACTAAAGAACATGGACCAATGGTTCACGCAATGAGTCACAAGGACTAATGAACAAGGATAAATGGATATGGTTACACAACGAGTCATAAGGACTAATGAACAAGGACAAATGGTTAGAACAACAAGTCACCACGACAAGGACAAATGGTTCACACAACGAGTCACAAGGACTAATTAATAAGCACAAATGGTTCACATAACGAGTCACAAGGACTAAAGAACAAGGACAAATGGTTCACACAACGAGTCACAAGGGATAATGAACAAGGACAAATGGTTCACACAACGAGTCAAAAGGATTAATGAACAAGGATAAATGGTTCACACAACGAGTCACAATGACTAATGAATAAGGATAAATGGTTAGCACAACAAGTCACAATGACAAGGACAAATGGTTCACACAATGAGTCACATGGAATAATGAACAAGGACAAATGGTTCATACAACGAGTCACAAGGACTAATAAACAAGAAAAAATGGATCACACAACGAGTCATAAGGACTAATAAACAATGACAAATCGTTCACACAAAGAGTCTCAAAGACTAATGAACAAGGACAAATGGTTAGCTCATCAAGTTCCATTGACAAGGACAAATGGTTCACACAACGAGTCACAAGGACTAATGAACAAGGTCTAATGGTTTACACAACGAGTCACATGGACAAATGAACAAGGACAAACGGTTCACACAACGAGTCACAATGACTAATGAACAAGGATAAATGGTTAGCACAACAAGGCACAATGACAAGGACAAAATTATTCACACAACGTGTCAAAAGGACTAATGAACAAGGACAAATGGTTTACACAACAAGTCACAAGGACTAAGAACAAGGACAAATGTTTTACACAACGAGTCACAAGGACTAATGAACATGGACAAATGGTTAGAACAACAAGTCACCATGACAAGGATAAATGGATCACACAACGAGTCACAAGGACTAATTAACAAGCACAAATGATTCACACAACGAGTTACAAGGACTATAGAACAAGGACAAATGGTTCACACAACGAGTCACAAGGGATAATGAACAAGGACAAATGGTTCACACAACGAGTCACAAGGATTAATGAACAAGGACAAATGGTTCACACAACGAGTCACAATGACTAATGAACAAGGATAAATGGTTAGCAGAACAAGTCACAATGACAAGGACAAATGGTTCACATAACGAGTCACATGGACTAATGAACAAGGACAAATGGTTCATACAACGAGTGACAAGGACTAATAAATAAGGAAAAATGGATCACACAACGAGTCATAAGGACTAATGAACAATGACAAATGATTCACGCAAAGAGTCTCAAGGACAAATGAACAAGGACAAATGGTTAGCACATGAAGTTCCATTGACAAGGACAAATGGTTCACACAACGAGTCACAAGAACTAATGAACAAGGTCAAATGGTTTCAACAACAAGTCTCATGGACTAATGAACAAGGACAAATGGTTCACACAACGAGTCACAAGGACTAATGAACATGGACAAATGGTTAGAACAACAAGTCACCATGACAAGGACAAATAGTTCACACAACGAATCACAAGGACTAATTAACAAGCATAAATGGTTCACACAACGAGTCACAAGGACTAAAGAACATGGACCAATGGTTCACACAATGAGTCACAAGGACTAATGAACAAGGACAAATGGTTTACACAACGAGTCATAAGGATTAATGAACAAGGACAAATGGTTCACACAACGAGTCACAAGGGATAATGAACAAGGACAAATTGTTCACACAACGAGTCACAAGGATTAATGAACAAGGACAAATAGTTCACACAACGAGTCACAATGACTAATGAACAAGGATAAATGGTTCATACAACGAGTCACAAGGACTAATAAACAAGGAAAAATGGATCACACAACGAGTCATAAGGACTAATGAACAATGACAAATGATTCACACAAAGAGTCTCAAGGACAAATGAACAAGGACAAATGGTTAGCACATGAAGTTCCATTGACAAGTAAAAATGGTTCACACAACGAGTCACAAGGACAAATGAACAAGGACAAATGGTTTCAACAACAAGTCTCATGGACTAATGAACAAGGACAAATGGTTCACACAACGAGTCACAAGGACTAATGAACATGGACAAATGGTTAGAACAACAAGTCACCATGACAAGGACAAATAGTTCACACAACGAATCACAAGGACTAATTAACAAGCACAAATGGTTCACACAACGAGTCATAAGGACTAAAGAACATGGACCAATGGTTCACACAATGAGTCACAAGGACTAATGAACAAGGACAAATGGTTTACACAACGAGACATAAGGACTAATGAACAAGGACAATTGGTTCACACAACGAGTAACAAGGACTAATGAACAAGGACAAATGGTTAGAACAACAAGTCACCATGACAAGGACAAATGGTTCACACAACGAGTCACAAGGACTAATTAATAAGCACAAGTGGTTCACACAACGAGTCACAAGGACTAAAGAACATGGACTAATGGTTCACACAATGAGTCACAAGGGATAATGAACAAGGGCAAATGGTTCACACAACGAGTCACAAGGATTAATGAACAAGGATAAATGGTTCACACAACGAGTCACAATGACTAATGAACAAGGATAAATGGTTAGCACAACAAGTCACAATGACAAGGACAAATGGTTCACACAACGAGTCACATGGAATAATGAACAAGGACAAATGGTTCATACAACAAGTCACAAGAACTAATAAACAAGAAAAAATGGATCACACAACGAGTCATAAGGACTAATAAACAATGACAAATCATTCACACAAAGAGTCTCAAAGATTAATGAACAAGGACAAATGGTTAGCACATCAACTTTCATTGACAAGGACAAATGGTTCACACAACTAGTCACATGGACTAATGAACAAGGTCAAATGTTTTACACAATGAGTCACATGGACCAATGAACAAGGAAAAATGGTTCACACAATGAGTCACAATGACTAGTGAACAAGGATAAATGGTTAGCACAACAAGTCACAATGACAAGGACAAAATTATTCACACAACGTGTCACAATGACTAATGAACAAGGACAAATGGTTTACACAACAAGTCACAAGGACTAAGAACAAGGACAAATGTTTTACATAACGAGTCACAAGGACTATTGAACATGGACAAATTGTTAGAACAACAAGTCACCATGACAAAGACATATAGTTCACACAACGAATAACAAGGACTAATTAACAAGCACAAATGGTTCACACAACGAGTCATAAGGACTAATAAACAATGACAAATCGTTCACACAAAGAGTCTCAAAGACTAATGAACAAGGACAAATGGTTTGCTCATCAAGTTCCATTGACAAGGACAAATGGTTCACACAACGAGTCACAAGGACTAATGAACAAGGTCAAATGGTTTACACAACGAGTCACATGGACAAATGAACAAGGACAAACGGTTCACACAACGAGTCACAATGACTAATGAACAAGGATAAATGGTTAGCACAACAAGGCACAATGACAAGGACAAAATTATTCACACAACGTGTCACAAGGACTAATAAACAAGGACAAATGGTTTACACAACAAGTCACAAGGACTAAGAACAAGGACAAATGTTTTACACAACGAGTCACAAGGACTAATGAACATGGACAAATGGTTAGAACAACAAGTCACCATGACAAGGATAAATGGATCACACAACGAGTCACAAGGACTAATTAACAAGCACAAATGATTCACACAACGAGTTACAAGGACTATAGAACAAGGACAAATGGTTCACACAACGAGTCACAAGGGATAATGAACAAGGACAAATGGTTCACACAACGAGTCACAAGGATTAATGAACAAGGACAAATGGTTCACACAACGAGTCACAATGACTAATGAACAAGGATAAATGGTTAGCAGAACAAGTCACAATGACAAGGACAAATGGTTCACACAACGAGTCACATGGACTAATGAACAAGGACAAATGGTTCATACAACGAGTGACAAGGACTAATAAATAAGGAAAAATGGATCACACAACGAGTCATAAGGACTAATGAACAATGACAAATGATTCACGCAAAGAGTCTCAAGGACAAATGAACAAGGACAAATGGTTAGCACATGAAGTTCCATTGACAAGGACAAATGGTTCACACAACGAGTCACAAGAACTAATGAACAAGGTCAAATGGTTTCAACAACAAGTCTCATGGACTAATGAACAAGGACAAATGGTTCACACAACGAGTCACAAGGACTAATGAACATGGACAAATGGTTAGAACAACAAGTCACCATGACAAGGACAAATAGTTCACACAACGAATCACAAGGACTAATTAACAAGCACAAATGGTTCACACAACGAGTCACAAGGACTAAAGAACATGGACCAATGGTTCACACAATGAGTCACAAGGACTAATGAACAAGGACAAATGGTTTACACAACGAGTCATAAGGATTAATGAACAAGGACAAATGGTTCACACAACGAGTCACAAGGGATAATGAACAAGGACAAATTGTTCACACAACGAGTCACAAGGATTAATGAACAAGGACAAATAGTTCACACAACGAGTCACAATGACTAATGAACAAGGATAAATGGTTCATACAACGAGTCACAAGGACTAATAAACAAGGAAAAATGGATCACACAACGAGTCATAAGGACTAATGAACAATGACAAATGATTCACACAAAGAGTCTCAAGGACAAATGAACAAGGACAAATGGTTAGCACATCAAGTTTCATTGACAAGGACAAATGGTTCACACAACTAGTCACATGGACTAATGAACAAGGTCAAATGTTTTACACAATGAGTCACATGGACCAATGAACAAGGAAAAATGGTTCACACAATGAGTCACAATGACTAGTGAACAAGGATAAATGGTTAGCACAACAAGTCACAATGACAAGGACAAAATTATTCACACAACGTGTCACAATGACTAATGAACAAGGACAAATGGTTTACACAACAAGTCACAAGGACTAAGAACAAGGACAAATGTTTTACATAACGAGTCACAAGGACTATTGAACATGGACAAATTGTTAGAACAACAAGTCACCATGACAAAGACATATAGTTCACACAACGAATAACAAGGACTAATTAACAAGCACAAATGGTTCACACAACGAGTCATAAGGACTAATAAACAATGACAAATCGTTCACACAAAGAGTCTCAAAGACTAATGAACAAGGACAAATGGTTTGCTCATCAAGTTCCATTGACAAGGACAAATGGTTCACACAACGAGTCACAAGGACTAATGAACAAGGTCAAATGGTTTACACAACGAGTCACATGGACAAATGAACAAGGACAAACGGTTCACACAACGAGTCACAATGACTAATGAACAAGGATAAATGGTTAGCACAACAAGGCACAATGACAAGGACAAAATTATTCACACAACGTGTCACAAGGACTAATAAACAAGGACAAATGGTTTACACAACAAGTCACAAGGACTAAGAACAAGGACAAATGTTTTACACAACGAGTCACAAGGACTAATGAACATGGACAAATGGTTAGAACAACAAGTCACCATGACAAGGATAAATGGATCACACAACGAGTCACAAGGACTAATTAACAAGCACAAATGATTCACACAACGAGTTACAAGGACTATAGAACAAGGACAAATGGTTTACACAACGAGTCACAAGGGATAATGAACAAGGACAAATGGTTCACACAACGAGTCACAAGGATTAATGAACAAGGACAAATGGTTCACACAACGAGTGACAATGACTAATGAACAAGGATAAATGGTTAGCAGAACAAGTCACAATGACAAGGACAAATGGTTCACACAACGAGTCACATGGACTAATGAACAAGGACAAATGGTTCATACAACGAGTGACAAGGACTAATAAATAAGGAAAAATGGATCACACAACGAGTCATAAGGACTAATGAACAATGACAAATGATTCACGCAAAGAGTCTCAAGGACAAATGAACAAGGACAAATGGTTAGCACATGAAGTTCCATTGACAAGGACAAATGGTTCACACAACGAGTCACAAGAACTAATGAACAAGGTCAAATGGTTTCAACAACAAGTCTCATGGACTAATGAACAAGGACAAATGGTTCACACAACGAGTCACAAGGACTAATGAACATGGACAAATGGTTAGAACAACAAGTCACCATGACAAGGACAAATAGTTCACACAACGAATCACAAGGACTAATTAACAAGCACAAATGGTTCACACAACGAGTCACAAGGACTAAAGAACATGGACCAATGGTTCACACAATGAGTCACAAGGACTAATGAACAAGGACAAATGGTTTACACAACGAGTCATAAGGATTAATGAACAAGGACAAATGGTTCACACAACGAGTCACAAGGGATAATGAACAAGGACAAATTGTTCACACAACGAGTCACAAGGATTAATGAACAAGGACAAATAGTTCACACAACGAGTCACAATGACTAATGAACAAGGATAAATGGTTCATACAACGAGTCACAAGGACTAATAAACAAGGAAAAATGGATCACACAACGAGTCATAAGGACTAATGAACAATGACAAATGATTCACACAAAGAGTCTCAAGGACAAATGAACAAGGACAAATGGTTAGCACATGAAGTTCCATTGACAAGTAAAAATGGTTCACACAACGAGTCACAAGGACAAATGAACAAGGACAAATGGTTTCAACAACAAGTCTCATGGACTAATGAACAAGGACAAATGGTTCACACAACGAGTCACAAGGACTAATGAACATGGACAAATGGTTAGAACAACAAGTCACCATGACAAGGACAAATAGTTCACACAACGAATCACAAGGACTAATTAACAAGCACAAATGGTTCACACAACGAGTCATAAGGACTAAAGAACATGGACCAATGGTTCACACAATGAGTCACAAGGACTAATGAACAAGGACAAATGGTTTACACAACGAGACATAAGGACTAATGAACAAGGACAATTGGTTCACACAACGAGTAACAAGGACTAATGAACAAGGACAAATGGTTAGAACAACAAGTCACCATGACAAGGACAAATGGTTCACACAACGAGTCACAAGGACTAATTAATAAGCACAAGTGGTTCACACAACGAGTCACAAGGACTAAAGAACATGGACTAATGGTTCACACAATGAGTCACAAGGGATAATGAACAAGGGCAAATGGTTCACACAACGAGTCACAAGGATTAATGAACAAGGATAAATGGTTCACACAACGAGTCACAATGACTAATGAACAAGGATAAATGGTTAGCACAACAAGTCACAATGACAAGGACAAATGGTTCACACAACGAGTCACATGGAATAATGAACAAGGACAAATGGTTCATACAACAAGTCACAAGAACTAATAAACAAGAAAAAATGGATCACACAACGAGTCATAAGGATTAATAAACAATGACAAATCATTCACACAAAGAGTCTCAAAGATTAATGAACAAGGACAAATGGTTAGCACATCAAGTTTCATTGACAAGGACAAATGGTTCACACAACGAGTCACATGGACTAATGAACAAGGTCAAATGTTTTACACAATGAGTCACATGGACCAATGAACAAGGAAAAATGGTTCACACAATGAGTCACAATGACTAGTGAACAAGGATAAATGGTTAGCACAACAAGTCACAATGACAAGGACAAAATTATTCACACAACGTGTCACAATGACTAATGAACAAGGACAAATGGTTTACACAACAAGTCACAAGGACTAAGAACAAGGACAAATGTTTTACATAACGAGTCACAAGGACTATTGAACATGGACAAATTGTTAGAACAACAAGTCACCATGACAAAGACATATAGTTCACACAACGAATAACAAGGACTAATTAACAAGCACAAATGGTTCACACAACGAGTCATAAGGACTAATAAACAATGACAAATCGTTCACACAAAGAGTCTCAAAGACTAATGAACAAGGACAAATGGTTTGCTCATCAAGTTCCATTGACAAGGACAAATGGTTCACACAACGAGTCACAAGGACTAATGAACAAGGTCAAATGGTTTACACAACGAGTCACATGGACAAATGTGTTGGGAAATGTGTCCTCAACAATAGTGCGATCACATGATTTAAATATCATTATTAAATCTCATACAAAGAATACATGAGGGATGATTATTTATACAGTCGACTGACCGTCATTAATCGGTAATGATTGGCTGACTAGAGTTTGACATTACTGTCGTGTGACGGTGGTGGTCAGTTGATCCCTTAAGGTCACACCTAAAGGACAATTCCCTTAATGGATAAATTGATTAATTGTATGACGATACGAGGTAATCAATTCCTTAAAAGTGAACAATTTACTTGTGAGAGAGAGAATTGATATCTTGTTGTAATGGGATTAAATAAGATTCATTTTAGTAATAAATGCTTTATTACTAAAATAGCATATTGTTTGAGAAACAATTGAGATAAGAATGAATGGTTAATTATAATTACAAGATGTTGTGAATTATAATTTTATGACCCATTTTATTTATGTGATCAAGTATCACTAGTCAATTTATTATATGTAATTTAATTAATTCGTAAAATGATATTTATGGGATAAATATGCATTAAATTAATTAATAACATGTAAAATACTACATGTGACATATTGTGTGACAAATGACAAATTGACAAAATAAAATGGTAGTCCATTTTATTATATATGGACCGAAATTGTGTGTTAAGTAATGGGTGGTGATTATTTTATGTTATGTGATAACATTTTTATAAATCTTTATACCTACCTTTCTTGAACACATACACCCAAGTTTTGATAAGAGCAAAAGTAAAAAGGAGATTCCAAATGTTTTGTTCCCTTGGCTCTTCCATCCGTTTTCCCAACTCTAGACATAGAGTTTTTGCTCTCTTATTTTACTTGGTCATTCATTTTCTATTAGAACTTGAAAGAGCTTTTGCTCCTCCTTCTCTCTACAATTCTCCAACAAGATTTGGAGATACAAATGTTATTGTTCATCATTTCTAATATCAAAAAAAAAAAAACATCATTACTAGTGTAGTAGTAATACTTATATTAGATTCATTTTAAGGATACTTGTATATTAATCTAGTTAATTAGTATACTAGTTTAAGGGTGAGTCTTGGGTGAAATCAAAGGAGGATTTCTATACTTGGGATCTTGGAATATCATCCATCATTATAAGCTCAAGAACAAGAGAGAAAGGTGATCTCTCTTGTGCCCATGAACCGAAAATTATATTGTAAGGATATTATTTCTTCCTTATTTTGATTTATTGTTTGCATGCATAAAATCCGTATTTAATTTTATGACAAATTAATTTCGACATATATGAGTATGTTAGTATGTATATAAATCTACATTTCCTTCAATCGTTATTAAGAGCCATGGTTGTTTGCATGCAAATCGGTTAAAAGTTTTTCCGAGTTATAAGAATAACAAATAAAACTTGTAAAATTTGTGTTATTATGAGATATCACGAAATTATTACATGCATGTTAATATTTCTGGTCCTAAAATGTTTTAGGATATTTTGGTTAATTTTTCGGATTTTTATTGTTCATAATTTTCAATAATGGCATTTAAATATGATTTTATGAGTAAAAATGTCATTTTTGGTCTAAAATTAGCTATACTTCGAATTTTCACTTGGTTTTTGGATATGTTGTCACATATATTATTTTGAGATAACCTGTAAAGTTTCATAATTTTTGGACTTGTTATGCTCGAAAAATGAATTTTTCATTATTAAATTCGGATTTAAGTGAAAAATAGGTTAATATGAGTTAAATTTCGAATCTGGTCATAGAAAATTAATATGTTGTCACATGCAATTTTACAAGATGTGTGTAAAATAATTGGCTATAAAGAAGTCTTTTTGCATGATTTATGAATTTTTGAAGAAAAATGGCATAAATAGTGACATTATTAGTGAAAATTAATAAAAACATAATCTATGACTTAAGAAAAACGTCTAATGTTGCATTTTATTATATTTTTCAGATCTAAAATTGAAAAGTTAATGAAAATATTTTTCCATGTTTTTATGATTATTTTATTAAAATCGATAAACCGCAACATTGTTTTTCCGAAAATTTTCGAAATTTTTAACCTAATATTTTGAACATTATGAGTGTCATGGAATTTTTCCAGAATGTTCATGAATTTAAATTTCAAATTTCAAATTTATTTGAAATTTTTGGATTTATTTGAAGTCTAATAGCTTATTTTTGTAATTTTTGGTCCATTTATGAACAATTTTATAAAATATAGGTTAATTATGGTCAAATTATTAGTGAAGACTATATTTTGAGTCCTAAGAGGTTAGGGTGATTAACTTATGCATAAATATGAGTTTATGTATTTTTGTGATTATAAAATGTTGAAATCACGCAAATCCGTAAAAACCGAGTAATATACGATATTGGCTAATTAAAAGGCGATTTAGCATAAAATTGAGCATGTTCATACATATTATAATGCTGCATTTTCTTTATGATTGTCATAATTTTAATTTATGTAATTTTGAATTATGTAATTTTACTTAGTATGGCCTTAGATTTAATTGGTATTTCCCGAAATGTATGGGAATATCGATTCGGTTGTAATTTTATTGTGATCTCGTATCACCGTTTTGTAATTTAAGAGATTTATTTTATTTTAGTTACAAATGTATAATAGGAAATTATGTAATTTGTTATGTAATTTTATTTATTCTCGGAGTTCCCAAAGACGGATTTCTTCAAGAATGGCGATACATAAAGACGGTGTTACCTCGAGATGCGTGCCACAACCGAAGTTCAAGGGACCAATGGAGTTGGTTTCCGAATATGTATTAGTTAAATAGTTTTTCTATTTTAGGAAAGGCCATACTAGGATTTATTTATCTTTATGCTTGCATTTTATTTTATGTCACATGCATCGCTAAATCGCCATAACTAAACATGCATTGTTTTTTTTTATCGAGTTTATCGACCGTGTCAATTAGAATTATCGTAGTTCACCGCTTTAGTTCACTTAAAACGTGTAGATAATAAATTGACATGACCTCTCGCTAAAACAATCAATTGAGACATAGCCTTACCAAATAGTAGAAACCATGAAAACCTATTTCGTGAGGGAGTGCACTCGGCCACACCGGGGTACAAACCTTGTTACGTAGGGGAAGTGGGTGATGAATGTTAATCCACCGAATTCATGTTGATGAGGGATGTATCGGCCCCACCGTGCCCTTGTCGATGTGTTTTGGGCTAAAGATAATTGTTAATGTAATTTTATCGACCAAGAGTTCTAAAAGTAGAATCGATTAAAGAGTTAATCCACCGAGTTATATTGATAAGGGATGTATCGGCCCCACCGTGCCCAAGTTAATATGAATTTGGATCTTGGAATCATTTATCATAGTTGGGTAGAGGTCACTATGTAAATGCTATACTTGTTTACAAGTATTAATAAAACGATAAATGTTAAGTTTTCCACTATTCCGTTGTTATATTGTTCTATTTCTTTACCACAATTCATATACGATATCATTTCGTTTTTTGATTCAAATTTCCATTAAAACATCGTAACTAAAGACAAAATTTGAATTTTCTTCTAAAACCTCAAATGGACCATTGATAAGGATCTCTTGTAAAGAGTATAGATTAAAGTTATTCATTATCAAACAGGTTTTTGATTCATGACTAACACTTCTACTTACAATGGATTATGTTTCATATACTTAATTGAATTAAGTACCTTGAAGCGATAAATTGTTTTGGTGATTAGATTTTCAGAATTCGTAATTGACCAAAATAACGCAACCACTTCAATGAAAGTTTTAAGACTAAACGAACAAATGAAGAGTAATCTTCGTGAATTCAATTTTGCTTCTCAAAGCAAAGACTCATTGAAATGAGTGGGAGCATTCTCTTAAACCGTTAAGATGAGGACGAGGTTCAAGAAGTAATGGAATTGATACAAGGTAATGTTAAAGGTAAAGTTGTTGAGAATGACGATACTAAACCTATCAATCCCGACCGATAAAGTTTCCAATGTCTCAAATGTTGGACACAAGAAAGGAAACTACCCCAAATTATTGAAGAATCAACAAGTTAGTTGTGGGACATCTAATTGAACCTTATTCTTTAAATGTTTATTTGATTAAACATAAATTTTGCTAGTACTACTTCGTCAATATTAGAAACCAATGGAGGTTTTCATCATTGTACTTGATACATAGGATGATTAGAATATGACGACTAGCAACAATAATGTCGAGAGATAGAGTAAATTGTGTACTCAATCTAGTTTTTGGATTTAAAGTTGTACTTAATTATGACTATTAAGTGCATAAACTCTAAATAAGAATATAAACTTGTTAAGATACAAAAGAGGTTTTTACTTTTGTGACCCTATACACCACGATTTGATGTATGGCTAGCCCATTATCAAGGTGATTATATTCTAAACCAAACTAGAATGATATATCATGTAGATGATGTAAGATTCAAATTGGTAACCCAAGATTAAACCTTAAATTTTGGAATGATGAACGCAAAGAGTTATCGAGTACTCTTGAAACCATTAGATTGTTAATGGTATATGCGTATCTTGTATTCAAAGCAAGATGTCTCGTGCCTTTTGGTTAAAAAGGAGATCGAGGTTGTATATCATCGATCCAAAATAGGTTGATCATTTTCTTTTACCAACGATATAAGTTGACGCTAATATGTTCACTTAATAAGGTAAAAGGAGAAATCTTTGAAGAATTTCAAAGAGTTCAAGGAATCACGATTTAGTCGTGATGGGATTATCAAAGTGAAGACTTTGATATAAGCCAAATGAATTGTGATATAGTATCACAAATTAATCTCTCTTAACACGCATTATGGGATAATGTATGATTGGATAAGAATTCAAATGCTATTCGATAAGGTTTGGACTTCGATCAAGTTATTTTGAGTTACTTGATCCTTTTGGGGATTTTATCATTTTGTCTAAATTATTTTTCCACTAAATCGAATCATATGAGATATGAAATGGTAAGGGTACCATGTTTGTAAGTTTTCACAAGAAACAAATGCTCATCTTTCCCTCTTCAATTATCACGAATACGACGGGTTTGCGGCTCGTGAAGCTGTCTTTCTAAAATACAAGTTTATTTTTAGAAGACAGAGTGGGAGAAATTATTCAAGAGCCACAAAGAATGGCACAAAGAATGTTATGTCGCAAGAAACTGGTCTTTCTTGGCTACATGAGACGTTTTGCGTAAGACGTTGTTTCTTCAAAACCTAGGAGGTTAAATTCGTCACTTGTTAAAAATGATGAATTCATGCTACTTTTAAGAAAGTAAAGAGCTTATAACTTACAAAAGAAATTGTTTGATTCAAGTTGATTACTTCTGGAAAGTAATCGACAAAGGACTTACATAAGAGTGTTTAAGTCACAACTCAATACAAGGCTTAGAGCCATGAAAATCCGAAATAAAAGGCTTGATTAGTGACAAAGGGTTTTGCACTAATAAAGAGATATTTCAAAGCAAGATTGGTTGCAAAGGGTTTTGCACTAATTGAAATGCTTAAGTCTATTTGGATCTTCTTAAGGATTGTGTTTCATTATGAGGTTATGAAATACGTAGCAAGTGAATCTAAAACCCGCTTCTTTAAAAGAAGGAATGTATTCAATACATGTCATGAGTTTTGTAGATTCTTGCAATCCTAAGATAATGTGGAACTTAAGAGAGGGTCTTAAGTAGGACATCAATGAGTTGGAATCAACATTTTGATCATGCGATAAAACATTTCTCGATAAGTCGAGAAGTTATGTTTATACATGGAGTTTAGTGGGAGTTACGGAATTTTTAATTAGTCCGATATGTGGATGACATATTGATCATTGAGAATGATTTAAGACTTTTGGAATATAATAATACATCTTGAATATCCGGATTTATGAAGATAAATCCACATGATATTAGCGTCAGTAAGAAGTCTTATGTTGATAAGATTCATGACTAGTTCAATTAAATTGAACATATTTGATTGATTCCATTTGCTTCCGCTGCCGGATCAATTAAAAAGAAATGATGTATAACACTTCATATGCTTTGAGTATGATGAATTGTTTTCAAAAATCGAATTTAAATAATCTTTACCAAGTAAGCTGTAAAGATTACCCTTAAGTGCTTGCAGAAGCATTAAAGAAGTAAAGCAAAGTGTTTATGATGCAATTTTGTGTAAGGGTGTTACACAAGTGACAATTGACAATTGAGATTGCGCATGGTTTCCGACAAAACCATAATCAAAACACATTAGGATGGTTAAGATACCATTGTGGCAATGTTAATTAAGAAGTAGATTTTCTAGAATCGTTCTAGGCAATAAAGAACAATGAGAGATATTTATAACGGAAATTGAGTACACTTGCAATCATGGGATGTGCAAGAAGGAAGAGTCCCGCACACACGCGAAAAACAAGTGGGAGCTGTTCTAAGGATAGAAGGCCTATGTCTTGATTGGATCTCGACACGTACTCGAAAAGTTTTGTAATGCAAATGTATACATTACAAAGGAAAACGAGTATGTAGTGAGGTTGAGTAAGGTACAAGAAATTGATAAAACCTACTAACCAAAGCCTTCTCAAAGGCTAAACATGATGAGTCATGTCATTTCAATTGAATTGAAATGAACAACTACGTACAAGATCAAATTAGATTATAGAACATGAAATAGTAATCAGGCATTGACTATTCATGTGTGATAATCGCATTTGTCGTTCGAGTTTTATTTTAAAACTCTTTTATTATACTTTGTTACATCCAAACGGGTTGTGGAGACAATTGAACCCCGTTAAAGTGAACACGGATTAACATTGTATTTGCCCATAGTTACTTGTATGAGGTGACGTCTCGAAGTGACTAGAGTGTGATGCGATTGATGGCAAGTTCAAGTGCCATACAGTCATGTGAGATGACTAGTCGATCACATAGGCAGACTGTTAGGAACACTTTGTCGGGCAGTGACCGCTTATAGAGTTCTGGCAAATTTATAAAGCCTGGTCGTGGCAAGAGCTACTATAGTATTCTTATGAGTCAATTCTTTTGACTAAAGACTATTCGCCTAAGATGGCACGATTTGATTAACTTTGATTTGTGTTACTACGACCTTCGTAAATGGGGTCAAATGGGCATATTTTGGGTTATGATGGCTGTGGCTAGTCGAAGGGAATAAGTGCGATAGGAATTGTCCACCCCTTGTCAGGGTTAAAACAATATCTCAGGGCCACTCGAGGAGTAATGAACTGGAAATGCGTGGCCACGCTCGGAAGGTATCCATGGTGGATAAATTCCGGTCAATCAGTTATTCTCCAGATCGAGGAAACCACTCTCGATATGATCACTTGCAAGTACGACCCGAAAGACACCTTGCATTGAGTGGGAGATAGTAATAGGACAAGAGAATTGGTGACGCACACTTGTCGAGGACAAGTGGGAGATTGTTGGGAAATGTGTCCTCAACAATAGTGCGATCACATGATTTAAATATCATTATTAAATCTCATACAAAGAATACATGAGGGATGATTATTTATACAGTCGACTGACCGTCATTAATCGGTAATGATTGGCTGACTAGAGTTTGACATTACTGTCGTGTGACGGTGGTAGTCAGTTGATCCCTTAAGGTCACACCTAAAGGACAATATAAATTGATTAATTGTATGACGATACGAGGTAATCAATTCCTTAAAAGTGAACAATTTACTTGTGAGAGAGAGAATTGATATCTTGTTGTAATGGGATTAAATAAGATTCATTTTAGTAATAAATGCTTTATTACTAAAATAGCATATTGTTTGAGAAACAATTGAGATAAGAATGAATGGTTAATTATAATTACAAGATGTTGTGAATTATAATTTTATGACCCATTTTATTTATGTGATCAAGTATCACTAGTCAATTTATTATATGTAATTTAATTAATTCGTAAAATGATATTTATGGGATAAATATGCATTAAATTAATTAATAACATGTAAAATACTACATGTGACATATTGTGTGACAAATGACAAATTGACAAAATAAAATGGTAGTCCATTTTATTATATATGGACCGAAATTGTGTGTTAAGTAATGGGTGGTGATTATTTTATGTTATGTGATAACATTTTTATAAATCTTTGTACCTACCTTTCTTGAACACATACACCCAAGTTTTGATAAGAGCAAAAGTAAAAAGGAGATTCCAAATGTTTTGTTCCCTTGGCTCTTCCATCCGTTTTCCCAACTCTAGACATAGAGTTTTTTCTCTCTTATTTTACTTGGTCATTCATTTTCTATTAGAACTTGAAAGAGCTTTTGCTCCTCCTTCTCTCTACAATTCTCCAACAAGATTTGGAGATACAAATGTTATTGTTCATCATTTCTAATATCAAAAAAAAAAAACATCATTACTAGTGTAGTAGTAATACTTATATTAGATTCATTTTAAGGATACTTGTATATTAATCTAGTTAATTAGTATACTAGTTTAAGGGTGAGTCTTGGGTGCAATCAAAGGAGGATTTCTATACTTGGGATCTTGGAATATCATCCATCATTATAAGCTCAAGAACAAGAGAGAAAGGTGATCTCTCTTGTGCCCATGAACCGAAAATTATATTGTAAGGATATTATTTCTTCCTTATTTTGATTTATTGTTTGCATGCATAAAATCCGTATTTAATTTTATGACAAATTAATTTCGACATATATGAGTATGTTAGTATGTATATAAATCTACATTTCCTTCAAAATGAACAAGGACAAACGGTTCACACAACGAGTCACAATGACTAATGAACAAGGATAAATGGTCAGCATAACAAGGCACAATGACAAGGACAAAATTATTCACACAACGTGTCACAAGGACTAATGAACAAGGACAAATGGTTTAAACAACAAGTCACAAGGACTAAGAACAAGGACAAAAGTTTTACACAACGAGTCACAAGGACTAATGAACATGGACAAATGGTTAGAACAACAAGTCACCATGACAAGGATAAATGGATCACACAACGAGTCACAAGGACTAATTAACAAGCACAAATGGTTCACACAACGAGTCACAATGACTAAAGAACAAGGACAAATGGTTCACACAACGAGTCACAAGGGATAATGAACAAGGACAAATGGTTCACACAACGAGTCGCAAGGATTAATGAACAAGGACAAATGGTTCACACAACGAGTCACATGGACTAATGAACAAGGACAAATGGTTCATACAACGAGTGACAAGGACTAATAAATAAGGAAAAATGGATCACACAACGAGTCATAAGGACTAATGAACAATGACAAATGATTCACGCAAAGAGTCTCAAGGACAAATGAACAAGGACAAATGGTTAGCACATGAAGTTCCATTGACAAGGACAAATGGTTCACACAACGAGTCACAAGAACTAATGAACAAGGTCAAATGGTTTCAACATCAAGTCTCATGGACTAATGAACAAGGACAAATGGTTCACACAACGAGTCACAAGGACTAATGAACATGGACAAATGGTTAGAACAACAAGTCACCAAGACAAGGACAAATAGTTCACACAACGAATCACAAGGACTAATTAACAAGCACAAATGGTTCACACAACGAGTCACAAGGACTAAAGAACATGGACCAATGGTTCACACAATGAGTGACAAGGACTAATGAACAAGGACAAATGGTTTACACAACGAGTCATAAGGATTAATGAACAAGGACAAATGGTTCACACAACGAGTCACAAGGGATAATGAACAAGGACAAATTGTTCACACAACGAGTCACAAGGATTAATGAACAAGGACAAATAGTTCACACAACGAGTCACAATGACTAATGAACAAGGATAAATGGTTCATACAACGAGTCACAAGGACTAATAAACAAGGAAAAATGGATCACACAACGAGTCATAAGGACTAATGAACAATGACAAATGATTCACACAAGGAGTCTCAAGGACAAATGAACAAGGACAAATGGTTAGCACATGAAGTTCCATTGACAAGTAAAAATGGTTCACACAACGAGTCACAAGGACAAATGAACAAGGACAAATGGTTTTAACAACAAGTCTCATGGACTAATGAACAAGGACAAATGGTTCACACAACGAGTCACAAGGACTAATGAACATGGACAAATGGTTAGAACAACAAGTCACCATGACAAGGACAAATAGTTCACACAACGAATCACAAGGACTAATTAACAAGCACAAATGGTTCACACAACGAGTCACAAGGACTAAAGAACATGGACCAATGGTTCACACAATGAGTCACAAGCACTAATGAACAAGGACAAATGGTTTACACAACGAGACATAAGGACTAATGAACAAGGACAATTGGTTCACACAACGAGTAACAAGGACTAATGAACAAGGACAAATGGTTAGAACAACAAGTCACCATGACAAGGACAAATGGTTCACACAACGAGTCACAAGGACTAATTAATAAGCACAAGTGGTTCACACAACGAGTCACAAGGACTAAAGAACATGGACTAATGGTTCACACAATGAGTCACAAGGGATAATGAACAAGGGCAAATGGTTCACACAACGAGTCACAAGGATTAATGAACAAGGATAAATGGTTCACACAACGAGTCACAATGACTAATGAACAAGGATAAATGGTTAGCACAACAAGTCACAATGACAAGGACAAATGGTTCACACAACGAGTCACATGGAATAATGAACAAGGACAAATGGTTCATACAACAAGTCACAAGAACTAATAAACAAGAAAAAATGGATCACACAACGAGTCATAAGGACTAATAAACAATGACAAATCATTCACACAAAGTGTCTCAAAGATTAATGAACAAGGACAAATGGTTAGCACATCAAGTTTCATTGACAAGGACAAATGGTTCACACAACGAGTCACATGGACTAATGAACAAGGTCAAATGTTTTACACAATGAGTCACATGGACCAATGAACAAGGAAAAATGGTTCACACAATGAGTCACAATGACTAGTGAACAAGGATAAATGGTTAGCACAACAAGTCACAATGACAAGGACAAAATTATTCACACAACGTGTCACAATGACTAATGAACAAGGACAAATGGTTTACCCAACAAGTCACAAGGACTAAGAACAAGGACAAATGTTTTACATAACGAGTCACAAGGACTATTGAACATGGACAAATTGTTAGAACAACAAGTCACCATGACAAAGACATATAGTTCACACAACGAATAACAAGGACTAATTAACAAGCACAAATGGTTCACACAACGAGTCATAAGGACTAATAAACAATGACAAATCGTTCACACAAAGAGTCTCAAAGACTAATGAATAAGGACAAATGGTTTGCTCATCAAGTTCCATTGACAAGGACAAATGGTTCACACAACGAGTCACAAGGACTAATGAACAAGGTCAAATGGTTTACACAACGAGTCACATGGACAAATGAACAAGGACAAACGGTTCACACAACGAGTCACAATGACTAATGAACAAGGATAAATGGTTAGCACAACAAGGCACAATGACAAGGACAAAATTATTCACACAACGTGTCACAAGGACTAATAAACAAGGACAAATGGTTTACACAACAAGTCACAAGGACTAAGAACAAGGACAAATGTTTTACACAACGAGTCACAAGGACTAATGAACATGGACAAATGGTTAGAACAACAAGTCACCATGACTACGATAAATATATTACACAACGAGTCACAAGGACTAATTAACAAGCACAAATGGTTCACACAGCGAGTCACAAGGACTAAAGAACAAGGACAAATGGTTCACACAACGAGTCACAAGGGATAATTAACAAGGACAAATGGTTCACACAACGATTCACAAGGATTAATGAACAAGGATAAATGGTTCACACAACGAGTCACAATGACTAATGAACAAGGATAAATGGTTAGCACAACAAGTGACAATGACAAGGACAAATGGTTCACACAACGAGTCACAAGGGATAATGAACAAGGACAAATTGTTCACACAACGAGTCACAAGGATTAATGAACAAGGACAAATAGTTCACACAACGAGTCACAATGACTAATGAACAAGGATAAATGGTTCATACAACGAGTCACAAGGACTAATAAACAAGGAAAAATGGATCACACAACGAGTCATAAGGACTAATGAACAATGACAAATGATTCACACAAAGAGTCTCAAGGACAAATGAACAAGGACAAATGGTTAGCACATGAAGTTCCATTGACAAGGACAAATGGTTCACACAACGAGTCACAAGGACAAATGAACAAGGACAAATGGTTTCAACAACAAGTCTCATGGACTAATGAACAAGGACAAATGGTTCACACAACGAATCACAAGGACTAATGAACATGGACAAATGGTTAGAACAATAAGTCACCATGACAAGGACAAATAGTTCACACAACGAATCACAAGGACTAATTAACAAGCACAGATGGTTCACAAAATGAGTCACAAGGACTAAAGAACATGAACCAATGGTTCAAACAATGAGTCACAAGGACTAATGAACAAGGACAAATGGTTTACACAACGAGACATAAGGACTAATGAACAAGGACAATTGGTTCACACAACGAGTAACAAGGACTAATGAACAAGGACAAATGGTTAGAACAACAAGTCACCATGACAAGGACAAATGGTTCACACAACGAATCACAAGGACTAATGAACATGGACAAATGGTTAGAACAATAAGTCACCATGACAAGGACAAATAGTTCACACAACGAATCACAAGGACTAATTAACAAGCACAAATGGTTCACACAACGAGTCATAAGGACTAAAGAACATGGACTAATGGTTCACACAATGAGTCACAAGGGATAATGAACAAGGGCAAATGGTTCACACAACGAGTCACAAGGATTAATGAACAAGGACAAATAGTTCACACAACGAGTCACAATGACTAATGAACAAGGATAAATGGTTCATACAACGAGTCACAAGGACTAATAAACAAGGAAAAATGGATCACACAACGAGTCATAAGGACTAATGAACAATGACAAATGATTCACACAAAGAGTCTCAAGGACAAATGAACAAGGACAAATGGTTAGCACATGAAGTTCCATTGACAAGTAAAAATGGTTCACACAACGAGTCACAAGGACAAATGAACAAGGACAAATGGTTTCAACAACAAGTCTCATGGACTAATGAACAAGGACAAATGGTTCACACAACGAGTCACAAGGACTAATGAACATGGACAAATGGTTAGAACAACAAGTCACCATGACAAGGACAAATAGTTCACACAACGAATCACAAGGACTAATTAACAAGCACAAATGGTTCACACAACGAGTCACAAGGACTAAAGAACATGGACCAATGGTTCACACAATGAGTCACAAGCACTAATGAACAAGGACAAATGGTTTACACAACGAGACATAAGGACTAATGAACAAGGACAATTGGTTCACACAACGAGTAACAAGGACTAATGAACAAGGACAAATGGTTAGAACAACAAGTCACCATGACAAGGACAAATGGTTCACACAACGAGTCACAAGGACTAATTAATAAGCACAAGTGATTCACACAACGAGTCACAAGGACTAAAGAACATGGACTAATGGTTCACACAATGAGTCACAAGGGATAATGAACAAGGGCAAATGGTTCACACAACGAGTCACAAGGATTAATGAACAAGGATAAATGGTTCACACAACGAGTCACAATGACTAATGAACAAGGATAAATGGTTAGCACAACAAGTCACAATGACAAGGACAAATGGTTCACACAACGAGTCACATGGAATAATGAACAAGGACAAATGGTTCATACAACAAGTCACAAGAACTAATAAACAAGAAAAAATGGATCACACAACGAGTCATAAGGACTAATAAACAATGACAAATCTTTCACACAAAGAGTCTCAAAGATTAATGAAGAAGGACAAATGGTTAGCACATCAAGTTTCATTGACAAGGACAAATGGTTCACACAACGAGTCACATGGACTAATGAACAAGGTCAAATGTTTTACACAATGAGTCACATGGACCAATGAACAAGGAAAAATGGTTCACACAATGAGTCACAATGACTAGTGAACAAGGATAAATGGTTAGCACAACAAGTCACAATGACAAGGACAAAATTATTCACACAACGTGTCACAATGACTAATGAACAAGGACAAATGGTTTACCCAACAAGTCACAAGGACTAAGAACAAGGACAAATGTTTTACATAACGAGTCACAAGGACTATTGAACATGGACAAATTGTTAGAACAACAAGTCACCATGACAAAGACATATAGTTCACACAACGAATAACAAGGACTAATTAACAAGCACAAATGGTTCACACAACGAGTCATAAGGACTAATAAACAATGACAAATCGTTCACACAAAGAGTCTCAAAGACTAATGAACAAGGACAAATGGTTTGCTCATCAAGTTCCATTGACAAGGACAAATGGTTCACACAACGAGTCACAAGGACTAATGAACAAGGTCAAATGGTTTACACAACGAGTCACATGGACAAATGAACAAGGACAAACGGTTCACACAACGAGTCACAATGACTAATGAACAAGGATAAATGGTTAGCACAACAAGGCACAATGACAAGGACAAAATTATTCACACAACGTGTCACAAGGACTAATAAACAAGGACAAATGGTTTACACAACAAGTCACAAGGACTAAGAACAAGGACAAATGTTTTACACAACGAGTCACAAGGACTAATGAACATGGACAAATGGTTAGAACAACAAGTCACCATGACTACGATAAATATATTACACAACGAGTCACAAGGACTAATTAACAAGCACAAATGGTTCACACAGCGAGTCACAAGGACTAAAGAACAAGGACAAATGGTTCACACAACGAGTCACAAGGGATAATGAACAAGGACAAATGGTTCACACAACGATTCACAAGGATTAATGAACAAGGATAAATGGTTCACACAACGAGTCACAATGACTAATGAACAAGGATAAATGGTTAGCACAACAAGTGACAATGACAACGACAAATGGTTCACACAACGAGTCACAAGGGATAATGAACAAGGACAAATTGTTCACACAACGAGTCACAAGGATTAATGAACAAGGACAAATAGTTCACACAACGAGTCACAATGACTAATGAACAAGGATAAATGGTTCATACAACGAGTCACAAGGACTAATAAACAAGGAAAAATGGATCACACAACGAGTCATAAGGACTAATGAACAATGACAAATGATTCACACAAAGTGTCTCAAGGACAAATGAACAAGGACAAATGGTTAGCACATGAAGTTCCATTGACAAGGACAAATGGTTCACACAACGAGTCACAAGGACAAATGAACAAGGACAAATGGTTTCAACAACAAGTCTCATGGACTAATGAACAAGGACAAATGGTTCACACAACGAATCACAAGGACTAATGAACATGGACAAATGGTTAGAACAATAAGTCACCATGACAAGGACAAATAGTTCACACAACGAATCACAAGGACTAATTAACAAGCACAGATGGTTCACAAAATGAGTCACAAGGACTAAAGAACATGAACCAATGGTTCACACAATGAGTCACAAGGACTAATGAACAAGGACAAATGGTTTACACAACGAGACATAAGGACAAATGAACAAGGACAATTGGTTCACACAACGAGTAACAAGGACTAATGAACAAGGACAAATGGTTAGAACAACAAGTCACCATGACAAGGACAAATGGTTCACACAACGAATCACAAGGACTAATGAACATGGACAAATGGTTAGAACAATAAGTCACCATGACAAGGACAAATAGTTCACACAACGAATCACAAGGACTAATTAACAAGCACAAATGGTTCACACAACGAGTCACAAGGACTAAAGAACATGGACCAATGGTTCACACAATGAGTCACAAGGACTAATGAACAAGGACAAATGGTTTACACAACGAGACATAAGGACTAATGAACAAGAACAATTGGTTCACACAACGAGTAACAAGGACTAATGAACAAGGACAAATGGTTAGAACAACAAGTCACCATGACAAGGACAAATGGTTCACACAACGAGTCACAAGGACTAATTAATAAGCACAAGTGGTTCACACAACGAGTCACAAGGACTAAAGAACATGGACTAATGGTTCACACAATGAGTCACAAGGGATAATGAACAAGGGCAAATGGTTCACACAACGAGTCACAAGGATTAATGAACAAGGACAAATAGTTCACACAACGAGTCACAATGACTAATGAACAAGGATAAATGGTTCATACAACGAGTCACAAGGACTAATAAACAAGGAAAAATGGATCACACAACGAGTCATAAGGACTAATGAACAATGACAAATGATTCACACAAAGAGTCTCAAGGACAAATGAACAAAGACAAATGGTTAGTACATGAAGTTCCATTGACAAGTAAAAATGGTTCACACAACGAGTCACAAGGACAAATGAACAAGGACAAATGGTTTCAACAACAAGTCTCATGGACTAATGAACAAGGACAAATGGTTCACACAACGAGTCACAAGGACTAATGAACATGGACAAATGGTTAGAACAACAAGTCACCATGACAAGGACAAATAGTTCACACAACGAATCACAAGGACTAATTAACAAGCACAAATGGTTCACACAACGAGTCACAAGGACTAAAGAACATGGACCAATGGTTCACACAATGAGTCACAAGCACTAATGAACAAGGACAAATGGTTTACACAACGAGACATAAGGACTAATGAACAAGGACAATTGGTTCACACAACGAGTAACAAGGACTAATGAACAAGGACAAATGGTTAGAACAACAAGTCACCATGACAAGGACAAATGGTTCACACAACGAGTCACAAGGACTAATTAATAAGCACAAGTGGTTCACACAACGAGTCACAAGGACTAAAGAACATGGACTAATGGTTCACACAATGAGTCACAAGGGATAATGAACAAGGGCAAATGGTTCACACAACGAGTCACAAGGATTAATGAACAAGGATAAATGGTTCACACAACGAGTCACAATGACTAATGAACAAGGATAAATGGTTAGCACAACAAGTCACAATGACAAGGACAAATGGTTCACACAACGAGTCACAAGAACTAATAAACAAGAAAAAATGGATCACACAACGAGTCATAAGGACTAATAAACAATGACAAATCATTCACACAAAGAGTCTCAAAGATTAATGAACAAGGACAAATGGTTAGCACATCAAGTTTCATTGACAAGGACAAATGGTTCACACAACGAGTCACATGGACTAATGAACAAGGTCAAATGTTTTACACAATGAGTCACATGGACCAATGAACAAGGAAAAATGGTTCACACAATGAGTCACAATGACTAGTGAACAAGGATAAATGGTTAGCACAACAAGTCACAATGACAAGGACAAAATTATTCACACAACGTGTCACAATGACTAATGAACAAGGACAAATGGTTTACCCAACAAGTCACAAGGACTAAGAACAAGGACAAATGTTTTACATAACGAGTCACAAGGACTATTGAACATGGACAAATTGTTAGAACAACAAGTCACCATGACAAAGACATATAGTTCACACAACGAATAACAAGGACTAATTAACAAGCACAAATGGTTCACACAACGAGTCATAAGGACTAATAAACAATGACAAATCGTTCACACAAAGAGTCTCAAAGACTAATGAACAAGGACAAATGGTTTGCTCATCAAGTTCCATTGACAAGGACAAATGGTTCACACAACGAGTCACAAGGACTAATGAACAAGGTCAAATAGTTTACACAACGAGTCACATGGACAAATGAACAAGGACAAACGGTTCACACAACGAGTCACAATGACTAATGAACAAGGATAAATGGTTAGCACAACAAGGGACAATGACAAGGACAAAATTATTCACACAACGTGTCACAAGGACTAATAAACAAGGACAAATGGTTTACACAACAAGTCACAAGGACTAAGAACAAGGACAAATGTTTTACACAACGAGTCACAAGGACTAATGAACATGGACAAATGGTTAGAACAACAAGTCACCATGACTACGATAAATATATTACACAACGAGTCACAAGGACTAATTAACAAGCACAAATGGTTCACACAGCGAGTCACAAGGACTAAAGAACAAGGACAAATGGTTCACACAACGAGTCACAAGGGATAATGAACAAGGACAAATGGTTCACACAACGATTCACAAGGATTAATGAACAAGGATAAATGGTTCACACAACGAGTCACAATGACTAATGAACAAGGATAAATGGTTAGCACAACAAGTGACAATGACAAGGACAAATGGTTCACACAACGAGTCACAAGGGATAATGAACAAGGACAAATTGTTCACACAACGAGTCACAAGGATTAATGAACAAGGACAAATTGTTCACACAACGAGTCACAATGACTAATGAACAAGGATAAATGGTTCATACAACGAGTCACAAGGACTAATAAACAAGGAAAAATGGATCACACAACGAGTCATAAGGACTAATGAACAATGACAAATGATTCACACAAAGAGTCTCAAGGACAAATGAACAAGGACAAATGGTTAGCACATGAAGTTCCATTGACAAGGACAAATGGTTCACACAACGAGTCACAAGGACAAATGAACAAGGACAAATGGTTTCAACAACAAGTCTCATGGACTAATGAACAAGGACAAATGGTTCACACAACGAATCACAAGGACTAATGAACATGGACAAATGGTTAGAACAATAAGTCACCATGACAAGGACAAATAGTTCACACAACGAATCACAAGGACTAATTAACAAGCACAGATGGTTCACAAAATGAGTCACAAGGACTAAAGAACATGAACCAATGGTTCACACAATGAGTCACAAGGACTAATGAACAAGGACAAATGGTTTACACAACGAGACATAAGGACAAATGAACAAGGACAATTGGTTCACACAACGAGTAACAAGGACTAATGAACAAGGACAAATGGTTAGAACAACAAGTCACCATGACAAGGACAAATGGTTCACACAACGAATCACAAGGACTAATGAACATGGACAAATGGTTAGAACAATAAGTCACCATGACAAGGACAAATAGTTCACACAACGAATCACAAGGACTAATTAACAAGCACAAATGGTTCACACAACGAGTCACAAGGACTAAAGAACATGGACCAATGGTTCACACAATGAGTCACAAGGACTAATGAACAAGGACAAATGGTTTACACAACGAGACATAAGGACTAATGAACAAGAACAATTGGTTCACACAACGAGTAACAAGGACTAATGAACAAGGACAAATGGTTAGAACAACAAGTCACCATGACAAGGACAAATGGTTCACACAACGAGTCACAAGGACTAATTAATAAGCACAAGTGGTTCACACAACGAGTCACAAGGACTAAAGAACATGGACTAATGGTTCACACAATGAGTCACAAGGGATAATGAACAAGGGCAAATGGTTCACACAACGAGTCACAAGGATTAATGAACAAGGACAAATAGTTCACACAACGAGTCACAATGACTAATGAACAAGGATAAATGGTTCATACAACGAGTCACAAGGACTAATAAACAAGGAAAAATGGATCACACAACGAGTCATAAGGACTAATGAACAATGACAAATGATTCACACAAAGAGTCTCAAGGACAAATGAACAAAGACAAATGGTTAGCACATGAAGTTCCATTGACAAGTAAAAATGGTTCACACAACGAGTCACAAGGACAAATGAACAAGGACAAATGGTTTCAACAACAAGTCTCATGGACTAATGAACAAGGACAAATGGTTCACACAACGAGTCACAAGGACTAATTAATAAGCACAAGTGGTTCACACAACGAGTCACAAGGACTAAAGAACATGGACTAATGGTTCACACAATGAGTCACAAGGGATAATGAACAAGGGCAAATGGTTCACACAACGAGTCACAAGGATTAATGAACAAGGATAAATGGTTCACACAACGAGTCACAATGACTAATGAACAAGGATAAATGGTTAGCACAACAAGTCACAATGACAAGGACAAATGGTTCACACAACGAGTCACATGGAATAATGAACAAGGACAAATGGTTCATACAACAAGTCACAAGAACTAATAAACAAGAAAAAATGGATCACACAACGAGTCATAAGGACTAATAAACAATGACAAATCATTCACACAAAGAGTCTCAAAGATTAATGAACAAGGACAAATGGTTAGCACATCAAGTTTCATTGACAAGGACAAATGGTTCACACAACGAGTCACATGGACTAATGAACAAGGTCAAATGTTTTACACAATGAGTCACATGGACCAATGAACAAGGAAAAATGGTTCACACAATGAGTCACAATGACTAGTGAACAAGGATAAATGGTTAGCACAACAAGTCACAATGACAAGGACAAAATTATTCACACAA
The DNA here is from genome assembly GCF_048544455.1 of Silene latifolia. Taxonomy (NCBI): domain Eukaryota; kingdom Viridiplantae; phylum Streptophyta; class Magnoliopsida; order Caryophyllales; family Caryophyllaceae; genus Silene; species Silene latifolia. Next base: position 64,326,809 of record NC_133527.1, read on the forward strand.
CGTGTCACAATGACTAATGAACAAGGACAAATGGTTTACACAACAAGTCACAAGGACTAAGAACAAGGACAAATGTTTTACATAACGAGTCACAAGGACTATTGAACATGGACAAATTGTTAGAACAACAAGTCACCATGACAAAGACATATAGTTCACACAACGAATAACAAGGACTAATTAACAATGTAACACCCCGGTTTATTTAGGAGCCTTTAGCAAGACATTCCCTAATAAACCGGACTGTTACCATCTCGGTTTCCCGAGGTAGTGAATAACAAAGTACAACAATACCAAAGTACTTTAAATTAAAACTTAACGATTACATGTTATTACAATTTATCCAACTAAACTTAATATAAGATAAGTACAACTCGCAGCGGAAAATAAATTATGTGATAAATTCTTCTATGTGGTCTAAGCTTCTAGGTAGAATGGCCAAGTCCTCACGCACCCTATAGCTCCCAAGGCAGCTAATCTCTAGTACCTGTCAAATCTGCTCCCCATTATGGTTCATCACAGGTGTTCACGAATACACAGGGTCAACCGCGAGGTTGAGTAAGGAAAACAATAAAACAATAAAATATGATATGCATGATACTCCGCCACCTCCATCTCCATCTCAACTCATCACACACAGCTCATACCCCGGAACGCCCAGCCATACCGATCCCCGGTAGACTATATATCGACCGAAACCGATCTGCCAGCTCAACAGCTGAGGATACCAGGGCAAGTCCTGCAGAACCCGCCTGGGCCTTATCACAACATCATCTTCACCACACCACATCACCACAACATCCTCCATCTCCAATGCATATGAATGCTCAAAAGAAATTAATGCAACACAATATATATATCTTTGAACTGATCAATCATAAAATCATGCCGGTTACCAAATGTTGTGATATCATACTCAATACGATCAAATCAGTCAATCACCTTTCCGAATATAAATGATAACGTAAATCAACAACCAGGAATCAAGTCAACACAATTCAACTATGACGATAATAGGACAAGTGTATTTCCCTACCTCAAAGTGCCAAAGAATCCAATTAAGCGATTCAAGCGATCCAAAAATAAAGTAATGAATTTGATTATCGATCCTTCACGAATCCGTCACCTAAACGAATTATAATATTTATTATTATTAACTACTAAATACAGAATTTCCCAAAATAGAAACTTTCCCGAAATAGTAACTTTCCACTTTAATCAGTCCCGACTCAAAACCCGACTTGAATTATTTAACCGACTAGAATTAAATTAAATAACTACTATGATAGATAAAATATTGAACGAATTAAACATTTTAAGAAAATCCGACTCGAACATAAAACAATTCAACAACCCGACTTAAACCCGTCTTTCATTAATTAAATAACTCGGAATTAAATTAATTAGTTAAACATACGACCCATTAACGAATTATAACGATTAACTATGAAAACCCGTTTCAACAACAACTCGAATAACCCCTCACGCACCACCGTCCCTTCACACACTCACACACCCCTCACGCACCACCTAGCCACCACGACAACCACCAGACCTGACCCCCACTTCCTCCCCACCACCAAAGAACCACCACCACTGGTCGATCGCCGGCGAGTCGAACCAGGGCTGGCATTTGGCCTGGTTCACCGCGCATCATCACCAACACCCACTGTTTTCCTTTTTACCACCACCGCAACCAACAACCATACCCTGCCACATAACCACCATCCAACTCGCCGTCATCCCACGAACCTAAACACCGTGGCACCACCATTTCGACCTCCCCGAGTCCACGGTGGTGCCACCCTAAACCCACCATCTAAAACTACTTTGAAACCGTAACCCAAACCCGTTTTGGCTACCCCTGTCGCTGCCGCCTCTCACAACCACCACCACCACCCAAAACCTCCCTAACCACCACCAATACACTCGTCCCTTTCCACCCAATTCCCTTACCCTATCAACAACCACCAGCCTCACCTCTCTAGGGCACGAAACAACCAACAAAACTGCCAGAAAGTGAAAACCGAGAAGAAGGGTTGTGTTCTTACCTTTTTCCTGCCACCACCACCGCCGCCGGAGCCGCCTATGAGTGTCGACAACCACCCCTATCTCTTCCCTGCTGCGCCGTTAATGTCCACGCCCTCTCACTCCCTCTCGAATTGCGTGAAGATGGGGATTGGTGTTGCTGAAAGGAGGGTGACGGTTTGAGGGAGTGGTGTTTTGTGTTAGGGTAGAATTAGGTTAAACTTAGGTTAAAAGGTTAAGTTAGATGGTAAATGGGTCATGGGTATGGTAACGTGATATGGGTCATGGGTATGGGTAAGTTATCATTCAGTTAAACCCGTCTCCCAAGTTTACGAGTAACTTGGTCTTACGATATCAACACGACTACACAATTAACTCGACTCAACTATTATCCCGACATAATTAGTAAAATAATATATATAATAATTAATATATAATAATATCCGTTTAATTAATTATATTATATAAAATACGGGGTATTACAGTCTTCCCCCCTTAAAATGAACTTCGTCCCGAAGTTCGCTCATCTACCAAACCTCCAAGTACCACCGTGGTTACCAAAACAGATTTCCTAGTACCAGAACTCATGAACTTAAGCGGGTGAAACGGTATGTTACATTCTACCCTCCTAAAAAGAAAGTTACGTCCCGGAACTTACTTCATGCAAATCTATCACCACTCATGAACTCGTGCAACTATCGGAGCGCCATAACAGCAGCAGTTTAATTACACAACATAGAGAACTCATTTGTATGGGTACCACGCAACGAAACATCAGCGAAACATCAGCTTGAACAAACTACGATCTACAACTTGATCAACACCACAATCTATACACAAGTGGGACATAAACCTTAAGATTTTACAATCCTACCCAACTAAAAACATGGTTACGTCCTCGTAACCTCTTCTCAACTTTCATATTCCAATGTAACACAACACTGTCAACAACATGTAATCAGAAAAGAACACAGGACCAAAAGATTGCGCAGCAACATTAAAGTTGAAAACAAGGTTTTATTATGAAATTAACTGATTGTCAACAAGTATCACTTATTACTTAGTTCATGCTTGACTTAAAACACAACATCGAACTAAAAGAACAACAAGAAGGAACCAAAGGTTTACACGGTTTCACAACAGACCGATCATGGTGTTACTAGCCCTAACCTAACGGTCCTTAGGTCGCGCTTCCTCTGTTTCTGGTGACTTCCATGTCATTCCCTTTCTGGTTCACCTCTTCCCCGAAGTCCGGCATGGGTGGTTCGATCGTACTTTCGGCATCGGTACATTAGCGTAAAATTCGTGTCTCGGTCGCTTTGCTATAAAGTCAAAGGTATGCTCGGGCGGGTATTTGGCCCCGCCGCATGAATGGGGTCACGGAATAGCCTCATGCAATGGGTGGTCAACTCTCTCATATAGAAGCGTTTGCTGTCCTTTAGTATGCCAGAGTCAGGAATAGAATCGATAAGGGTATACGCTCTTAACTGAGTATTAGTTAAATACTCAGGGTGCCCATTATGGCCATACATGTCCATGGCAGTGCAAAGTCTCTCACAATGCTCATTAAAGTCAGCATCAAGTGACATGTAACAGTCTTGCGGGTGTACATTGTAGGGATCCATCCTACAAAATGGAAGGTTAACAAATTTAGACACAAGGGTGTTAAGACAAGGGATTCATCCTCGAGGTTTAAGTGTGCGAAAGATATATAACAAGTTTTCAGGGTAACTGTTGTAATACCAGGGTTTTGGTCAACTCAGGATCATCACAGTTCGCATTATCTACCAGGAAACAACCACTTTAGGAATATCAACCGCAGAATACACGTAAACCAACATACAATCTAACATTGACTCCACCAAATTCCTCTCCCAAGTCAAAACCATTACTAATTTCGAACAATTGACCCGCCCTACCACTAATAAATCACCAGGTGTATTAAAATATGCGGTATATGAGCATTACTTAAACACCTCGAAACCATAGAAAACATAACACGTAATCAAGACCTTTTTACTCATCAGACATACAACACGAATTGGCCAACTTGTTGATATAAATTCTGAAACATATTCGCTAATAAAAGTAACAACATATGATCCATGCCAACGCAACACTACTTCTATATCACACATGTGTTTGACATCATAGCAACCATATCGTTCAATTGTGTCCAGCAACTTAGTACCACTCATTTTCAGCAAAACAACCGATATCGCATAAATAGTTTCACATACATTCACCATCGTATACTAGGTAGAATTCTAGCTATAGTAGAAGGTTAGCAACTTGGAAGCTTCACTGATTTGCACGACTTAAATACTTAGGCAACCCGTAGACTCAATTAAATGTAACTATGACGACTATCATTTAAACCAATGCATATCATGTGAATCATCAAAGGGTTATCCTATTATAATTGTCAACATAGTTATCATAACAATCTTCATGTTAATATAATTGATAGTAACGACACGAGAATATAAATATGCCAATTGTCGTGTTATATCAAACAGTTTTCCTTTATATCATACCCATGCATTTGCAAGAATCACTTTAGTGCTTTACGACATTGTAATAACGAACATATTCAATAACAAAAATAACAACACTGTTTATTATCATGTTATAGGTTTTAGGTTCGATTTGAAATAATTTAATACAATGAAGGCAATAAGTATAACTATAGGCACACAGACTCACATAAAGGACCTTAGGACCCAGATGACATCCTACATGTGGGAACATTTAGACATAACCATTACTACCGTTCCTGTGTAAAATATTTAACATCATTATTGTAAATATTCATGCGAGTACATTAGGACATTTAACGCCACCAAATTTACCAAGATATGATAATATGGTTTTATGTTTATGTATACCCGACCACTATACGAATAAGATGCACACCCAGAGACATTACATCATGCCAAATGTATACAAAGTATGCAAACAACTGGACTCGTATAAACATTTCACCCTCGATTAAGAATCAAATTAAGCTATCCAATTTTACTCATGCTATCATGCCAACAATGTTATCAACTAAGTTTTAATTTTATCACTTGTTAAGATATATGACTACTGAACATGCGTGCTACTATCATCATATAAAACATTATAATTTCACCTTACTAAGGCTCATGAATTAATCAAACAACTGTGTGAAAACTTAGCATAGAACGCACATTTTACAGGTCATGATTCACGTTGTAACTTTCAAAAATCACAATTAAATAACCGTCCAACGAATACTTGAGTTAGATTACTTTTCATAACATACAGAGAGTTAATAATTTGTGATAAAAGAATGAGGTCGAAAGTTCAAGAATTCAATTTTTAAAGAATTTTACAACTCAGTTGGTCCAAACAAGTATGTGACAGCAATTGGTCCGAAACTTGGGTCAGTTTGCAAAGCTTACCATTTAATATAGAAACATCAAGAATTTGCGTGGATTATCAATTTGAAAACGTGTGCGAAACCTCTAGTCAATGGAGTTGGAATTATGCAAGAATCATTTACACAATTTAAATGATGATTTTTACCAAAAACGTTGGTCAAAACATCACTGCACAGGAACTTCCCGACCACAGCCCACTAAAACATTTTTTTCTCTTAATCCGTATACCCTATAAGCATGAAACCAACGCCAAAAGAACAATAACTCACGAGGCTATGTCTCATAAAATTTTCATCCGTAGAAAATTAACAGGAAGGAAATGACAGCAAGATCAATTACAGAGTAAAATCAAACAAAACGGATTTCAACACTAAATCATTCATTTTCCATGTTCCAAGCTCTTACAACCATACTATCGATACTAACTCATCCTGACTCAAATCTCACACTTTTGTATTTACGTAAACATCTATCTCATAGAAGTCCTTTCGCATCCCGACCTACCCCTTACGTCTAATCAGGATTGCTACGACCAGAAACAAGCGATTCAATGGTGTCTCTCATTACGATCACGATACTATACTAGCATGGCTTTGGGATCACATAACCACATATTACCAGACATAATAGCACTATCAACACGTCATTCACATCCATCCAGATAAATATCATAAATTCGCAATCATTCTCACGCTCACGATTACCACAATCCATCGCTTCATTGATTATCCATCCAGATAAATATCATAATTTCAGCACTAGGTCTCAAGGTATACATCAACTAGCTTATATCCAAGGTTTTCCTTCTAACTACCCCATTCACTCGTTTTCTCTTGGGTTGCCTGGTTCAAAACTGAGAGGGCAAAAGAGCACGCATTAAGGGCGCCTTCTTAACCGCACTATGAGCTCCTACCAGTTTATTCCCAGGGGTTCATTTTACTTGGACACATCCTACGTTCATTGGGTTCATTGGTTTAGGCTTGAGGATCGTTCGCTCTGATACCACTTTGTAACACCCCGGTTTATTTAGGAGCCTTTAGCAAGACATTCCCTAATAAACCGGACTGTTACCATCTCGGTTTCCCGAGGTAGTGAATAACAAAGTACAACAATACCAAAGTACTTTAAATTAAAACTTAACGATTACATGTTATTACAATTTATCCAACTAAACTTAATATAAGATAAGTACAACTCGCAGCGGAAAATAAATTATGTGATAAATTCTTCTATGTGGTCTAAGCTTCTAGGTAGAATGGCCAAGTCCTCACGCACCCTATAGCTCCCAAGGCAGCTAATCTCTGGTACCTGTCAAATCTGCTCCCCATTATGGTTCATCACAGGTGTTCACGAATACACAGGGTCAACCGCGAGGTTGAGTAAGGAAAACAATAAAACAATAAAATATGATATGCATGATACTCCGCCACCTCCATCTCCATCTCAACTCATCACACACACTCATACCCGAACGCCCACCATACCGATCCCCCCTAGACTATATATCGACCGGCCGATCTGCCACTCAACACCGAGGACACCAGGGCAAGTCTGCGAGAACCCGCCTGGGCCTTATCACAACATCATCTTCACCACACCACATCACCACAACATCCTCCATCTCCAATGCATATGAATGCTCAAAAGAAATTAATGCAACACAATATATATATCTTTGAACTGATCAATCATAAAATCATGCCGGTTACCAAATGTTGTGATATCATACTCAATACGATCAAATCAGTCAATCACCTTTCCGAATATAAATGATAACGTAAATCAACAACCAGGAATCAAGTCAACACAATTCAACTATGACGATAATAGGACAAGTGTATTTCCCTACCTCAAAGTGCCAAAAATCCAATTAAGCGATTCAAGCGATCCGAAAATAAAGCAATGAATTTGATTATCGATCCTTCACGAATCCGTCACCTAAACGAATTATAATATTTATTATTATTAACTACTAAATACAGAATTTCCCAAAATAGAAACTTTCCCGAAATAGTAACTTTCCACTTTAATCAATCCCGACTCAAAACCCGACTTGAATTATTTAACCGACTCGGGAATTAAATTAAATAACTACTATGATAGATAAAATATTGAACGAATTAAACATTTTAAGAAAATCCGACTCGAACATAAAACAATTCAACAACCCGACTTAAACCCGTCTTTCATTAATTAAATAACTCGGAATTAAATTAATTAGTTAAACATACGACCCATTAACGAATTATAACGATTAACTATGAAAACCCGTTTCAACAACAACTCGAATAACCCCTCACGCACCACCGTCCCTTCACACACTCACACACCCCTCACGCACCACCTAGCCACCACGACAACCACCAGACCGACCCCCACTTCGTCCCCACCACCAAGAACCACCACCACCGGCTGGTCGATTGCCGCCGGCGAGTCGAACCAGGGCTGGCATTTGGCCTGGTTCACCGCGCATCATCACCAACACCCACTGTTTTCCTTTTTACCACCACCGCAACCAACAACCATACCCCCCACATAACCACCATCCAACTCGCCGTCATCCCACGAACCTAAACACCGTGGCACCACCATTTCGACCTCCCCGAGTCCACGGTGGTGCCACCCTAAACCCACCATCTAAAACTACTTTGAAACCGTAACCCAAACCCGTTTTGGCTACCCTGTCGCCGCCGCCTCTCACAACCACCACCACCACCCAAAACCTCCCTAACCACCACCAATACACTCGTCCCTTTCCACCCAATTCCCTTACCCTATCAACAACCACCAGCCTCACCTCTCTAGGGCACGAAACAACCAACAAAACGCGAAAGTGAAAACCGAGAAGAAGGGTTGTGTTCTTACCTTTTTCCCCGCCACCACCACCGCCGCCGGAGCCGCCTATGAGTGTCGACAACCACCCCTATCTCTTCCCTGCTGCGCCGTTAATGTCCACGCCCTCTCACTCCCTCTCGAATTGCGTGAAGATGGGGATTGGTGTTGCTGAAAGGAGGGTGACGGTTTGAGGGAGTGGTGTTTTGTGTTAGGGTAGAATTAGGTTAAACTTAGGTTAAAAGGTTAAGTTAGATGGTAAATGGGTCATGGGTATGGTAACGTGATATGGGTCATGGGTATGGGTAAGTTATCATTCAGTTAAACCCGTCTCCCAAGTTTACGAGTAACTTGGTCTTACGATATCAACACGACTACACAATTAACTCGACTAAACTATTATCCCGACATAATTAGTAAAATAATATATATAATAATTAATATATAATAATATCCGTTTAATTAATTATATTATATAAAATACGGGGTATTACAAACAAGCACAAATGGTTCACACAACGAGTCATAAGGACTAATAAACAATGACAAATCGTTCACACAAAGAGTCTCAAAGACTAATGAACAAGGACAAATGGTTTGCTCATCAAGTTCCATTGACAAGGACAAATGGTTCACACAACGAGTCACAAGGACTAATGAACAAGGTCAAATGGTTTACACAACGAGTCACATGGACAAATGAACAAGGACAAACGGTTCACACAACGAGTCACAATGACTAATGAACAAGGATAAATGGTCAGCATAACAAGGCACAATGACAAGGACAAAATTATTCACACAACGTGTCACAAGGACTAATGAACAAGGACAAATGGTTTACACAACAAGTCACAAGGACTAAGAACAAGGACAAAAGTTTTACACAACGAGTCACAAGGACTAATGAACATGGACAAATGGTTAGAACAACAAGTCACCATGACAAGGATAAATGGATCACACAACGAGTCACAAGGACTAATTAACAAGCACAAATGGTTCACACAACGAGTCACAATGACTAAAGAACAAGGACAAATGGTTCACACAACGAGTCACAAGGGATAATGAACAAGGACAAATGGTTCACACAACGAGTCGCAAGGATTAATGAACAAGGACAAATGGTTCACACAACGAGTCACATGGACTAATGAACAAGCACAAATGGTTCATACAACGAGTGACAAGGACTAATAAATAAGGAAAAATGGATCACACAACGAGTCATAAGGACTAATGAACAATGACAAATGATTCACGCAAAGAGTCTCAAGGACAAATGAACAAGGACAAATGGTTAGCACATGAAGTTCCATTGACAAGGACAAATGGTTCACACAACGAGTCACAAGAACTAATGAACAAGGTCAAATGGTTTCAACAACAAGTCTCATGGACTAATGAACAAGGACAAATGGTTCACACAACGAGTCACAAGGACTAATGAACATGGACAAATGGTTAGAATAACAAGTCACCATGACAAGGACAAATAGTTCACACAACGAATCACAAGGACTAATTAACAAGCACAAATGGTTCACACAACGAGTCACAAGGACTAAAGAACATGGACCAATGGTTCACACAATGAGTCACAAGGACTAATGAACAAGGACAAATGGTTTACACAACGAGTCATAAGGATTAATGAACAAGGACAAATGGTTCACACAACGAGTCACAAGGGATAATGAACAAGGACAAATTGTTCACACAACGAGTCACAAGGATTAATGAACAAGGACAAATAGTTCACACAACGAGTCACAATGACTAATGAACAAGGATAAATGGTTCATACAACGAGTCACAAGGACTAATAAACAAGGAAAAATGGATCACACAACGAGTCATAAGGACTAATGAACAATGACAAATGATTCACACAAAGAGTCTCAAGGACAAATGAACAAGGACAAATGGTTAGCACATGAAGTTCCATTGACAAGTAAAAATGGTTCACACAACGAGTCACAAGGACAAATGAACAAGGACAAATGTTTTCAACAACAAGTCTCATGGACTAATGAACAAGGACAAATGGTTCACACAACGAGTCACAAGGACTAATGAACATGGACAAATGGTTAGAACAACAAGTCACCATGACAAGGACAAATAGTTCACACAACGAATCACAAGGACTAATTAACAAGCACAAATGGTTCACACAACGAGTCACAAGGACTAAAGAACATGGACCAATGGTTCACACAATGAGTCACAAGGACTAATGAACAAGGACAAATGGTTTACACAACGAGACATAAGGACTAATGAACAAGGACAATTGGTTCACACAACGAGTAACAAGGACTAATGAACAAGGACAAATGGTTAGAACAACAAGTCACCATGACAAGGACAAATGGTTCACACAACGAGTCACAAGGACTAATTAATAAGCACAAGTGGTTCACACAACGAGTCACAAGGACTAAAGAACATGGACTAATGGTTCACACAATGAGTCACAAGGGATAATGAACAAGGGCAAATGGTTCACACAACGAGTCACAAGGATTAATGAACAAGGATAAATGGTTCACACAACGAGTCACAATGACTAATGAACAAGGATAAATGGTTAGCACAACAAGTCACAATGACAAGGACAAATGGTTCACACAACGAGTCACATGGAATAATGTACAAGGACAAATGGTTCATACAACAAGTCACAAGAACTAATAAACAAGAAAAAATGGATCACACAACGAGTCATAAGGACTAATAAACAATGACAAATCATTCACACAAACACTCATATACTACCTTATTTTATATAGTTTAAATAGCATTTTATATTATACTATATATATGTGTGTGTGTTATTTTATAAGCTAATTTAAGAATTAGAATTAATAAGTTAGGAGACGGGATATTAGTTACGGTTTTAGAAACGAAAAAAAAAAACAAATTAATTGATCTTTGTTGGGCCGAGTTTTAAGGGCCCAAATGCCCAAATATATATAAACACTCATATACTACCTTATTCATACATTAAGACAATAAAAAAAAAGGGATTAAAGAGGAGAGACAGAGGAAACACGCGAGAACGAAGAAGGGAACAGGGGTTTTGATCCGGATTTTAGGATGATTTTACTAGCTTATTTCATCCTTAAATCATAGGTGACAGCTTTGTTAAGGAAACATTCTAATACTTGTAACTTGCGGAGCTTGGATATTTGCTAAAGGTAGGCTAGCTACTCATCGTTTACTTGCAGAGTTCATTACGTGTTTAATTGCGATATTTGATGGTTTAGTTGTTTCTATGGCTGGATAAGTTGCCTTAGATGTTGAACAGTCGAGTTGTTGAGTATTGATTGGGCCTTAGGCCGTGGTATATGTGTCGATAGTAATCTGTCCGTTGGCTTTAACCTGATTGGCATTAATATATATTTGAGTTTGCATTCGATCATATTGCATTTAACTTTGGCACACATATTGGTATCATTCGCATTAAAAGGAACTTAGGCATTGAGGAATGGTTTTACGTTGGCATCTATATTGTTACATATTATTGTCTTGGCACATATTGGCCCTTGCACGAGATGGATTATGATACGAGATGGATTGTGATTTGGATAGGCCAGGCACGGGGATGTTGAAGAGCCGTGGACCTTGGTTTGGAAAGGACAGGCAGGGCACGGTGTAAGGAGTTAGCCTTGGACCTGGCGTGGCTAGTCCACATGGTGTGGTTGAGCTCGGGCTAAAAGCCTTTGCAACAGACTACTTGTTATATACGGCAGTGGTCGGGTGTGGTTGAGCTTCGGCAATAGACCACTTGCGCATTCATCTCGTTGCATCGCCATTATCATTATTGTTATTTTTATTGCGAGAGTTAGGATTATTCACATGTTTGTACCGTTTATAGTATATGATCATAGATTGTTGACTTGTGTGATTTATGTGTTAAATGTCTGTTTCCGTCATGGGAACATATTAAATACAGGTATAGCTGCTGATTGCTGATTGTTTGCTTGCTGGGATGGGACGAGTGAGCTGGATTTGTGTCATCACCTAGCTATTTTGATTTATACATTTTGTCATTAGTAATCACTTTTATTGGTTTGTAAATTATTTAAGCTAGTGCATTATTTTTATTGGCACGATTAGGCCGCGAGTAATTGTAAGTCCAATGAGGACATTTATTTTATCATTCTTTTTATTTAAAGTACTTTGAATCGTTTGTTTCTATACTATTTGCCTCAGGCAACTGAGATTGTAACACCGTCTCTTATCTGAGATGTCTAGCCTAAGGCTCTTAGATAAGCGGGGTGTTACAAAGTGGTATCAGAGCGACGGTCCTAGGGCATAAACAAATGAATTAAATGAACCTAGGATGTGTCTAAATAAAATGAACACCGGGTAGAAATTATTAGGAGCCCCCTTAGCTCGGGTCAGGGAGACGTCCTTGATTCGGGTTATGGCCCTTCTAGTTTTGAACCGGGCACCCCGGGGAGTAAAGGAGCGTGGGTTGATAGAGTGGATGCTTTTATGTATTATTTTGTATGATTATGTACCTAACGGAAAATGCAGGTACAAATATGTTAGAATTTGGCCATATTGGCTAAAAGGTAAGTGCCCTGGAGGGCGATGAGCTATGAGCTGTGAGGCTCAATCCAAGTGGAAACTTAGAATGCCCAATGCCAAGTATCCTCGAAATGTAAAAAAAAAATCATCTGCATCATGCATTCTAAGTTGCGTGTTAATCATTAATACTTGTTTCCTTCTTATGGACATACTCATTATACAATATGGAACTATGTAGTGTTATGTGTAATGTAATATGACTATAACTTGCAGAATGTGTGCCCCTAAGCCAATTAATTAGGGAGATTAGAGTATGATAAAGTGGATAGTAGAGTGGTTAGAAGTAGTTGAGGACATCAATTTATGCCCAGTAAGGGCTGATGTCGTGACCATACAACTCGGTGAAATGAATCCGTCTGAGTAGTTTATTGTTGATGCAGGATTATTTATTTTTTTGTATTTGAAATATTAGAGTATTTAAGTTAGTTCCAATTAGCGCATGCTTATTCTTTTATCTTATACTTTCCTCATTCATTCTTTATAGAACTTGAATTCTCACTTAGATTTTGGCCTTAATTGTTCTGATTGTCATTTCCAACGTGCTTAACACATGTGGATGAATTTTTAATATGTGGTAGCCTTCTGTGTTAACTTTCAACTGCCGCTGGTCTCATGCTAATATGAGTTACAATTTAAGAGAGAATATAAGAGTGAGGTGGAAGAATTCGAGTGAGAATTTTATAATGAAACGAGTAGAGAAACTTTGGTTTTAAAAGTTGTCAACTAGAGTAGTCATGAGGAATATATATTTTGCTTAGAAGATGGTGCTGGCAGTATGGAAAGGAAACCAGAGATAGGACAATTATATGAGGCTAGTATAGACAAGAGGAACGATTTAGTTGTCAGATTGTAAGCTAAGAATGATATTAACGGTTGAGAAAGACAACATGTGTAAGATAATTCATCGAAAGAAGTTGAATATGTAAAGTTGATTGGTATAATCCTATGAAAGATAAGTTATTTGAGATGCTGTTGGTATTGAGAAAATGTTGGCAAATGTGTTATGATGGAATAGAATAGTGACTTGAATTAGAAATAATAAGTTTGTCACGGTAATAACAAAGGTAAGGTCTAAGTGATTAAGACGGGTTTAGGAATGGTGAATATGGGTGACTGGTAAGAGTATAATCTAGTTGTACCCAATGGATTAGTAGTGCGATATAAATCTATAGATAATATGTGTTGGATAATCTGAGTTATTAAATAAGTTATAAGTGAACTGGTGAACCTTGATGTAATAAATAGACAGGGGGTCGCGATGGGAATGCATATGAGGCAGTTATGGTGGTGATGTAGTACATCGGCAGATTACTATTGAGATTATATGAATTGAATACAAGATCTTGTTTGACGAGAACTTGACACACATTGGACCTGAGGATGTTAATTAGGGATCAATAAGATGTTTCTAACCATCTTGATTAGTACTATTACTAAATACATTTGTATGTATAACCCATTGCGTGGAATGATAGGATACATCTTACGTGATATTAATGAGATATTACAATGTTTTGTCTTGATGTAGTAACTACTTTGATATACTAGAATTTGTTTCTCTAATAGTGTTTGTGATTAATAATCATTATAAGTCGTAACAATAAGGTATACAGGAGAACAAAGATGTGAGCCACGAGTCGAGTAATTACTTTTATACTGATTCGATGATATGCCATATTTCGAATTTCATACGTGAATATTATAAGGTACTACAATATGCAAGATTAGATTTATTGATACTTCTGTGAAATTTTCCTTCTGATCTGTCTTTTCTATTCTTAATTTAGTCGCTCTTATTATTAATGAACACCTGGTTGTGTACTGCCATTCTAATTTGACGAACATGTTATAATAACTATATATCCTGATTTCGCAGGGTTTCATAATCTTGTTTTTAAGAGAGAATGTGTAATTTGCGTTATTAACAAAAATTTGCATGAAATAACTAACCTGGAGTAGTACTTTGGCTTTTAACTATTTTGTAAAACGGAGATCAAAATTCGGTTAAATCGTGAGTCCTTGTCTTTACATTACAATATAGATTATATGCCTTGATGAAATGTTCCTATGAGATGTGTTGACATCTAAATTACCTTAAAAGAATGTTAGAATTCTGTTTGTTATTGGTGTAACGGTATAAAAAAAAAATTTAACATGACAATTCTATAGTTAATATTGGAGTCGTCTGGTGAGGGTTCTTGATGTTTAAATATTTATTTATTTGTTAATAAGATGATAAAGTTAAAATGCATAAAGCGGGTTCGTAATGACGAAACACAGACGATACCTAAAATTTTCTATTGGTAGAAACCGAATTGAGTTAAGTTTGTCTAAAGTTTTAATAAATTGCAGCTTAATTTCATGTGTATTTATGTCTTAGATTCCTGTTATGGTAGGTAATTTCACTTCTTTTATGAAATTACGAGTTATATACATGGTGATTAAACTTGCTAAGATGCTTTTGATCCAAAATGAAATGACAATTGAACTTCTTAATGTTATAGTTTCACCACATTCACAGGTTTTAGATATAGAGTATTGGGGTCGGGTTTAATACGGGTTGACTCAAGAGTTTGTAAAATAAATTGTTGAGTCGTCCATCGTCTATGTGATAGTTATAACATCTAGAGGTGTTGTAGTTGGAAATTTTATAGACCATAAAATGGATTGGTTAGCTTAACTTAATAAAACATATTTCTTTGATTGTTATGGGAATAGGGAGACTTGTATTAATAGTAGCTTATATTTGTGCTATGTATGGGTCTTACTTGCTATAATCTAAAACGACATGATGAGGTAACTCGACAAGATGGTGTTTATTTGTAAATTTCTTGTATTTGAGTTAGTAACAAAATTATTAAGTGCTAACTGAAAATGACCGTCAAACTGGTATAAACCTTCTTGTGTTATTATTAAAAAAAAATTATTGTATTGCACTAATCATTTCCCACTTAGATTAACAGCGTTTTAGATAATTAGTATTTAACTTCTGTTAGCGTATTTTAGAGACTTGTTTAAAATTTGACTAATATTTCTTCTCCTTTACATTAGTGACGGGCTATCAGTCTAACTACTATTGAGGTTACGGGGACGTAACCTTTTTCTTAATGGGATGAAATATGACACCTACATTTTGAGACATGCTCTAACTATAATATTAACAGTACTTAGTAGCAATTTTGACAATTTAATTTCCTTGAAAATAATGGAAGTGCAACCATGTCGCGCGTGTTGGTTGGAACTTCGGGGGCGAAGTTCCTTTAAGGGAGATAGAATATAATACTACCTTTTGTCGTTGCCCTTTTCTTGTGAGATGTATTAATGTATTAGTTGGGTCCGTCAGTAACTATGTTAAAAGAGTGTGAGCATTGTATTATGTTGGGTGGTTTTAAGTGTAAGCGAACTTCGGGGACGAAGTTAATTTTAAGGGGGGAAGACTGTAATACCCGTAATTTTATATAGTTTAAATAGCATTTTATATTATACTATATATATGTGTGTGTGTTATTTTATAAGCTAAATAAAGAATTGGAATTAATAAGTTATGAGACGGGATATTAGTTACGGTTTTAGAAACGAAAAAAAAAACAAAAAAACAAATTAATTGATCTTTGTTGGGCCGAGTTTTAAGGGCCCAAATGCCCAAATATATATAAACACTCATATACTACCTTATTCATACATTAAGACAATAAAAAAAAAAGGGATTAAAGAGGAGAGACAGAGGAAACACGCGAGAACGAAGAAGGTAACAGGGGTTTTGATCCGGATTTTAGGATGATTTTACTAGCTTATTTCATCCTTAAATCATAGGTGACAGCTTTGTTAAGGAAACATTCTAATACTTGTAAATTGCGGAGCTTGGATATTTGCTAAAGGTAGGCTAGCTACTCAACGTTTACTTGCAGGGTTCATTACGTGTTTAATTGCGATATTTGATGGTTTAGTTGTTTCTATGGCTGGATAAGTTGCCTTAGATGTTGAACAGTCGAGTTGTTGAGTATTGATTGGGCCTTAGGCCGTGGTATATGTGTCGATAGTAATCTGTCCGTTGGCTTTAACCTGATTGGCATTAATATATATTTGAGTTTGCATTCGATCATATTGCATTTAACTTTGGCACACATATTGGTATCATTCGCATTAAAAGGAACTTAGGCATTGAGGAATGGTTTTACGTTGGCATCTATATTGTTACATATTATTGTCTTGGCACATATTGGCCCTTGCACGAGATGGATTATGATACGAGATGGATTGTGATTTGGATAGGCCAGGCACGGGGATGTTGAAGAGCCGTGGACCTTGGTTTGGAAAGGACAGGCAGGGCACGGTGTAAGGAGTTAGCCTTGGACCTGGCGTGGCTAGTCCACATGGTGTGGTTGAGCTCGGGCTAAAAGCCTTTGCAACAGACTACTTGTTATATACGGCAGTGGTCGGGTGTGGTTGAGCTTCGGCAATAGACCACTTGCGCATTCATCTCGTTGCATCACCATTATCATTATTGTTATTTTTATTGCGAGAGTTAGGATTATTCACATGTTGGTACCGTTTATAGTATATGATCATAGATTGTTGACTTGTGTGATTTATGTGTTAAATGTCTGTTTCCGTCATGGGAACATATTAAATACAGGTATAGCTGCTGATTGCTGATTGTTTGCTTGCTGGGATGGGACGAGTGAGCTGGATTTGTGTCATCACCTAGCTATTTTGATTTATACATTTTGTCATTAGTAATCACTTTTATTGGTTTGTAAATTATTTAAGCTAGTGCATTATTTTTATTGGCACGATTAGGCCGCGAGTAATTGTAAGTCCAATGAGGACATTTATTTTATCATTCTTTTTATTTAAAGTACTTTGAATCGTTTGTTTCTATACTATTTGCCTCAGGCAACTGAGATGGTAACACCGTCTCTTATCTGAGATGTCTAGCCTAAGGCTCTTAGATAAGCGGGGTGTTACATTAACAAGCACAGATGGTTCACAAAATGAGTCACAAGGACTAAAGAACATGGACCAATGGTTCACACAATGAGTCACAACGACTAATTAACAAGGATAAATGGATATGGTTTACACAACGAGTCATAAGGACTAATGAACAAGGAGAAATGGTTCACACAACGAGTCACAAGGACTAATGAACAAGGACAAATGGTTAGAACAACAAGTCACCATGACAAGGACAAATGGTTCACACAACGAGTCACAAGGACTAATTAATAAGCACAAATGGTTCAGACAACGAGTCACAAGAACTAAAGAACAAGGACAAATGGTTCACACAACGAGTCACAAGGGATAATGAACAAGGACAAATGGTTCACACAACGAGTCAAAAGGATTAATGAACAAGGATAAATGGTTCACACAACGAGTCACAATGACTAATGAATAAGGATAAATGGTTAGCACAACAAGTCACAATGACAAGGACAAATGGTTCACACAACGAGTCACATGGAATAATGAACAAGGACAAATGATTTATACAACGAGTCACAAGGACTAATAAACAAGAAAAAATGGATCACACAACGAGTCATAAGGACTAATAAACAATGACAAATCGTTCACACAAAGAGTCTCAAAGACTAATGAACAAGGACAAATGGTTAGCTCATCAAGTTCCATTGATAAGGACAAATGGTTCACACAACGACTCACAAGGACTAATGAACAAGGTCAAATGGATTACATAACAAGTCACATGGACAAATGAACACGGACAAACGGTTCACACAACGAGTCACAATGACTAATGAACAAGGATAAATGGTCAGCACAACAAGGCACAATGACAAGGACAAAATTATTCACACAACGTGTCACAAGGACAAATGAACAAGGACAAATGGTTTACACAACAAGTCACAAGGACTAAGAACAAGGACAAATGTTTTACACAACGAGTCACAAGGACTAATGAACATGGACAAATGGTTAGTACAACAAGTCACCATGACAAGGATAAATGGATCACACAACGAGTCACAAGGACTAATTAACAAGCACAAATGGTTCACACAATGAGTCACAAGGACTAAAGAACAAGGACAAATGGTTCACACAACGAGTCACAAGGGATAATGAACAAGGACAAATGGTTCACACAACGAGTCACAAGGATTAATGAACAAGGACAAATGGTTCACACAACGAGTCACAATGACTAATGAACAAGGATAAATGGTTAGCGAGAAAGTCACAATGACAAGGACAAATGGTTCACACAACGAGTCACATGGACTAATGAACAAGGACAAATGGTTCATACAACGAGTGACAAGGACTAATAAATAAGGAAAAATGGATCACACAACGAGTCATAAGGACTAATGAACAATGACAAATGATTCACACAAAGAGTCTCAAGGACAAATGAACAAGGACAAATGGTTAGCACATGAAGTTCCATTGACAAGGACAAATGGTTCACACAACGAGTCAGAAGGACAAATGAACAAGGACAAATGGTTTCAACAACAAGTCTCATGGACTAATGAACAAGGACAAATGCTTCACACAACGAATCACAAGAACTAATGAACATGGACAAATGATTAGAACAACAAGTCACCATGAGAAGGACAAATAGTTCACACAACGAATCACAAGGACTAATTAACAAGCACAGATGGTTCACAAAATGAGTCACAAGGACTAAAGAACATAGACCAATGGTTCACACAATGAGTCACAAGGACTAATTAACAAGGATAAATGGATATGGTTTACACAACGAGTCACAAGGACTAATGAACAAGGAGAAATGGTTCACACAACGAGTCACAAGGACTAATGAACAAGGACAAATGGTTAGAACAACAAGTCACCATGACAAGGACAAATGGTTCACACAACGAGTCACAAGGACTAATTAATAAGCACAAATGGTTCAGACAACGAGTCACAAGAACTAAAGAACAAGGACAAATGGTTCACACAACGAGTCACAAGGGATAATGAACAAGGACAAATGGTTCACACAACGAGTCAAAAGGATTAATGAACAAGGATAAATGGTTCACACAACGAGTCACAATGACTAATGACTAAGGATAAATGGTTAGCACAACAAGTCACAATGACAAGGACAAATGGTTCACACAATGAGTCACATGGAATAATGAACAAGGACAAATGATTTATACAACGAGTCACAAGGACTAATAAACAAGAAAAAATGGATCACACAACGAGTCATAAGGACTAATAAACAATGACAAATCGTTCACACAAAGAGTCTCAAAGACTAATGAACAAGGACAAATGGTTAGCTCATCAAGTTCCATTGACAAGGACAAATGGTTCACACAACGACTCACAAGGACTAATGAACAAGGTCAAATGGATTACATAACGAGTCACATTGACAAATGAACAAGGACAAACGGTTCACACAACGAGTCACAATGACTAATGAAAAAGGATAAATGGTCAGCACAACAAGGCACAATGACAAGGACAAAATTATTCACACAACGTGTCACAAGGACTAATGAACAAGGATAAATGGTTTACACAACAAGTCACAAGGACTAAGAACAAGGACAAATGTTTTACACAACGAGTCACAAGGACTAATGAACATGGACAAATGGTTAGTACAACAAGTCACCATGACAAGGATAAATGGATCACACAACGAGTCACAAGGACTAATTAACAAGCACAAATGGTTCACACAACGAGTCACAAGGACTAAAGAACAAGGACAAATGGTTCACACAACGAGTCACAAGGGATAATGAACAAGGACAAATGGTTCACACAACGAGTCACAAGGATTAATGAACAAGGACAAATGGTTCACACAACGAGTCACAATGACTAATGAACAAGGATAAATGGTTAGCAGAACAAGTCACAATGACAAGGACAAATGGTTCACACAACGAGTCACATGGACTAATGAACAAGGACAAATGGTTCATACAACGAGTGACAAGGACTAATAAATAAGGAAAAATGGATCACACAACGAGTCATAAGGACTAATGAACAATGACAAATGATTCACACAAAGAGTCACAAGGACAAATGAACAAGGACAAATGGTTAGCACATGAAGTTCCATTGACAAGGACAAATGGTTCACACAACGAGTCACAAGGACTAATAAAACAAGGACAAATGGTTTCAAAAACAAGTCTCATGGACTAATGAACAAGGACAAATGGTTCACACAACGAGTCACAAGGACTAATGAACATGGACAAATGGTTAGAACAACAAGTTACCATGACAAGGACAAATAGTTCACACAACGAATCACAAGGACTAATTAACAAGCACAAATGGTTCACACAACGAGTCAACCAACGAGTCACAAGGACAAATGAACAAGGACAAATGGTTCACACAACGAATCACAAGGACTAATGAACATGGACAAATGGTTAGAACAACAAGTCACCATGACAAGGACAAATAGTTCACACAACGAATCACAAGGACTAATAACAAGCACAGATGGTTCACAAAATGAATCACAAGGACTAAAGAACATGGACCAATGGTTCACACAATGAGTCACAAGGACTAATTAACAAGGATAAATGGATATGGTTTACACAACGAGTCATAAGGACTAATGAACAAGGAGAAATGGTTCACACAACGAGTCAAAAGGACTAATGAACAAGGACAAATGGTTAGAACAACAAGTCACCATGACAAGGACAAATGGTTCACACAACGAGTCACAAGGACTAATTAATAAGTACAAGTGGTTCACACAACGAGTCACAAGGACTAAAGAACAAGGACAAATGGTTCACACAACGAGTCACAAGGGATAATGAACAAGGACAAATGGTTCACACAACGAGTCAAAAGGATTAATGAACAAGGATAAATGGTTCACACAACGAGTCACAATGACTAATGAATAAGGATAAATGGTTAGCACAACAAGTCACAATGACAAGGACAAATGGTTCACACAACGAGTCACATGGAATAATGAACAAGGACAAATGGTTCATACAACGAGTCACAAGGACTAATAAACAAGAAAAAATGGATCACACAACGAGTCATAAGGACTAATAAACAATGACAAATCGTTCACACAAAGAGTCTCAAAGACTAATGAACAAGGACAAATGGTTAGCTCATCAAGTTCCATTGACAAGGACAAATGGTTCACACAACGAGTCACAAGGACAAATGAACAAGGACAAACGGTTCACACAAAGAGTCAAAATGACTAATGAACAAGGATAAATGGTCAGCACAACAAGGCACAATGACAAGGACAAAATTATTCACACAACGTGTCACAAGGACTAATGAACAAGGACAAATGGTTTACACAACAAGTCACAAGGACTAAGAACAAATACAAATGTTTTACACAACGAGTCACAAGGACTAATGAACATGGACAAATGGTTAGAACAACAAGTCACCATGACAAGGATAAATGGATCACACAACGAGTCACAAGGACTAATTAACAATCACAAATGGTTCACACAACGAGTCACAAGGACTAAAGAACAAGGACAAATGGTTCACACAACGAGTCACAAGAGATAATGAACAAGGACAAATGGTTCACACAACGAGTCACAATGACTAATGAACAAGGATAAATGGTTAGCAGAACAAGTCACAATGACAAGGACAAATGGTTCACACAACGAGTCACATGGACTAATGAACAAGGACAAATGTTTCATACAACGAGTGACAAGGACTAATAAATAAGGAAAAATGGATCACACAACGAGTCATAAGGACTAATGAACAATGACAAATGATTCACATAAAGAGTCTCAAGGACAAATGAACAAGGACAAATGGTTAGCACATGAAGTTCCATTGACAAGGACAAATGGTTTCAACAACAAGTCTCATGGACTAATGAACAAGGACAAATGGTTCACACAACGAGTCACAAGGACTAAAGAACATGGACCAATGGTTCACACAATGAGTCACAAGGACTAATGAACAAGGACGAATGGTTTACAGAACGAGTCATAAGGACTAATGAACAAGGACAAATGGTTCACACAACGAGTAAAAAGGACTAATGAACAAGGACAAATGGTTAGAACAACAAGTCACCATGACAAGGACAAATGGTTCACACAACGAGTCACAAGGACTAATTAATAAGCACAAGTGGTTCACACAACGAGTCACAAGGACTAAAGAACATGGACTAATGGTTCACACAATGAGTCACAAGGGATAATGAACAAGGAGAAATGGTTCACACAACGAGTCACAATGACTAATGAATAAGGATAAATGGTTAGCACAACAAGTTACAATGACAAGGACAAATGGTTCACACAACGAGTCACATGGAATAATGAACAATGACAAATGGTTCATACAACGAGTCACAAGGACTAATAAACAAGAAAAAATGGATCACACAACGAGTCGTAAGGACTAATAAACAATGACAAATCGTTCACACAAAGAGTCTCAAAGACTAATGAACAATGACAAATGGTTAGCTCATCAAGTTCCATTGACAAGGACAAATGGTTCACACAAGGAGTCACAAGGACAAATGAACAAGGACAAACGGTTCACACAACGAGTCACAATGACTAATGAACAAGGATAAATGGTCAGCACAACAAGGCACAATGACAAGGACAAAATTATTCACACAACGTGTCACAAGGACTAATGAACAAGGACAAATGGTTTACACAACAAGTCACAAGGCCTAAGAACAAGGACAAATGTTTTACACAACGAGTCATAAGGACTAATGAACATGGACAAATGGTTAGAACAACAAGTCACAAGGACAAATGAACAAGGACAAATGGTTTCAACAACAAGTCTCATGGACTAATGAACAAGGACAAATGGTTCACACAACGAGTCACAAGGACTACTGAACATGGACAAATGGTTAGAACAACAAGTCACCATGACAAGGACAAATAGTTCACACAACGAATCACAAGGACTAATTAACAAGCACAAATGGTTCACACAACGAGTCACAAGGACTAAAGAGCATGGACCAATGGTTCACACAATGAGTCACAAGGACTAATGAACAAGGACAAATGGTTTACACAACGAGTCATAAGGACTAATGAACAAGGACAAATGGTTCACACAACGAGTCACAAGGGATAATAAACAAGGACAAATTGTTCACACAACGAGTCACAAGGATTAATGAACAAGGACAAATAGTTCACACAACGAGTCACAATGACTAATGAACAAGGACAAATGGTTCATACAACGAGTTACAAGGACTAATAAATAAGGAAAAATGGATCACACAACGAGTCATAAGGACTAATGAACAATGACAAATGATTCAGACAAAGAGTCTCAAGGACAAAGGAACAAGGACAAATGGTTAGCACATGAAGTTCCATTGACAAGGACAAATGGTTCACACAACGAGTCACAAGGACTAATGAACAAGGACAAATGGTTTCAACAACAAGTCTCATGGACTAATGAACAAGGACAAATGGTTCACACAACGAGTCACAAGGACTACTGAACATGGACAAATGGTTAGAACAACAAGTCACCATGACAAGGACAAATAGTTCACACAACGAATCACAAGGACTAATTAACAAGCACAAATGGTTCACACAACGAGTCACAAGGACTAAAGAACATGGACCAATGGTTCACAAAATGAGTCACAAGGACTAATGAACAAGGACAAATGGTTTACACAACGAGTCATAAGGACTAATGAACAAGGACAAATGGTTCACACAACGAGTCACAAGGGATAATAAACAAGGACAAATTGTTCACACAACGAGTCACAAGGATTAATGAACAAGGACAAATAGTTCACACAACGAGTCACAATGACTAATGAACAAGGATAAATGGTTCATACAACGAGTCACAAGGACTAATAAACAAGGAAAAATGGATCACACAACGAGTCATAAGGACTAATGAACAATGACAAATGATTCACACAAAGAGTCTCAAGGACAAATGAACAAGGACAAATGGTTAGCACATGAAGTTCCATTGACAAGGACAAATGGTTCACACAACGAGTCACAAGGACAAATGAACAAGGACAAATGGTTCACACAACGAATCACAAGGACTAATGAACATGGACAAATGGTTAGAACAACAAGTCACCATGACAAGGACAAATAGTTCACACAACGAATCACAAGGACTAATTAACAAGCACAGATGGTTCACAAAATGAGTCACAAGGACTAAAGAACATGGACCAATGGTTCACACAATGAGTCACAAGGACTAATTAACAAGGATAAATGGATATGGTTTACAGAACGAGTCATAAGGACAAATGAACAAGGAGAAATGGTTCACACAACGAGTCACAAGGACTAATGAACAAGGACAAATGGTTAGAACAACAAGTCACCATGACAAGGACAAATGGTTCACACAACGAGTCACAAGGACTAATTAATAAGTACAAGTGGTTCACACAACGAGTCACAAGGACTAAAGAACAAGGACAAATGGTTCACACAATGAGTCACAAGGGATAATGAACAAGGACAAATGGTTCACACAACGAGTCAAAAGGATTAATGAACAAGGATAAATGGTTCACACAACGAGTCACAATGACTAATGAATAAGGATAAATGGTTAGCACAACAAGTCACAATGACAAGGACAAATGGTTCACACAACGAGTCACATGGAATAATGAACAAGGACAAATGGTTCATACAACGAGTCACAAGGACTAATAAACAAGAAAAAATGGATCACACAACGAGTCATAAGGACTAATAAACAATGACAAATCGTTCACACAAAGAGTCTCAAAGACTAATGAACAAGCACAAATGGTTAGCTCATCAAGTTCCATTGACAAGGACAAATGGTTCACACAAGGAGTCACAAGGACAAATGAACAAGGACAAACGGTTCACACAACGAGTCACAATCACTAATGAACAAGGATAAATGGTCAGCACAACAAGGCACAATGACAAGGACAAAATTATTCACACAACGTGTCACAAGGACTAATGAACAAGGACAAATGGTTTACACAACAAGTCACAAGGCCTAAGAACAAGGACAAATGTTTTACACAACGAGTCATAAGGACTAATGAACATGGACAAATGGTTAGAACAACAAGTCACAAGGACAAATGAACAAGGACAAATGGTTTCAACAACAAGTCTCATGGACTAATGAACAAGGACAAATGGTTCACACAACGAGTCACAAGGACTACTGAACATGGACAAATGGTTAGAACAACAAGTCACCATGACAAGGACAAATAGTTCACACAACGAATCACAAGGACTAATTAACAAGCACAAATGGTTCACACAACGAGTCACAAGGACTAAAGAGCATGGACCAATGGTTCACACAATGAGTCACAAGGACTAATGAACAAGGACAAATGGTTTACACAACGAGTCATAAGGACTAATGAACAAGGACAAATGGTTCACACAACGAGTCACAAGGGATAATAAACAAGGACAAATTGTTCACACAACGAGTCACAAGGATTAATGAACAAGGACAAATAGTTCACACAACGAGTCACAATGACTAATGAACAAGGACAAATGGTTCATACAACGAGTTACAAGGACTAATAAATAAGGAAAAATGGATCACACAACGAGTCATAAGGACTAATGAACAATGACAAATGATTCAGACAAAGAGTCTCAAGGACAAAGGAACAAGGACAAATGGTTAGCACATGAAGTTCCATTGACAAGGACAAATGGTTCACACAACGAGTCACAAGGACTAATGAACAAGGACAAATGGTTTCAACAACAAGTCTCATGGACTAATGAACAAGGACAAATGGTTCACACAACGAGTCACAAGGACTACTGAACATGGACAAATGGTTAGAACAACAAGTCACCATGACAAGGACAAATAGTTCACACAACGAATCACAAGGACTAATTAACAAGCACAAATGGTTCACACAACGAGTCACAAGGACTAAAGAACATGGACCAATGGTTCACAAAATGAGTCACAAGGACTAATGAACAAGGACAAATGGTTTACACAACGAGCCATAAGGACTAATGAACAAGGACAAATGGTTCACACAACGAGTCACAAGGGATAATAAACAAGGACAAATTGTTCACACAACGAGTCACAAGGATTAATGAACAAGGACAAATAGTTCACACAACGAGTCACAATGACTAATGAACAAGGATAAATGGTTCATACAACGAGTCACAAGGACTAATAAACAAGGAAAAATGGATCACACAACGAGTCATAAGGACTAATGAACAATGACAAATGATTCACACAAAGAGTCTCAAGGACAAATGAACAAGGACAAATGGTTAGCACATGAAGTTCCATTGACAAGGACAAATGGTTCACACAACGAGTCACAAGGACAAATGAACAAGGACAAATGGTTCACACAACGAATCACAAGGACTAATGAACATGGACAAATGGTTAGAACAACAAGTCACCATGACAAGGACAAATAGTTCACACAACGAATCACAAGGACTAATTAACAAGCACAGATGGTTCACAAAATGAGTCACAAGGACTAAAGAACATGGACCAATGGTTCACACAATGAGTCACAAGGACTAATTAACAAGGATAAATGGATATGGTTTACAGAACGAGTCATAAGGACAAATGAACAAGGAGAAATGGTTCACACAACGAGTCACAAGGACTAATGAACAAGGACAAATGGTTAGAACAACAAGTCACCATGACAAGGACAAATGGTTCACACAACGAGTCACAAGGACTAATTAATAAGTACAAGTGGTTCACACAACGAGTCACAAGGACTAAAGAACAAGGACAAATGGTTCACACAATGAGTCACAAGGGATAATGAACAAGGACAAATGGTTCACACAACGAGTCAAAAGGATTAATGAACAAGGATAAATGGTTCACACAACGAGTCACAATGACTAATGAATAAGGATAAATGGTTAGCACAACAAGTCACAATGACAAGGACAAATGGTTCACACAACGAGTCACATGGAATAATGAACAAGGACAAATGGTTCATACAACGAGTCACAAGGACTAATAAACAAGAAAAAATGGATCACACAACGAGTCATAAGGACTAATAAACAATGACAAATCGTTCACACAAAGAGTCTCAAAGACTAATGAACAAGCACAAATGGTTAGCTCATCAAGTTCCATTGACAAGGACAAATGGTTCACACAACGAGTCACAAGGACAAATGAACAAGGAAAAACGGTTCACACAAAGAGTCACAATGACTAATGAACAAGGATAAATGGTCAGCACAACAAGGCACAATGACAAGGTCAAAATTATTCACACAACGTGTCACAAGGACTAATGAACAAGGATAAATGGTTTACACAACAAGTCACAAGGACTAAGAACAAGGACAAATGTTTTACACAACGAGTCACAAGGACTAATGAACATGGAGAAATGGTTAGAACAACAAGTCACCATGACAAGGATAAATGGATCACACAACGAGTCACAAGGACTAATTAACAAGCACAAATGGTTCACACAACGAGTCACAAGGACTAAAGAACAAGGACAAATGGTTCACACAACGAGTCACAAGGGATAATGAACAAGGACAAATGGTTCACACAACGAGTCACAATGACTAATGAACAAGGATAAATGGTTAGCAGAACAAGTCACAATGACAAGGACAAATGGTTCACACAACGAGTGACATGGACTAATGAACAAGGACAAATGTTTCATACAACGAGTGACAAGGACTAATAAATAAGGAAAAATGGATCACACAACGAGTCATAAGGACTAATGAACAATGACAAATGATTCACATAAAGAGTCTCAAGGACAAATGAACAAGGACAAATGGTTAGCACATGAAGTTCCATTGACAAGGACAAATGGTTTCAACAACAAGTCTCATGGACTAATGAACAAGGATAAATGGTTCACACAACGAGTCACCTGGACTAATGAACATGGACAAATGGTTAGAACAACAAGTCACCATGACAAGGACAAATAGTTCACACAACGAATCACAAGGACTAATTAACAAGCACAAATGGTTCACACAACGAGTCACAAGGACTAAAGAACATGGACCAATGGTTCACACAATCAGTCACAAGGACTAATGAACAAGGACAAATGGTTTACAGAACGAGTCATAAGGACTAATGAACAAGGACAAATGGTTCACACAACGAGTAACAAGGACTAATGAACAAGGACAAATGGTTAGAACAACAAGTCACCATGACAAGGACAAATGGTTCACACAACGAATCACAAGGACTAATTAACAAGCACAGATGGTTCACAAAATGAGTCACAAGGACTAAAGAACATGGACCAATGGTTCACACAATGAGTCACAAGGACTAATTAACAAGGATAAATGGATATGGTTTACACAACGAGTCATAAGGACTAATGAACAAGGAGAAATGGTTCACACAACGAGTCACAAGGACTAATGAACAAGGACAAATGGTTAGAACAACAAGTCACCATGACAAGGACAAATGGTTCACACAACGAGTCACAAGGACTAATTAATAAGCACAAGTGGTTCACACAACGAGTCACAAGGACTAAAGAACATGGACTAATGGTTCACACAATGAGTCACAAGGGATAATGAACAAGGAGAAATGGTTCACACAACGAGTTACAATGACTAATGAATAAGGATAAATGGTTAGCACAACAAGTTACAATGACAAGGACAAATGGTTCACACAACGAGTCACATGGAATAATGAACAATGACAAATGGTTCATACAACGAGTCACAAGGACTAATAAACAAGAAAAAATGGATCACACAACGAGTCATAAGGACTAATAAACAATGACAAATCGTTCACACAAAGAGTCTCAAAGACTAATGAACAAGGACAAATGGTTAGCTCATCAAGTTCCATTGACAAGGACAAATGGTTCACACAACGAGTCACAAGGACAAATGAACAAGGACAAACGGTTCACACAACGAGTCACAATGACTAATGAACAAGGATAAATGGTCAGCATAACAAGGCACAATGACAAGGACAAAATTATTCACACAACGTGTCACAAGGACTAATGAACAAGGACAAATGGTTTACACAACAAGTCACAAGGACTAAGAACAAGGACAAATGTTTTACACAACGAGTCACAAGGACTAATGAACATGGACAAATGGTTAGAACAAAAAGTCACCATGACAAGGATAAATGGATCACACAACGAGTCACAAGGACTAATTAATAAGCACAAATGGTTCAGACAACAAGTCACAAGAACTAAAGAACAAGGACAAATGGTTCACACAACGAGTCACAAGGGATAATGAACAAGGACAAATGGTTCACACAACGAGTCACAAGGATTAATAAACAAGGACAAATGGTTCACACAACGAGTCACAATGACTAATGAACAAGGATTAATGGTTAGCAGAACAAGTCACAATGACAAGGACAAATGGTTCACACAACGAGTCACATGGACTAATGAACAAGGACAAATGGTTTATACAATGAGTGACAAGGACTAATAAATAAGGAAAAATGGATCACACAACGAGTCATAAGGACTAATGAACAATGACAAATGATTCACACAAAGAGTCTCAAGGACAAATGAACAAGGACAAATGGTTAGCACATGAAGTTCCATTGACAAGGACAAATGGTTCACACAACGAGTCACAAGGACTAATGAACAAGGACAAATGGTTTCAACAACAAGTCTCATGGACTAATGAACAAGGATAAATGGTTCACACAATGAGTCATAAGGACTAATGAACATGGACAAATGGTTAGAACAACAAGTCACCATGACAAGGACAAATAGTTCACACAACGAATCACAAGGACTAATTAACAAGCACAAATGGTTCACACAACGAGTCACAAGGACTAAAGAACATGGACCAATGGTTCACACAATGAGTCACAAGGACTAATGAACAAGGACAAATGGTTTACACAACGAGTCATAAGGACTAATGAACAAGGACAAATGGTTCACACAATGAGTAACAAGGACTAATGAACAAGGACAAATGGTTAGAACAACAAGTCACCATGACAAGGACAAATGGTTCACACAACGAGTCACAAGGACTAATTAATAAGCACAAGTGGTTCACACAACGAGTCACAAGGACTATAGAACATGGACCAATGGTTCACACAATGAGTCACAAGGACTAATGAACAAGGACAAATGGTTTACACAACGAGTCATAAGGACTAATGAACAAGGACAAATGGTTCACACAACGAGTAACAAGGACTAATGAACAAGGACAAATGGTTAGAACAACAAGTCACCATGACAAGGACAAATGGTTCACACAACGAATCACAAGGACTAATTAACAAGCACAGATGGTTCACAAAATGAGTCACAAGGACTAAAGAACATGGACCAATGGTTCACACAATGAGTCACAAGGACTAATTAACAAGGATAAATGGATATAGTTTACACAACGAGTCATAAGGACTAATGAACAAGGAGAAATGGTTCACACAACGAGTCACAAGGACTAATGAACAAGGACAAATGGTTAGAACAACAAGTCACCATGACAAGGACAAATGGTTCACACAACGAGTCACAAGGACTAATTAATAAGCACAAATGGTTCAGACAACGAGTCACAAGAACTAAAGAACAAGGACAAATGGTTCACACAACGAGTCACAAGGGATAATGAACAAGGACAAATGGTTCACACAACGAGTCAAAAGGATTAATGAACAAGGATAAATGGTTCACACAACGAGTCACAATGACTAATGAATAAGGATAAATGGTTAGCACAACAAGTCACAATGACAAGGACAAATGGTTCACACAACGAGTCACATGGAATAATGAACAAGGACAAATGGTTCATACAACGAGTCACAAGGACTAATAAACAAGAAAAAATGGATCACACAACGAGTCATAAGGACTAATAAACAATGACAAATCGTTCACACAAAGAGTCTCAAAGACTAATGAACAAGCACAAATGGTTAGCTCATCAAGTTCCATTGACAAGGACAAATGGTTCACACAACGAGTCACAAGGACAAATGAACAAGGACAAACGGTTCACACAAAGAGTCACAATGACTAATGAATAAGGATAAATGGTCAGCACAACAAGGCACAATGACAAGGTCAAAATTATTCACACAACGTGTCACAAGGACTAATGAACAAGGACAAATGGTTTACACAACAAGTCACAAGGACTAAGAACAAGGACAAATGTATTACACAACGAGTCCCAAGGACTAATGAACATGGAGAAATGGTTAGAACAACAAGTCACCATGACAAGGATAAATGGATCACACAACGAGTCACAAGGACTAATTAACAAGCACAAATGGTTCACACAACGAGTCACAGGGACTAAAGAACAAGGACAAATGGTTCACACAACGAGTCACAAGGGATAATGAACAAGGACAAATGGTTCACACAACGAGTCACAATGACTAATGAACAAGGATAAATGGTTAGCAGAACAAGTCACAATGACTAATGAACAAGGATTAATGGTTAGCAGAACAAGTCACAATGACAAGGACAAATGGTTCACACAACGAGTCACATGGACTAATGAACAAGGACAAATGGTTCATACAATGAGTGATAAGGACTTATAAATAAGGAAAAATGGATCACACAACGAGTCATAAGGACTAATGAACAATGACAAATGATTCACACAAAGAGTCTCAAGGACAAATGAACAAGGACAAATGGTTAGCACATGAAGTTCCATTGACAAGGACAAATGGTTCACACAACGAGTCACAAGGACTAATGAACAAGGACAAATGGTTTCAACAACAAGTCTCATGGACTAATGAACAAGGATAAATGGTTCACACAATGAGTCACCATGACAAGGACAAATAGTTCACACAACGAATCACAAGGACTAATTAACAAGCACAAATGGTTCACACAACGAGTCACAAGGACTAAAGAACATGGACCAATGGTTCACACAATGAGTCACAAGGACTAATGAACAAGGACAAATGGTTTACACAACGAGTCATAAGGACTAATGAACAAGGACAAATGGTTCACACAACGAGTAACAAAGACTAATGAACAAGGACAAATGGTTAGAACAACAAGTCACCATGACAAGGACAAATGGTTCACACAACGAGTCACAAGGACTAATTAATAAGCACAAGTGGTTCACACAACGAGTCACAAGGACTATAGAACATGGACTAATGGTTAACACAATGAGTCACAAGGGATAATGAACAAGGAGAAATGGTTCACACAACGAGTCACAAGGATTAATGAACAAGGATAAATGGTTCACACAACGAGTCACAATGACTAATGAATAAGGATAAATGGTTAGCACAACAAGTCACAATGACAAGGACAAATGGTTCACACAACGAGTCACAAGGAATAATGAACAAGGACAAATGGTTCATACAACGAGTCACAAGGACTAATAAACAAGAAAAAAGGGATCACACAACGAGTCATAAGGACTAATAAACAATGACAAATCGTTCACACAAAGAGTCTCAAAGACTAATGAACAAGGACAAATGGTTAGCTCATCAAGTTCCATTGACAAGGACAAATGGTTCACACAACGAGTCACAAGGACAAATGAACAAGGACAAACGGTTCACACAACGAGTCTCAATGACTAATGAACAAGGATAAATGGTCAAAGACAACAAGGCACAATGACAAGGACAAAATTATTCACACAACGTGTCACAAAGACTAATGAACAAGGACAAATGGTTTACACAACAAGTCACAAGGACTAAGAACAAGGACAAATGTTTTACACAACGAGTCCCAAGGACTAATGAACATGGACAAATGGTTAGAACAACAAGTCACGATGACAAGGATAAATGGATCACACAACGAGTCACAAGGACTAATTAACAAGCACAAATGCTTCACACAACGAGTCACAAGGACTAAAGAACAAGGACAAATGGTTCACACAACGAGTCACAAGGGATAATGAACAAGGACAAATGGTTCACACAACGAGTCACAAGGATTAATGAACAAGGACAAATGGGTCACACAACGAGTCACAATGACTAATGAATAAGGATAAATGGTTAGCACAACAAGTTACAATGACAAGGACAAATGGTTCACACAACGAGTCACATGGAATAATGAACAATGACAAATGGTTCATACAACGAGTCACAAGGACTAATAAACAAGAAAAAATGGATCACACAACGAGTCATAAGGACTAATAAACAATGACAAATCGTTCACACAAAGAGTCTCAAAGACTAATGAACAAGGACAAATGGTTAGCTCATCAAGTTCCATTGACAAGGACAAATGGTTCACACAACGAGTCACAAGGACAAATGAACAAGGACAAACGGTTCACACAACGAGTCACAATGACTAATGAACAAGGATAAATGGTCAGCATAACAAGGCACAATGACAAGGACAAAATTATTCACACAACGTGTCACAAAGACTAATGAACAAGGACAAATGGTTTACACAACAAGTCACAAGGACTAAGAACAAGGACAAATGTTTTACACAACAAGTCCCAAGGACTAATGAACAAGGACAAATGGTTAGAACAACAAGTCACGATGACAAGGATAAATGGATCACACAACGAGTCACAAGGACTAATTAACAAGCACAAATGCTTCACACAACGAGTCACAAGGACTAAAGAACAAGGACAAATGGTTCACACAACGAGTCACAAGGGATAATGAACAAGGACAAATGGTTCACACAACGAGTCACAAGGATTAATGAACAAGGACAAATGGTTCACACAACGAGTCACAAGGACAAATGAACAAGGACAAACGGTTCACACAAAGAGTCACAATGACTAATGAATAAGGATAAATGGTCAGCACAACAAGGCACAATGACAAGGTCAAAATTATTCACACAACGTGTCACAAGGACTAATGAACAAGGACAAATGGTTTACACAACAAGTCACAAGGACTAAGAACAAGGACAAATGTATTACACAACGAGTCCCAAGGACTAATGAACATGGAGAAATGGTTAGAACAACAAGTCACCATGACAAGGATAAATGGATCACACAACGAGTCACAAGGACTAATTAACAAGCACAAATGGTTCACACAACGAGTCACAGGGACTAAAGAACAAGGACAAATGGTTCACACAACGAGTCACAAGGGATAATGAACAAGGACAAATGGTTCACACAACGAGTCACAATGACTAATGAACAAGGATAAATGGTTAGCAGAACAAGTCACAATGACTAATGAACAAGGATTAATGGTTAGCAGAACAAGTCACAATGACAAGGACAAATGGTTCACACAACGAGTCACATGGACTAATGAACAAGGACAAATGGTTCATACAATGAGTGACAAGGACTTATAAATAAGGAAAAATGGATCACACAACGAGTCATAAGGACTAATGAACAATGACAAATGATTCACACAAAGAGTCTCAAGGACAAATGAACAAGGACAAATGGTTAGCACATGAAGTTCCATTGACAAGGACAAATGGTTCACACAACGAGTCACAAAGACTAATGAACAAGGACAAATGGTTTCAACAACAAGTCTCATGGACTAATGAACAAGGATAAATGGTTCACACAATGAGTCACCATGACAAGGACAAATAGTTCACACAACGAATCACAAGGACTAATTAACAAGCACAAATGGTTCACACAACGAGTCACAAGGACTAAAGAACATGGACCAATGGTTCACACAATGAGTCACAAGGACTAATGAACAAGGACAAATGGTTTACACAACGAGTCATAAGGACTAATGAACAAGGACAAATGGTTCACACAACGAGTAACAAAGACTAATGAACAAGGACAAATGGTTAGAACAACAAGTCACCATGACAAGGACAAATGGTTCACACAACGAGTCACAAGGACTAATTAATAAGCACAAGTGGTTCACACAACGAGTCACAAGGACTATAGAACATGGACTAATGGTTAACACAATGAGTCACAAGGGATAATGAACAAGGAGAAATGGTTCACACAACGAGTCACAAGGATTAATGAACAAGGATAAATGGTTCACACAACGAGTCACAATGACTAATGAATAAGGATAAATGGTTAGCACAACAAGTCACAATGACAAGGACAAATGGTTCACACAACGAGTCACAAGGAATAATGAACAAGGACAAATGGTTCATACAACGAGTCACAAGGACTAATAAACAAGAAAAAAGGGATCACACAACGAGTCATAAGGACTAATAAACAATGACAAATCGTTCACACAAAGAGTCTCAAAGACTAATGAACAAGGACAAATGGTTAGCTCATCAAGTTCCATTGACAAGGACAAATGGTTCACACAACGAGTCACAAGGACAAATGAACAAGGACAAACGGTTCACACAACGAGTCTCAATGACTAATGAACAAGGATAAATGGTCAGCACAACAAGGCACAATGACAAGGACAAAATTATTCACACAACGTGTCACAAAGACTAATGAACAAGGACAAATGGTTTACACAACAAGTCACAAGGACTAAGAACAAGGACAAATGTTTTACACAACGAGTCCCAAGGACTAATGAACATGGACAAATGGTTAGAACAACAAGTCACGATGACAAGGATAAATGGATCACACAACGAGTCACAAGGACTAATTAACAAGCACAAATGCTTCACACAACGAGTCACAAGGACTAAAGAACAAGGACAAATGGTTCACACAACGAGTCACAAGGGATAATGAACAAGGACAAATGGTTCACACAACGAGTCACAAGGATTAATGAACAAGGACAAATGGTTCACACAACGAGTCACAATGACTAATGAATAAGGATAAATGGTTAGCACAACAAGTTACAATGACAAGGACAAATGGTTCACACAACGAGTCACATGGAATAATGAACAATGACAAATGGTTCATACAACGAGTCACAAGGACTAATAAACAAGAAAAAATGGATCACACAACGAGTCATAAGGACTAATAAACAATGACAAATCGTTCACACAAAGAGTCTCAAAGACTAATGAACAAGGACAAATGGTTAGCTCATCAAGTTCCATTGACAAGGACAAATGGTTCACACAACGAGTCACAAGGACAAATGAACAAGGACAAACGGTTCACACAACGAGTCACAATGACTAATGAACAAGGATAAATGGTCAAAGATAACAAGGCACAATGACAAGGACAAAATTATTCACACAACGTGTCACAAAGACTAATGAACAAGGACAAATGGTTTACACAACAAGTCACAAGGACTAAGAACAAGGACAAATGTTTTACACAACAAGTCCCAAGGACTAATGAACAAGGACAAATGGTTAGAACAACAAGTTACGATGACAAGGATAAATGGATCACACAACGAGTCACAAGGACTAATTAACAAGCACAAATGGTTCACACAACGAGTCACAAGGACTAAAGAACAAGGACAAATGGTTCACACAACGAGTCACAAGGATAATGAACAAGGACAAATGGTTCACACAACGAGTCACAAGGATTAATGAACAAGGACAAATGGTTCACACAACGAGTCACAATGACTAATGAATAAGGATAAATGGTTAGCACAACAAGTTACAATGACAAGGACAAATGGTTCACACAACGAGTCACATGGAATAATGAACAATGACAAATGGTTCATACAACGAGTCACAAGGACTAATAAACAAGAAAAAATGGATCACACAACGAGTCATAAGGACTAATAAACAATGACAAATCGTTCACACAAAGAGTCTCAAAGACTAATGAACAAGGACAAATGGTTAGCTCATCAAGTTCCATTGACAAGGACAAATGGTTCACACAACGAGTCACAAGGACAAATGAACAAGGACAAACGGTTCACACAACGAGTCACAATGACTAATGAACAAGGATAAATGGTCAGCATAACAAGGCACAATGACAAGGACAAAATTATTCACACAACGTGTCACAAAGACTAATGAACAAGGACAAATGGTTTACACAACAAGTCACAAGGACTAAGAACAAGGACAAATGTTTTACACAACAAGTCCCAAGGACTAATGAACAAGGACAAATGGTTAGAACAACAAGTTACGATGACAAGGATAAATGGATCACACAACGAGTCACAAGGACTAATTAACAAGCACAAATGGTTCACACAACGAGTCACAAGGACTAAAGAACAAGGACAAATGGTTCACACAACGAGTCACAAGGGATAATGAACAAGGACAAATGGTTCACACAACGAGTCACAAGGATTAATGAACAAGGACAAATGGTTCACACAACGAGTCACAATGACTAATGAATAAGGATAAATGGTTAGCACAACAAGTTACAATGACAAGGACAAATGGTTCACACAACGAGTCACATGGAATAATGAACAATGACAAATGGTTCATACAACGAGTCACAAGGACTAATAAACAAGAAAAAATGGATCACACAACGAGTCATAAGGACTAATAAACAATGACAAATCGTTCACACAAAGAGTCTCAAAGACTAATGAACAAGGACAAATGGTTAGCTCATCAAGTTCCATTGACAAGGACAAATGGTTCACACAACGAGTCACAAGGACAAATGAACAAGGACAAACGGTTCACACAACGAGTCTCAATGACTAATGAACAAGGATAAATGGTCAGCACAACAAGGCACAATGACAAGGACAAAATTATTCACACAACGTGTCACAAAGACTAATGAACAAGGACAAATGGTTTACACAACAAGTCACAAGGACTAAGAACAAGGAAAAATGTTTTACACAACGAGTCCCAAGGACTAATGAACATGGACAAATGGTTAGAACAACAAGTCACGATGACAAGGATAAATGGATCACACAACGAGTCACAAGGACTAATTAACAAGCACAAATGCTTCACACAACGAGTCACAAGGACTAAAGAACAAGGACAAATGGTTCACACAACGAGTCACAAGGGATAATGAACAAGGACAAATGGTTCACACAACGAGTCACAAGGATTAATGAACAAGGACAAATGGTTCACACAACGAGTCACAATGACTAATGAATAAGGATAAATGGTTAGCACAAC
This sequence comes from Silene latifolia, assembly GCF_048544455.1. Classification (NCBI taxonomy): domain Eukaryota; kingdom Viridiplantae; phylum Streptophyta; class Magnoliopsida; order Caryophyllales; family Caryophyllaceae; genus Silene; species Silene latifolia. The sequence continues at coordinate 64,365,818 of NC_133527.1, forward strand.
AAGTTACAATGACAAGGACAAATGGTTCACACAACGAGTCACATGGAATAATGAACAATGACAAATGGTTCATACAACGAGTCACAAGGACTAATAAACAAGAAAAAATGGATCACACAACGAGTCATAAGGACTAATAAACAATGACAAATCGTTCACACAAAGAGTCTCAAAGACTAATGAACAAGGACAAATGGTTAGCTCATCAAGTTCCATTGACAAGGACAAATGGTTCACACAACGAGTCACAAGGACAAATGAACAAGGACAAACGGTTCACACAACGAGTCTCAATGACTAATGAACAAGGATAAATGGTCAAAGACAACAAGGCACAATGACAAGGACAAAATTATTCACACAACGTGTCACAAAGACTAATGAACAAGGACAAATGGTTTACACAACAAGTCACAAGGACTAAGAACAAGGACAAATGTTTTACACAACGAGTCCCAAGGACTAATGAACATGGACAAATGGTTAGAACAACAAGTCACGATGACAAGGATAAATGGATCACACAACGAGTCACAAGGACTAATTAACAAGCACAAATGCTTCACACAACGAGTCACAAGGACTAAAGAACAAGGACAAATGGTTCACACAACGAGTCACAAGGGATAATGAACAAGGACAAATGGTTCACACAACGAGTCACAAGGATTAATGAACAAGGACAAATGGTTCACACAACGAGTCACAATGACTAATGAATAAGGATAAATGGTTAGCACAACAAGTTACAATGACAAGGACAAATGGTTCACACAACGAGTCACATGGAATAATGAACAATGACAAATGGTTCATACAACGAGTCACAAGGACTAATAAACAAGAAAAAATGGATCACACAACGAGTCATAAGGACTAATAAACAATGACAAATCGTTCACACAAAGAGTCTCAAAGACTAATGAACAAGGACAAATGGTTAGCTCATCAAGTTCCATTGACAAGGACAAATGGTTCACACAACGAGTCACAAGGACAAATGAACAAGGACAAACGGTTCACACAACGAGTCACAATGACTAATGAATAAGGATAAATGGTCAGCATAACAAGGCACAATGACAAGGACAAAATTATTCACACAACGTGTCACAAAGACTAATGAACAAGGACAAATGGTTTACACAACAAGTCACAAGGACAAATGTTTTACACAACGAGTCCCAAGGACTAATGAACAAGAACAAATGGTTAGAACAACAAGTCACGATGACAAGGATAAATGGATCACACAACGAGTCACAAGGACTAATTAACAAGCACAAATGCTTCACACAACGAGTCACAAGGACTAAAGAACAAGGACAAATGGTTCACACAACGAGTCACAAGGGATAATGAACAAGGACAAATGGTTCACACAACGAGTCACAAGGATTAATGAACAAGGACAAATGGTTCACACAACGAGTCACAATGACTAATGAATAAGGATAAATGGTTAGCACAACAAGTTACAATGACAAGGACAAATGGTTCACACAACGAGTCACATGGAATAATGAACAATGACAAATGGTTCATACAACGAGTCACAAGGACTAATAAACAAGAAAAAATGGATCACACAACGAGTCATAAGGACTAATAAACAATGACAAATCGTTCACACAAAGAGTCTCAAAGACTAATGAACAAGGACAAATGGTTAGCTCATCAAGTTCCATTGACAAGGACAAATGGTTCACACAACGAGTCACAAGGACAAATGAACAAGGACAAACGGTTCACACAACGAGTCACAATGACTAATGAACAAGGATAAATGGTCAGCATAACAAGGCACAATGACAAGGACAAAATTATTCACACAACGTGTCACAAGGACTAATGAACAAGGACAAATGGTTTACACAACAAGTCACAAGGACTAAGAACAAGGACAAATGTTTTACACAACGAGTCACAAGGACTAATGAACATGGACAAATGGTTAGAACAAAAAGTCACCATGACAAGGATAAATGGATCACACAACGAGTCACAAGGACTAATTAATAAGCACAAATGGTTCAGACAACGAGTCACAAGAACTAAAGAACAAGGACAAATGGTTCACACAACGAGTCACAAGGGATAATGAACAAGGACAAATGGTTCACACAACGAGTCACAAGGATTAATAAACAAGGATAAATGGTTCACACAACGAGTCACAATGACTAATGAACAAGGATTAATGGTTAGCAGAACAAGTCACAATGACAAGGACAAATGGTTCACACAACGAGTCACATGGACTAATGAACAAGGACAAATGGTTTATACAATGAGTGACAAGGACTAATAAATAAGGAAAAATGGATCACACAACGAGTCATAATGACTAATGAACAATGACAAATGATTCACACAAAGAGTCTCAAGGACAAATATACAGGGACAAATGGTTAGCACATGAAGTTCCATTGACAAGGACAAATGGTTCACACAACGAGTCACAAGGACTAATGAACAAGGACAAATGGTTTCAACAACAAGTCTCATGGACTAATGAACAAGGACAAATGGTTCACACAACGAGTCACAAGGACTAATGAACATGGACAAATGGTTAGAACAACAAGTCACCAAGACAAGGACAAATAGTTCACACAACGAATCACAAGGACTAATTAACAAGCACAAATGGTTCACACAACGAGTCACAAGGACTAAAGAACATGGACCAATGGTTCACACAATGAGTCACAAGGACTAATGAACAAGGACAAATGGTTTACACAACGAGTCATAAGGACTAATGAACAAGGACAAATGGTTCACACAACGAGTAACAAGGACTAATGAACAAGGACAAATGGTTAGAACAACAAGTCACCATGACAAGGACAAATGGTTCACACAACGAATCACAAGGACTAATTAACAAGCACAGATGGTTCACAAAATGAGTCACAAGGACTAAAGAACATGGACCAATGGTTCACACAATGAGTCACAAGGACTAATTAACAAGGATAAATGGATATGGTTTACACAACGAGTCATAAGGACTAATGAACAAGGAGAAATGGTTCACACAACGAGTCACAAGGACTAATGAACAAGGACAAATGGTTAGAACAACAAGTCACCATGACAAATACAAATGGTTCACACAACGAGTCACAAGGACTAATTAATAAGAACAAATGTTTCGGACAAACGAGTCACAAGAACTAAAGAACAAGGACAAATGGTTCACACAACGAGTCACAAGGGATAATGAACAAGGACAAATGGTTCACACAACGAGTCAAAAGGATTAATGAACAAGGATAAATGGTTCACACAACGAGTCACAATGACTAATGAGGAAGGATAAATGGTTAGCACAACAAGTCAAAATGACAAGGACAAATGGTTCACACAACGGGTCACATGGAATAACGAACAAGGACAAATGGTTCATACAACGAGTCACAAGGACTAATAAACAAGAAAAAATGGATCACACAACGAGTCATAAGGACTAATAAACAATGACAAATCGTTCACACAAAGAGTCTCAAAGACTAATGAACAAGGACAAATGGTTAGCTTATCAAGTTCCATTGACAAGGACAAATGGTTCACACAACGAGTCACAAGGACAAATGAACAAGGACAAACGGTTCACACAATGAGTCACAATGACTAATGAACAAGGATAAATGGTCAGCATAACAAGGCACAATGACAAGGACAAAATTATTCACACAACGTGTCACAAGGACTAATGAACAAGGACAAATGGTTTACACAACAAGTCACAAGGACTAAGAACAAGGACAAATGTTTTACACAACGAGTCACAAGGACTAATGAACATGGACAAATGGTTAGAACAACAAGTCACCATGACAAGGATAAATGGATCACACAACGAATCACAAGGACTAATTAATAAGCACAAATGGTTCAGACAACGAGTCACAAGAACTAAAGAACAAGGACAAATGGTTCACACAACGAGTCACAAGGGATAATGAACAAGGACAAATGGTTCACACAACGAGTCACAAGGATTAATAAACAAGGACAAATGGTTCACACAACGAGTCACAATGACTAATGAACAAGGATTAATGGTTAGCAGAACAAGTCACAATGACAAGGACAAATGGTTCACACAACGAGTCACATGGACTAATGAACAAGGACAAATGGTTTATACAATGAGTGACAAGGACTAATAAATAAGGAAAAATGGATCACACAACGAGTCATAATGACTAATGAACAATGACAAATGATTCACACAAAGAGTCTCAAGGACAAATATACAAGGACAAATGGTTAGCACATGAAGTTCCATTGACAAGGACAAATGGTTCACACAACGAGTCACAAGGACTAATGAACAAGGACAAATGGTTTCAACAACAAGTCTCATGGACTAATGAACAAGGACAAATGGTTCACACAACGAGTCACAAGGACTAATGAACATGGACAAATGGTTAGAACAACAAGTCACCAAGACAAGGACAAATAGTTCACACAACGAATCACAAGGACTAATTAACAAGCACAAATGGTTCACACAACGAGTCACAAGGACTAAAGAACATGGACCAATGGTTCACACAATGAGTCACAAGGACTAATGAACAAGGACAAATGGTTTACACAACGAGTCATAAGGACTAATGAACAAGGACAAATGGTTCACACAACGAGTAACAAGGACTAATGAACAAGGACAAATGGTTAGAACAACAAGTCACCATGAAAAGGACAAATGGTTCACACAACGAATCACAAGGACTAATTAACAAGCACAGATGGTTCACAAAATGAGTCACAAGGACTAAAGAACATGGACCAATGGTTCACACAATGAGTCACAAGGACTAATTAACAAGGATAAATGGATATGGTTTACACAACGAGTCATAAGGACTAATGAACAAGGAGAAATGGTTCACACAACGAGTCACAAGGACTAATGAACAAGGACAAATGGTTAGAACAACAAGTCACCATGACAAATACAAATGGTTCACACAACGAGTCACAAGGACTAATTAATAAGCACAAATGTTTCAGACAACGAGTCACAAGAACTAAAGAACAAGGACAAATGGTTCACACAACGAGTCACAAGGGATAATGAACAAGGACAAATGGTTCACACAACGAGTCAAAAGGATTAATGAACAAGGATAAATGGTTCACACAACGAGTCACAATGACTAATGAGGAAGGATAAATGGTTAGCACAACAAGTCAAAATGACAAGGACAAATGGTTCACACAACGGGTCACATGGAATAACGAACAAGGACAAATGGTTCATACAACGAGTCACAAGGACTAATAAACAAGAAAAAATGGATCACACAACGAGTCATAAGGACTAATAAACAATGACAAATCGTTCACACAAAGAGTCTCAAAGACTAATGAACAAGGACAAATGGTTAGCTTATCAAGTTCCATTGACAAGGACAAATGGTTCACACAACGAGTCACAAGGACAAATGAACAAGGACAAACGGTTCACACAATGAGTCACAATGACTAATGAACAAGGATAAATGGTCAGCATAACAAGGCACAATGACAAGGACAAAATTATTCACACAACGTGTCACAAGGACTAATGAACAAGGACAAATGGTTTACACAACAAGTCACAAGGACTAAGAACAAGGACAAATGTTTTACACAACGAGTCACAAGGACTAATGAACATGGACAAATGGTTAGAACAACAAGTCACCATGACAAGGATAAATGGATCACACAACGAGTCACAAGGACTAATTAACAAGCACAAATGGTTCACACAACGAGTCACAAGGACTAAAGAACAAGGACAAATGGTTCACACAACGAGTCACAAGGGATAATGAACAAGGACAAATGGTTCACACAACGAGTCACAAGGATTAATGAACAAGGACAAATGGTTCACACAACGAGTAACAATGACTAATGAACAAGGATTAATGGTTAGCAGAACAAGTCACAATGACAAGGACAAATGGTTCACACAACGAGTCACATGGACTAATGAACAAGGACAAATGGTTCATACAATGAGTGACAAGGACTAATA